>NC_091828.1:126892500-127267500 GCF_038994185.2 Dermacentor albipictus
ACTTCTCCCGGTTTAAGGTAAGTCCCTTTCTTGGCCGATCCCCTAGAACAGATGTGCCAAAATGATACAAGGGGTGTGCAACCTTAAACGTAGTAAAGCGATAGCGCCCCATCGGGCATCGAGCGAGGCCGCGTTATGAATAGCCACTGAAATTTGAAATGGTTTGTCATCATAATATATCAAACATTATCATTATATATATATAAAGCTTGCCTAATCGTTTATAACAGATAAAACGTATCATCACCAATTAGACGCCCACAATAAGAAAGATTAGTAATCGTGTTAACGTCTCCAATCATCTGCAAAGGATGCATGAACCATGAATTGTATTAGCTACCAAACTTTCCATCTTGTCGCTTTTCAGATCAACAACAGCGAAGAAGATGACCACAATGACGATGGTGATGACGACAATAACAACAATAGGCAGAAAAAAAAAACAGAGAACCGACTCTCGCAGTGGGAGCTCCCGTTAACCTAAATTCTGTGACATTCGTAAGGTGTTTGTGAAATCTTAATATGCGAGGCCGAATTTGTTAACGAGTACGTCCACATATTGCTGCAAACGCTGGTCCTCCGACACCCACGGTTGCCGCTTCATTAAAATGCTATTATTTTTTTTCATAGAAAGTCTAGCTTCTATTATCCTATCGTTCACTCGTAAGGCGCTCTCTGAATAATTGCTTTCGGCTGCTAGTTTTACTCAAGCGTCCATAATTGTCTTTTTCGCCCCAAAGTTATTGATTTCGAGTCACCTAATTCTGAAACTCGGCCCAAATTGTTATATCAAGGAAAGCTTCCTGTTTTTCATAAAGATACTGCTTGAGGTGATAATACTCGTGAGAAAATATCACTGAACTTTCTTTCTATCCACCTTCACAGTGTTTCATTCAGGAGTCGTTCCTCATTGACTCGATTTCGACTCGTGGCAGACAAATATGTCTGCAGAAATGCACATTTCTTTATGTCCAGATGGCTTCATCCTTTGAGGGAACGTTTGCAAACTTCAGGACAGTATTACATTTTATTAGGTCTCAAACTTCTTGAAGGCCGCATTCATTTCAGCAGAAAATTGATTATATTTTTAATAGCAAAGCTCGTTAAGCTGGTGGTTAGGCCTGCAAACGTGCGCAGCAGAACCTCGCCTATAGATGACGTCATCACGCGCGCCGGCAGCGCTTCAGCGTAGCTTTGTCTCGCTGCACGGAGGGCCGCGCATGCGCAGATGCGGATCAAAGCCGTGACCTCACCACGAGGGTATAAATGTAGCTCTCCTCCGCCACCGCGCCTACAGAACTGCCGAGTCTCCGACGAAGAGAAAGGTGAAGCGACAGAAGAAGAGTGTCACTACGAAGAAGTAGAAGCGCGGCGCAAAAGCCACCGCGCCGCTACTCGAGAACAGATGCGACGATTTTGGTCCAATCTCAAATATCGCACCAGTGAAGCGGCGGCGAAACCTTTGTGAGTTGCAGAAGATCCGGAGTTATGAGCTCGCGTTACCGAGAAAAAGCGTGCGTGCAACCAGGCGCGTCGACAAAGGGTTTCGGGCCTGCTAGTCATGGAGAACTTTCAGCGGCAAGTTCGGAAATCCATGCGACCGCGTTCTTCGGCGTAGCAGGTCGGTATGTAAATGACACCTCGGCTCTTTTCAGACATCTCTTGCCGCAGAAGAAATCATGCATAAATTTAGCCGAACCAAGAGCAAGCTTCGCTGTTTGCCCAGTCTTCGCGCCATTAGTGCGAAGCTACCCCAAGTTTTTTTAAAGAGAACGTATTTCATGGTGAGTTGCTCCCTCCCACCTTCTCACCTCTTTTCCATATCAGGGGTGTTCCTAGTCTTTTTCGTGGGCCAATCTTGGAGATCGTACACTCTAAAATTTTGCGTCGTTCTCGTATATACATCTGGTACTGGTGCTTTCTGTGCTATTGATACCGGTGGCACCGGTGTTACCAGTGTTAAAAAGACCGCGTTGTCGAATTCTACCCTCGCGACAGCTAACGTTTATGACAGCTTTTGAGATGCTTCCGTTGAGACGCTGCGCCTGTAGTCGCAGACGCTGTCGTTTGAGACGTTGCAGGCCGCGGAAAAAGCATCTACGGTTGATGCACTCCATGCTGAACCTTTGTTCGTTCAGTAAAACATTAGTATTACTTTCAGGAGTATTACTTTAATCGACGTGAACTTGACGTTGAATCGTCTTCCAACTTTTCTTCTTGCATTGCACACATCGTGTACATACATCGTACCCACTGCGTATGATGTATAAAACACCACGTTGGAAATATATCTTCGCACCCTCTGAAACACAAATGCGTCGTTCCACGAATATTCTTTTCTTCACCAATGTACCATCATTCCTTACGTTCTTTTGTCATTTCCTTATTCAGGTCATCACGGAGACGACGCTCGCATTCTTAGCTGCTTTATGAAATGGCTAAAGATACGAAGAAGTAAAGAGGAAAAATCGAAAAGCACCGCAAGGAGGTGAGACAACAAAGAAGGGCGCGAAGAGGAAGAAAAGAATGCAGAACGACGAAAGCCAGGAAATAAAAGAAAAATGTGGTCACGCCCTCTCGTCACGCCGGTTCGCGCAATCTCCCTTTGATCGAGCGCTATTATTACCCTTTTCTTTGACGTTTCCGGCCCCGCCCGGGGCTCCCACAGCCTCACGAATCTGATAGTCCTGCGCGATCCTAATTGCTCGACCTTGCGGCGCAAATCGATTTCCCTTCGCTAAAGTCTCGGGGAGTCCCCGACCGTATAACAAAGAGCTCAAATATCCTGCATTAGGATAGAAAACTGAACGATTTGGTCCGCATTCATGAAATAATCGAAGCATTTCACATTAGACAAAAAGGGGACAGATGTGTCACTCAACCATCAATTCGGCTATGGGACAAGGAATTTGAATACTTGTTGAGCACGTTTGGCTGGGTCAGATAGGAGTTGATGGTGCGCCTCAAATTGGAGTATGCGCCAAGAAGACAGCAGCGCTTCGGGTGGTTTGTCACGTGTTCAAAGATTAGGGATTGCTCTGTTTCTTAATTTTCCTCAACATAAACGTCAGTTGAGAGTCACCGCCTGTCCCGCGTGTTTCCGCTTCGTGCTTCGTCGATTTGTGAGCACTGCACAAAAAAATCACCATAAATATTCTACCCAATTGCTGAAAAACACAGGGGAGACACTGCAAGATATGTCGATTAAAAATTTACTGTGCAGCGCATTTCTATGGAGATCCCAATGGATGCTACTTGTTCTAACTATATAACTCCGTGACTTGGGAATCTTAGTACATGCGTGTTTGTTTGTCGGTGGACGCATAATAATGTGACGCGCATTTAAGGGGACCGTATAAATATGCGATGTAGTATACAGCTGGGAAACGTTATTGCGTATGCGGACTTCCGGAGTCATGCAGCCGTGCTCCTCAACAATAACGACTATATAACAGCCATGATAAGAGAAAAGAAGAAATACTATTAAAAGAAAACTTGGCCGCTTTTTGAACAGTACAGCCATAAAAAAAAAACGAATGATGACGACAGCCCGTAGACATGGCGTTCCTTATACTGAATGAGGCAGAGTACTGGTCCTCCCCCTTGCGTCACACAACGCAGGCTAGCAAGGTGCCACTACTGTAGGCTTTTCCATCCTATTCCTAGAATAAACATCCCTTGTGGAAGTGTTCCGCCACCTCCACTTTAAAAGAAGTAATACTTTACTACCACCGAACCAGCTACAACCGCTACCACCGAACGCACGTCCTGGTAGCTAGTAAATAGGGCGTCTGCTTCTGGTTGAATCACATCAAGGATGTGCTGAACCAGAAGGCCTTAGCCCACGAAAAAGGCCTGGACTGAAAGAGAGAGAGAGAATAGGCAGGGAGGTTAACCAGAAGAGTGCCCGGTTTGCTACCCTACACTGGGGATAAGGGAAAGGGGAATAAAAGAGAAAGGGAGTGAGAGAGTGAGGACCGATTGCACGTGGGATGCTGCACAGGGACACTGTAAGTAGTCTCTTAAACCGGTGCACTTCAAATAGTGCCATAGTGAACGAGTCGCTTTTTGTGCGAGTGGTGGGTGTAGCCACGGTCCGAGTATCCTTTACTCAGAGAACGGTCTCGAGTCCATTCGGGCTGAAGTTGTCTGCAGAGAGAGGAGTTGTACGTCGTAACGAGCAAAGGTACATAATAGGTGCTCGATCGCTTCCTCGCAGCTACAGGAGCCGCACGTAAAGCTCTCGACCATTCGCATACGATATCTCTACTGATTATAGTCATTCCTATGGGACTAATATATGGTATTTCTCCCTCTTGCTTCTCTTTTGAACTTGTTCATGTGCATTCAAGAGGTATTTCGCTCCTATTAGAGCGTTAAAGCTCTGTGTATTGCGTGTAAACCTTAGTGTATGTCTATGAATGGACAAATTGTGGATGTGGAAGGGATGCCTCAGCTAGCAGCCAATCGTTTTATGATCAATAAATAAATAAATAGATAAATAAATTTATTCTACTATCAAGAGCAGTAGGTGGGTGCTAACAAAGAGTTATTTCTCAGGCTCGGTCCAACTTTTAAAACACTGGCAGAAATGGTGCGTTAGAAACACATGACGAAAGCATAACAAAACTAAAGGTCAAACAAAGCTGAGGTCTTCTAATTAAAGAAACAAAAAAATCTGAGGGCGCTTAAGCACTTCTTATAATTTGTGAATGTGAAGCAATAATGTCCAATTGGGAGAGTTGACGACGATGACGGATTTCGCTGTCAGCCTCTTGTATCGTTTTGCTGGGGTATTCCGCTCCCTTACTTCCTCCGCGGTGTTCTGGCGTGTACGGTCCCATTTCGTTACTGCTGAGGTTGCGGTCGCCGAAGATACAGATGCTTCAGACTCCATAGCGGTACGCTCTGCCCGAGCCAGCTAGCCCGAGCCAGCGTCATGAGTTTCTCGCGTGCTCGTGACGTATCGTCGCGGCTAAGGGGAAGTTAGGTGTCGTTTTTTAGGCTTTTTTTAATATATGAATAACCAATCCCGGTTGGTATCAAAGAATGGGTTTAGCATGCTGTGGGGCTGGTTCTTTGTGGCACTAGCCATATGCCACACTATGTGCTATGAATGGCCCTCTTCTTACCATCTCTTCTTAACCCCTCTTCTTCCATTCATGCGAAAGCCAACCACTACTTCGAGCGTTACTTCCTCAAGGAGCAGTTCGGAATCCCGTACCACACCTGCGATCAAAGGCGCCGTGTCTCAAACGACAACATCTCAAAACGCTAGCTGTCACGCGCGAAGACTTCGAGAACGACTCCTTTACCACCGTGCAGTATCACTCTGAGGTGCCGCATGGTACCAGTGGTACCATCAGTACCATTGCATATTGATGCCATACCACCATGGAGTTCTCACTACTATCTTAAACTGTGGTATCTTTGGGATCCGCTCAAGAAAACGGCTAGAAAGTTACAGGGAACCGTGGCTAGTTCCTAAAAAATGGTAAACGCATCAAAAACGATAAATCGGCTAATAATTCTGTAAATGCGAGTGAAAGGGTAAAGCGTTGTGCAGAAAACGTTTGCGCATTGAAGCTCGAAGTCACATGAGTACGCGTAGCACAAGGAAGTGGGCTTCACCTTCTGATACAGCATACAAGAGAAAAACGGAAGATGAGAATACAGAAATACAGAAATAAGAAACAAGAGAACGGAAAATAAGAATAGAAAACATTAACCAAAATATGGCGCCGCTCACTCTTGACAGCTGCTCTGACAATTTTTTTTTGCTTTCTACATTCTTTGTTTCCATTTTTTCGCTGTCCAAGAGCTTGCTGAGACTATAGGACGTCAGATGGGTTATCAAAGCTGATTTTTGCCGCCTCTATTCTCCCTTTCGCCGTGAGCGACTGCGTTCGCAAAGTTTACGCGAGATTAGCTGCTCGAAAAACGCCTTTATGTCGTGTTCTGAGTGCGGCCTAAAGGAAAAGCGGCTTATCGGGGTTTTCGAGGCGACGGCATAATTGAATATGCGGGTCGCGGGGGCGTACGATACATAATTCACCAAAAGCATTATGTGACTGCGCTCGGTGATATTACGACCTTTCCGTGAGCGCAAAATACCGGTCGGTAGTAAAACGTTAATGACTAATATGCTCTCTGACATACATATAGGATATTACGCGACTGGCGAACTGAAGACAGTAAGAGAACAAGAGTCACAGTTGAAACGACATGTCTGGAGTCAAAATACACGTTTCATTCACTGCCATCCATACCTACGGTGACGTTTACGCAACTAGTTCTTTAATGCCATCATACAAACAATAAACTCCTTCCTCCTTTTTTAGAAGCTGAGCGCGTAGTTAAGGGCTTTCCTCCCTGCGTACACGCGGTGCGTAGGTCCTCACAACAGGAGGACTTAAGCTCCGTCCAGCTCAGACTGATTTCTCGCATGCGCTGTTACATCGCACGCTTTACGCCCAGCATAGGCGACAACTGAGCGCATGTCCAGGAACTCCAAGCCTTGACCTTTCGTCAATCTGTATAACATCGCCGCATTTACTTAAGTGTAGCTCGATGGGCAACATTCTCAAAAAATGATATTTCGAAAGATCGGCAAAATTTCGACACCCTTCACTTGGAAATGTTGCGAGGTCACTCCCGTTTATTAAGGTATGCATTAACGGTGCTTAGTACTAAGTTTCCTTGCATGGTATATCTCTTTTTTGGTTAGGACCAACGTACTGCTATAATGGCCAGAATTTCTGGATATTAAGTTTATAACAAATAAAGGCGAGGGGGGAGGGGTTGCGAATTTCCTTTGGAATTATTCCAGGACCATTGGTTTTTCCAGACATTGCAAGAAGGGCGTTATATATAAATCAGAATTTCTTTGTTTGTGCAATCTAACCTCATAGTAGTATTTTCCAACCTGACGCTTAAGTGACAATACGTTATTTATTATTTGTTCATTGTTATTGGATTGGATTGGGAAAACCTTTATTGGGCCTGCAGTGAAGCGCGCAGGCGCACTTTATTGTTAACTTTTTGCCATGTTCATCAGCAACTTTTTTAAGTGCTTTATGTCATCATGAAATGAAATGTAACAGCAGAAAGCGCACCCTCTACACCTAATCTCCAGCTAAATCTATCAGATGTTTTTTTTTTTTTAGTTCGGTGCTAAAATACATTGAGAACATTGTTCGGACCTTTTGTTGGCATTGCTGGTACCGGTGCGAATGTCGAAATGGACATTCTCAATGACATCATGTGCAGCGTGTCACTATAGCACACAACTGACTATTGTTCAGCAACTGGACAACAAGAAGTAAAATTAAACAGTTCAATCACTGTTGCAAGAAGGAATGTTTTAAGCATCAAAGAGAAATTTCTTCAAAAACGGCTGAAGGTGGTATATAATTCCATTTCACAGCGCGAGAAGATTCTAGTAGCGGCTTCCCGGTAGATGTTACAATTCGATAAAAAAAAAGTCAAGAAGTTTATGTTATTCAAGGGTCTCGTTTACGGATTTTGTTTGCCCGTCAGGACCCCAGACTTTTATCTGGTGCACACGCCCTTGCACACCTAGGTCAT
This sequence comes from Dermacentor albipictus, assembly GCF_038994185.2. Taxonomy (NCBI): domain Eukaryota; kingdom Metazoa; phylum Arthropoda; class Arachnida; order Ixodida; family Ixodidae; genus Dermacentor; species Dermacentor albipictus. The sequence continues at coordinate 126,900,088 of NC_091828.1, forward strand.
GCGCCTAATGCAGGAATTACTTTGACTGTTGCAGCGTACAATGAAGGGGACCGCGTTATAACCGCCCAATAAATTCTTAGCCACAATAGCTATTATAGTATGTCCTTATTGAAAAAGGATCTCTTAGGTACTTTAAACAGCGATCGGCTGATCAAATGGTACATGCACACAGCAGTATCTCTATTCACGTGGAAAAGCTGAACGTCTCTCAAATTAACTAACCAAAAAACAAGGAAACCGGGTGGCAGCAATGACAGGATTAAATAATTGATGTACGGTGTCGCACGCACCTGCGTTGAAGTTGGACCTGCTTTTCTAAAACAACATTCTTAGTTGAATCTTGAAAGGATAAAAGCTGTTCACGGTGTTGAAAGGAAAGAAATAAACACACAGAGATCGACAGAACCCAGTGGGCGTCGCATGGTCGCATTATTTTTGTGCAACAATTCCGGCCGTAATGTCATCTTATGTGCTCATCCGCGCAGAATCTCGAAAAAAAAGAAAAAGAAACTACAGAAATAATGGCCTTAGAAAAGAAAAATATATGTCAATAAACGGAAAAAAACGGTTTGCTTTCTTAATTAAGTTGTTTGTTATCTCGATTCTACTTTCACTTCACCCGTAGACCATAACCATGTTGAAACGTGTGCGTATGATGCGGAAAACGCATGTATGCAGTACTGACGTCATTCCATTTGCGTCACTGCTCTAGTTCAGAATAAGCGGGAAAAATTGCGCACATTCTTAGCAACAAGAGCCACACAGTGCACGATATTCGTAAGAAATACATAGTTTCTCTAATGCTCTTTGTGAACGAGCTGTGCGATGAGTTATACTTGTTACGCAACACGCACACTTTATGTACACACATTAGCCATTCGCATTATTAAACGCCAAGATTCAAAAAATATATAAAAAAGGTTACTTCAACCTTTCTCGGCATACCTTACTCTCTCATTTGTTTTTACCTTATGCAAACGAGCCCAAAACACCAAGAGAGAGAGAGAGAGAGAAGAATACAGGAAGGCAGGGATGTTAACCAGTCAATAGTCTGGTTGGCTACCCTACACTGGGGGAAGGGAGAAGGGGAAGAGAAAGAAGGGAGAGAGAAGGTGTAGGTACGCGTACGGACAGCACTTCAGTTAAAGTCGCTCGAGCAAACCAGAAGTTCTGAGAAAACACAAAAGTGCCTTCACTGCCTTCTGAGCCGATGATCGGTCGGGACGGTGCTCTAATATTGTCTGTTCACTTAGAGGACGATCGTCTAGTTTACTCAATGTGTCGGACAAATACTGTCTTTGGGCTTGAAATTGAGGACAATGGCACAATATGTGGTCAATGTTCTCCTCGCATGCGCAAACATCACATGCAGGACTATCAGCCATTCCAATTAGTGCTCCAAAACACCAAAATTCTCGGACTGTAAGGCGCAGTACAAGCTTAGCTCTACCTTCTTACGATGCCGCTAATGAAGCTGTTACGTTCTTTTACTTTCGTCACGGAACGACCGCAGCAAGCAGGCTAACAGACTATTACTCACTTTCTGATGCCGGTGTCTCAACACTCTTTTGAACGAGTGGAATTCCACTAATGCCGCGCAACCGCACCTGTTTCGCGAATCTACCACTGACTCCAGCGTTTCCTCTAGTGCCCTAGAGAACAGCAAGAGCTCCGTCCTCACTCCAAAAAATGCTTTCTCATCCTTTGAGACTGTATTTTGGAGTCGGACATATTCGTTCATGACATATTTATTTCACAAATCTCCTCGCAGAATGCTAATACGTGAGGGATGAGAGGTTTCCGAGAAGACTGATTAGCTCTGCGGCAGTCTTGGGACCGGCAGCGCTGAAAGGGCGCGTGTTATAGGTACGAAGCAAAGCGTGCGTTAACAGAAAATTCTGGCAGCGTAGGCCGAACAGTTGAAGCATTGATAGCAATAGAAAAGTTCGTGTTTCTCGGGTGGTGTTCTAACAATACACGAGAGTGACATATTGGCATGACTCAGCACGCATGGAAACGGCTGCTGGGCAGAAATAACAGCGCTCTGTAGTATAGCCACCAGGAGTCCGACAACGCCACAGTGTTAAGGAGCGCTACCAGGAGCGTGGGAGGCAGCGCACCTCGTCCGAGGCACGAGACGAGAGCGACGGGAAGCCGTCAGCATTAGTAAGCGCTTAGTGAGTGAGTGAGTCAAGAAACTTTATTGCAGGTCCGGCGAGGACGCGGACTCGTCGCGCAACCGGCTAGTCCCACGTCGGGACCGGCAGGTCTAGCCCACCGGCCCGGTCGCGGGCACGCCGGACAGCCGGGATTTGCTTTTCAAGAACGGGGCTACGCAGAAGCGAGTACCACTCCTCCTTGATGAAATTGGGGTATGTCGACCCGCACATGGATACGTGCTGGTCTGCAGAAGTCTAAGCGAAACGGCTTGCGCCCTATTCAACTTGGGGTGACGGGGTGGAAAGACCCTTCTAGACATGTAGAAGAATTTAATAATCTCGTTGTCAGTAGCGGGAGCGTCCCTGTGGCCGCAGACAGGAGGGGAGTCGATGCTTCTTGCAGAAGAAGCGCGTCGGGAAGGTCGCGCGCAGCCTCGAGAGCAGACTTAGTAACTATTAAATAACGTTAACATGACATATGCACTTCAATAATTCCATCAGTTCCCTACATATATTATGTAAATTATAAGGAATTCACGTGGAATTCGTACATTTTCCGTAAGTATCATACGGAAGGCACACGGAATCATTTGAATGGCATACGGAACGTTTCGGTAAAGATTGACGTTTACTGTGCTTGCCCGTTGAGCTCAGTGCGTACACGCAGCAACTCCGCTGGAAGGCTAGGCGAACGCACTACGCTCATGCCAGCAGCGGAAGGGTAGAGCGGGCCGTTGGCTCTGCTTGGCTCCGCCACCGAGCCGACTGAGTGGAGTGACGGAGCGTACTCTGCTCCGTCAATGTTCGCACGTGACGTGACGTAGCAGCCAATGGGAATTTACCTGCCGTTTCACCGATACAGTCGACGGCTTTTCGCCCAATGGGCCATTTGATGCGTTCGCATCAAAATGAGGACGTCTCGCACCTGCTGCTAACTTCTCGGCCTTATGCCCAGCAGAGCCGAGAGCTTTGCGTCGAGATGATTATTATTTACTTTGAAAACATATATACATTTACCAGGGAATAAAAAGCGAGGAGCAGGCTGGCAACTGCCACCGAAAGGGGCACAATGCCAGCCTACTCTTCAGAAGGAAGTTGACAGCAACACAGAAATGGAAGATAGGAATGAGATGAGGAAAGAGGAAAGAAAAAGCAACAGGACAAATCTAAAAAAAATAACGTAGGACACACAGTACAAATCACACACAGTAGGGTCGGTCACTGAAGGTCACGCAGCTATAGAATGGTAAATAGGAGAAACAGCATCGACGCTACAAACGTGAACCTAAGTTAACTCTAGAAAGGTAGGTAGAGCGCGACGAGCCTGATCACGTCGACACGCACACCACTGAGGTACAAACATTCGTCGAGTGGCTTGAAGCCGAGAACAATGCGGAATCATTAATGCACATCAATGATATTTGACGTGAAACGTCTGTAATTTCGGTCAACACAGGGGGTCGCTTGCTGTAGAAACGAATCTAATGAAAACATGTAACACTAATATTGCTTGAATACTGGTAACCGTACTACCGACGGGGCTCACCTTGTTATTGTTGCGTAGAGGAAAAAAGCCATTACTTGATCATGCATTGTGTCGGGTGCTGAAATGAAGCCGTCGTTGCACCACCAATGAAGCAATCGGTGTAAAATTCAGCCCTCGAGCGCGGCGTTCAGAGGGGCGTATCTCGACAGTGCGTTTGCCAATGCGAGCGGAAGTAGTCGCGTTTGAGCGAGCTCAGTCAGCCATAGCATACACAATTAATCGAACTCAAGCAGGTGCTCATTGTCAGTTACAAGGCTTACAAGTGTGCACTTCAATGCAGAAATTTCACGCTTGCTCAACTGTGGCTGCCCTGCTTTCGACACCTATGGTACATAAATTGCATTAAGAGACTCAGTCAACGAGCTGCAGAGGGATTCGAATTTAAACATCCTAGCGCCCATTTATAAGCGTTGTTTCTTTACCCTATATAGTGCCCATACACCCTCTACACTGCGAACAAAACGTCTCACGCACTCCAGTGCGGCTGCGTCCGAGCCTACTCAACAGCACTTGAAGAAAAGGTCTTCATTGACGATTTCACGCTGGTTCGGCGTATACGTGGGATTTGGGTATCCATCTTCTATTGAAGTAATTAGGCGCAATGTTTTCACTCTCGCATTCATGCACGCACCGACACACGCATCCACTCAAGAATACCCCCACACAAAGCGCTAATAATTACTTCAGTGTGACGAGTTACCAGTCAGCCTAACAGCAGTTCTATTAGGGTATCTGACTACCCTCTTGGTACAAAAATGGCCTCTTCGCGCCTCCAGGGTGTTGTGGTGCGTCGCAAAAGATAGCAAAGTGTTATTTTAGGAATTACAAGCAAAAAATCCCATGAATGCATACTTATAAGCTAGGTTCGTTAGAGTTACAAGAAGTTACTAAATACACATACTTGGGAGTGACCATTACCAATAATATATCATGGAGCATTCATAGTGACAACGCATGAGAATCAGCCTTTCGTAAACTCTGTCTACTCCGACACAAATTAAGAAACGCCTCGGCTAGTGTAAAACTTCTCTGCTATACATAATTTATTTGGCGGATACTTCCGTATGCAGGCATAGTCTGGGATCCCTATACCGAAGTTAACGTTAAAAACTCGAAACAAGATCAAGAAACGCAGTTCGATTTATTTTTTCAGAATTTTCGCAGTATGATACTCCCTCGAAACTTATGGTAGCAAATGACATACAGTTACTAGCTTTGCGACCAAAAAATGCCGCCTTGACTTTGTTTCAAGATTTATTAGTAATGAATTAATCATTAAGCCATCAATCTATAATAAACCCTTAACAACTAGACATACCCGACACCACCAACCTTACACTTCAACCCAATATTTTGCACGTACTGAAGTGTTCAAGAATTCCATTTTTTTCCACGAACTAATAACGACTGGAACTTTATACCATCTCCAACGGTACCTACTACTGATCGACTCATGTTACTTTCTTTTTGTGTCTATTCAGATGCTTTTGTACACACCCTGCTTGGAACTGTGCAAAGTCGCCAGTATTGTGTAAATAAAACAAATAAAATAATATAAAGGGCAAGCCTCAACGAATTAAGCAACGATAATTTGACGCAGAGTAGGTAAAATAAATGCTAGGGCCGTAATAGGCACCAATAATCAAAAATTATGAATATTTTACTGTAGACTGCTCAATCTCAGGGATTGGTCCACCTGGCATCTTGTAAATAAAAAGCGTGTCAATCAATGTTGAAGCGAAAGAAGACAACGTCGACATACATGTGCGTGAGCGTAAAGAAAGCGAATGAAGAAAAGTTCGCCAGGGGAAAAGGACATAGAGTGTCTAGAGAAAAATATAAGGTCTGACAGTGGAATGAAGAATCTACTGCAAATCATACCAAAAATGTCATGCGATTATTCGGCCTTGCATCACTGATGATGTCCCACTTTTAACACATACCTATACAGATGCCACACACGTATTCCTTGCCGTTCGCCTCTACTTCGGCTTTTTTTTTTTTCATAAGAAGTATTCTTCGCCTCTTGCTTGCCCTACTTTCTGTATCTGCCGCTTTTCACTACGTAAGGGGGTAGGTTCGTGTCCTGACTCTTTTGAGGCACCTCTTCAATAATATGATTACCTATTCAATCTTCAAGCTGCAGTCAGGGCCGCCAGTGCAATTAATTAGCCCGATGCTCCACTCATTAGGCCACAGACGCGTGCAATTAACGATTGAGTGAGAACTTTACGACTCTCCTACCCAAAAGCAACTAGTATTCTGAGACGGTTGGCGCGTGCGTCGCACAACACAGCAACAATTACTCATAAAAGTTACAGCGCAACAGTTTCACCCATGCTTCTAGTGGCAGCTAGTGACTTCAGATGCTGAGAAGTAGCACATCCATCAATATAGGCTCCGTTTACAAAGCACTACGTTCGGTATCGGCCTCTAGGTAACAAGGGAACAGTCTGTAACGTATGTTCACTGATGTAGAACAGATAAGTCGCCATGCTGCCGCCGTCATACTATCTTGCAGATGCCCTTAAGTCCTCATTGTCAGTCAGGAGCCCGGCTGTTGGCGTAAAAACGTGGGACGCTGAGGCCCAGACACAGGAATTAGACCCTGCCCGGTTCGCCGAGTTGAAGTCGACGCTGCCAAAGCGAGACGCCGAAACTGCTGAGCTAAAGGAGAAGCGGAAAACTCTACGTGAAAGCCATGCCCGCGAGCTGCAGCAGCTTCATGTCAAGATGACGAAGCCACTCAACGGGCTACCACCAGCACCATCACGGCGTGTGACAAAGCCAAAGAACAACCGCATCGCAGTGAACGAGTGGACTACCGCAACGGATGGAGCACAGGCCCAGGACAGCGGACAGCCGCCTTCCAAGACGACTGCTGCGTCAAGAGGTCCACACCATCTCGTCCCAAGCTCGAGGAAAAGAAGCCGTGCGTGTGGCGTCCTGTCCCGAGGCCCCGGCCAATGCCTTCAGTCGACACGGAGTTTACGGGGTCGGGACAGTGGCCACCGATGCCGGAGATTTGTGAACTTCCCGCGCATGTCCTCGGGCCCCGGCCTGCGACCTCGCTTGACAATACGCTCAGCAGTTCGGCAATGCGTCCAAAGATGCCGGAATTTCGTAAACTTCCCAGACGTAAGCTTTCCGGCCTGGCAAGCGAACGCGTCTGACAAAACACTCAGCAGGTCGGCAATGCGTCCAAAGGTGCCGGAATTTCGTAAACTTCCCGGACGTCAAAAGCCGGCCACTTCTCGCTGTCCAGACTTTGACTCCATGCGGCCCAGCCACCGAAGATGCCTCACGAAGAGTATGCCAGAGCAACAGCTATCAATAAACAGCACACATGGTAAAGGAGCAGCAACCCAATTACACGGACCAGGAGATAAGCGCACGGGTGGACCTCTTGCATCGGTCGCGAAGCGGCTTCTCCAGAATGACGATCAACGCCGTCGTGACACTGATGCTTGGTGAAGTGAACGGCGCACCGCGGGATAAAAACTGAAAGCTTGTGGAGACAGCGCGTCCCGGAAAGCACAATGTGCCCATACTACAAATACTTCTGGGACATTGCAATCCGTCAACGCGTGTTTCTTGTAGTTTGTTTCTTGTAGCTTGTTGTAACTTAAAAGTAGTTTTACTTGTTTACTATACTTGCTGTTGCCGCGTACCTCGAACACGCCTTTACGTTGCCACCAAAAGGCGAGGGTGGGTGCAAAAGTCTTCACAGAAGTAAAATAAATTCGATTTTTCTTTGACTTCTTAACCATACCAGGTTATCGCAGACGCGGAGGCCGCCTAATGACACGCGCAAACCAAATGCAGTCCCAAATAAGTTCACAAGTGTAAATATCGCACTAAAATGTATATTACCCATGGAAGCAGAGTGCATTCCGAGAACATGAACCGGAAGGCTAGAAAAGCTTTAGTGGCCCACATTCGTGACACGCCGCCACCACCATCTATAAAAGCTTGACCGTCAGGCAACATAAAGCTCTTGCGCCAGAGCGCGTGCTTTCCAAACAGCGTGTTAGCTTTCGGCGATGCGTACATTTCAAGTATGAAAACGGGCGAAGTAAGGAAAGAAATCTATTCTCTTTGAAACGGCATAGAGACCCAAAGAAATAAGTTACGTTTATGAAAAGAATTATCCGCTTGACGGCGTATACTTGTGGCGGGGGGAGGGGGGGGGGGGGAGGATAGTTAGGTAGCACTTTTTCTTCCACTGAATAATTCCATAGTGAATACAACCCGCAACCGGAGCGTCTATAAGGTAGTTCTTCGAAGCCCCGTTGAAATGGATGTTACATAAAGTGCGCCGATTTCGCAACTAAGCTATGCGATTAGTTTAGCTGAACATTTATGCGTTTTTCCGAGCATCTGCAATAATGCCTATGCCAGAAAAAGGGATCAAGAAGAATAAGCGAACAAACTGGGGTAGATAAAGGGTCTGAAAGAAAACCTTGTCAGTGCGAATAGATTTACTGCGAAGCAATATAATCTCGTTCAGGCAGTTTTCCCGCTGTCTCCACTCCTACATTTTCTCCATCTTTCTCACCTGGTATTTGTTATTTGCGTCTGTCTCGCCCTCCTTAGCACCTACTGTACCCCAGTGAGAGCATCTGCATTACCAATTTTCCCAATTTCTTCTGTACTAATATAAACATGACACAAGAAACGGCGGATCTGAGGATAGCAAAAGTCCGTTAGTTTCTTTTTCTCAACAACTGCTGACTCAGAACACCTCCAACTTTGGGTGACGAGCGTGTTGAAAGGAGATTGCGGAGTACGGGACTGCATACAAATGAACCCTGAGTGGGACTGCTCAGGTGCACGGTGTGGGGCCTCGCTAAAACGGTGCGTAGCTGTGCCAGGTGTGGCTGCGCTTTAGAGAGCCCTGTAAGCCAGCATTGTGAGTTCGGGTTTTATATAGCGATTTATTTTTGTAATGCGCAGTACAGATGTGCGCTTTCTCGCATTACTTTGGTGGCCAAAATAAAGGGTCTTTCTGGGCCCGGTTTCTGGTACTTGTACCGGGACACATATGGGCTTCGTATATGTTCGCAAATATAGAAACCGACGACCCGCACCAAACCACGGAGAGGTCGACAAACAAAGCCTTACTTTAATATAAAATAAACAACGACAACACTACTTCATATTTAGCCCCTTATATATATATGCACCTTCGGTAGCAAACGGCGCTAAGAACGGCACTAAACAGAAATATACAAGATGGAGCGCCTCGTCTTTATTACAGTTCTTAGCGCTGGCATGTGGCAACCGCGGTCAGTGCGGGATGGAAGAGAGACATGGTATCATAGATGTCATGACGCATTTAAATTCTGGAGATCAAAGTGAAAACTTCCTCACAGGAACAAGCATAACAATTTAGGGTGCTCTTGTGGTTTACGTTAATTCTTTTGTGGTTTACTGGGTTTCGGACGTTCCGTTAGCTAAAAAGAAACCACAGGTAGAAAATGTCACTTCATTATAGAGTTAAGGAAACAAAGACCCTATAGCATGTCCAGACATGTTTAGGCGTCGTCGCTTGTTACCTTTTTGCGAAGAGCGGACGACAGAATCGTCTGGATGGTTCTGCGTTGGGGGGCGAACACAGTGATCTTGCAGTGCTCTCCAGAAGATCTCGCGCGATCTCTAACAATTACCAACGCTGCCCTCTTCTTCTTTTTTTTGGTTTCTGAGAAGACGCATAGACTTTACTATGCAAACAGGAACCGAAGCTACCCAGGTAAGTGGCAGGTTCTTTTCCGCACTCAATGCTCTCTCTGTTTCCGTGCTCTTGGCACCGTCTGTTCCTGTTTCCGTTCAGTTTCTCATTGTCCTATATGTGCTAATCCTAGGCACTGCACCTGAGTGTGAAAGTAGACGAAAACATAAAAGTAAGCTCAGAAAGTGTCATCATCGCATATGCAAATCTGGAACAGTCCACGGGGCAAAGGATCGGTGTTTCAAGGGAATGTCAGTTTGCTTTTTCCGGCCTTTTCCGAGTTCGGAAGCGATAAATTACGCTTAACTTTTCCCGCGAAGCGTTACGAGCTTTTCTTTTCATATGAAGTGCGTTATTTATTATATTTTTATTCATGGGCAGAGAAAATAAGACTCTCTTTGAATTTCTCGTGGTGAAAGCTTCTTTCTGCGCGATTGCACCTCATTAGTTGGAGGCATTATTCATCGCTCATCGCCCTTCTCGAAACTAGCCAAATGAAGCAAACGAAGTCTTTCAGTGAACTTATGAATATTGATGACGATGGCTTTTTTTAGAAGGAGTAGTGGGTATTAATGCAATGCTGCTCGGATACCGGGATCTAGCTTACGTTTTTAGCTGCTTGTATATTTTCAAACTACAGATTCGCCAGAGCATTTCCTGCTGATTACTATGAGCTATAGAGTTTCCCATATAGGTCCTTCGAATAACGCTGACTGCTATGTGATGAAAAAGTATCAAGGGTGACGACGGCAATTGTCCATTGAGAACTGAGGAATATGAAATAATTTTTTCCTCTCATTTAATAGAGACACTTTTCCATCCTAGACTTACGCATCATCACGGCCGCCAGTCAGACATGAAGACAAAAGTCCCGTCAACTGGTATTGTGTTCATTATAAGTATGTCAACACGTACGATTTGGAAAGCGTTTCACAAGTATCATGCACGCTGGTTCTTAACCGATCACAAAAGAAGAAGTTTACGTCGTGGCTTTTCATTTCGAAACACTTGTGAAACACTCGTGAAACACAGAAATCCTCCTACTAAAGAACCACTTGAGCCATTTGATTGAAGGTCGTTGAAATTAGAACGGCAAGATTTCTTATACCGACTGTAATGAGCCCAATTTTGATTTAGATTGAGGGCATTGCAGTGTTTAGAAAATTGCCCAAAACTGGTAAGCTTAAGATGAATTAAAGCTTGAAGTTTACAAATATGCAGCTTTGCGCCAAAAACACATACGGCAACTCTTTAAACGGCATCTGTTATAGCATACGAAGAAGGCAAAATTTGGTATAGCAGTGTACAGCTTGAACAGTGTTTACGAGGGCATTCCGAAAGTCACGCTCACAAATTAGTGCTACATTTCAGAGCGGTGTACAATACATAAATTTGTTCCGCTTTAAATGTCCCAACAGGGACGGTTTACATACCTGCGATATGTAGTTTTGATGCAGAAGCATCAAATCCCACATTGAGCAACAAAGGTGGCGTCTGTAGCAGCGAAACGGCACCTGTCTCCAAGGAGAAAGGTGAAGGTGAAAGAATAGGGGAGTAACCCGGAGGGTGTAGGCACTCCCAGGTGCAATGATATAGTGTGGGCTTTGCTCCACAATAGAGACAGTATGAGATATATTGTGTGGGTTGGAAGAGGTGAAGATAAAAGAGGCAGGGAAATGAATTAGTTTGAATCTGTTGCCACGCAATGGCATCTTCTCAGTTAGGGGAATTATGTGGTGGAGGGAAGAGTCTCCTGGTATATCTGTAATATTGTAGAGTTTCAGTGTAGTTCAGTGGTTCTGTTGGTGCGTCGTCTAGGTTGAACAGCTCTTCCAATGGCGCCCGGTGAGCAAGCTCTCGGGCTACCGCATTAGCGCGTTCATTACCATGAATAGAGGCGTGTCCAGGTGTCCAGACGATACGCACCCTGTGTAACGCTGTGGGGTGTAATGATGCAAGGATGCGGTGTGTGTGGGTGTCACCCTGCCTTGTGCCAAAGTCCTGCAAGCGGTCTGTGAATCAGTGACCACTGTGATATGTCTATCCGGTGCTGGCATGGTTGAAGCATGTACGATGGCTCGCGCAATAGCAGTCTCTTCCGTCGTGCCACTGTCCACATTGTTGAGCGTGGCCGAAGCCCTCAGAATGTCTCTACTATCTAGTACGACAAGACATAGGGCGCGTTTCTGTGGGTAGCGGGCCACGTACGTGTATATCACTGGAGTGTTCGATATGTCATCCCCAGAGTCGAGCCAGGCCTTGTGCTCTTGCCTTTCTTCGGCCTTTATGATGGTCAGGGTGCATATTCCGGGGAATTGTGGCCACGTGAATATTGTTGCGAATGCTAAGCGCAAGAAGTGTATGGTTTTCCTGTTATGGTTTTCTTTGTGTTTGGTATCCTAGACGAGATAGAATGTGGCACCCTTGCATTGTTCGTTACAGACGTTGTAATCGGATGTTAAGATGCCCTTCGACTAGTTCGCGGATGGCGTTCTGCACTCCGAGTCGTAGTAGGAGATGCGTAGACGCATGTTGTGGCAGTCCCAGCGCTGCCTTTAGTGCCGTACGGAGGAGGGTGTCCATCTGGTGCATCTCGGTCTGAGCCAGATTATGATAGGGGAGGTGGTAGGTTAATCGGCTAATTATGAGGGCTCGCACAATTCATAGTACATCTTTTTCTTGCAGTCCTTGCCGGAGGCTTGTAATGCGCTTGAAGCTTGCCTAGTTGCCGTGTCATGCTGGGTCGGCCGCAGACTCTCGTCAGATCGCCGAGGCTCACTAGCAGTGAGCCCGGCATGGCACTGGCAGCTACGGAGACCACACAGAATGCCACCGAGTGCTGATAGTTAACATTCCGTCAGAAAGTAGTTTAGGTGTGCGTCTTCAGGGAGGCACAAAAGGCGTCCACCTCAAAGAACACCCCCTTTCCCCGAACTATTATTAAATAAACAGCATTTGACACGTTGGACGCTGCACTAAATGCGAAAATTATTTCGGCTTCGTCTTCCTGGTGACCAAAATTATTGCCTTTCCTTAATTCAGTGGTGTTCAAGCTTGATTAGGTAGAATACAAGGACAAACTGCCTGCGAGCATAATATAATTTAGTTACGCAGAGCCATAAAAGAGGAAGTGTGATATATACGTGTCCTAGCGGAGGCTTTAAGCCTCACATTCCACTCAGCATAATAGGGCTTCTTCTCTTGGTACCGCAAATTATAGCTTTCCTGGGAACTTCATGGAGGCTAAAGGTCTTATAGCGACCCACTGTTCTGGGTAAGTAATTTTCTGTCTTGGGGTCAGCCTCCTTCGTTCATTAATTTTCATTTCATAGCGTGCGAAACCATTTTCCGGCATCGCAGAGGAACGCCTTGACAAAAAAAAAAAAGTGAATGGCGGAACTTAAGCTGTTCAGAGTGAGCGATGCAGTAATTATATTGGACGTATTTATTATATTTTTCTTTAATATTTCAGTCTTTTTAGCTGAACGTAAACCCCTATGGCCTTGTTGCTACTTCACGTGAGCGTGTACTTAAAGCCCAGCGAGCTTCCAAAGAACACCGGACAATTTATGGCTTTAGTGATATATTGAGAAGCAGCTGTCCAGGCGAAGATATATTGCCAGAAAAGTTGGAGGGTATTTTTCTCTTTCTCTCTCGTTCTGTATGCTCTGCGCAGCCCTTTTCCTACAGACGAATGCGCCGTCCCGAAAAATTAAATAGTTAGTTCGTTCATTCGTACTTTCACTCGTTAATTGCAAAAAAAAATAATAAATAAGCGCTGGAGATGACGAAAAGAGACCGCGATGATAAATCGACGAGGAGGATGATGACCGTAGAAGTCCTCACAATAGTTATATGCTATGCCTAGCACGAATTTCAAGACATCCGTCTCCTGTGCGTTCTAAGAATTTATATGCGTTACTACTAACTGTTCCTCATAAACATATTGCGTGCACTACGCGACACAATAAAATTTACAGTCAATTGATTCAAGATGATTTATCAGCTTACCCACAAAAAAAAAAGACAACATGCAGTTCCAGTGCTCAGATTGGAATCTATGTAAATCGAATCCTTCGTGAAGCGGTTAGTTACAAAACACAACTAGATCCGATGTTTCTACGTCTAATTAAAATTAACTAAGCATGCTTACGAGCAGTAAGCGTGCTTGTAAAAAAAGGAGGAGGGGGGGACAACATAGTTTACGCTCCTAAATCACGTGTGTTCTACAATGGGTTTTTGTAGTCTTCTCTTCCAAACACCCAAGCTGGTGATCATGCGCGTCCAATTACTTGGGCTTCTAAGTGTCTAAAGTTCATCCTACGCAGCGTGTTATTGCATGCAATGTTTATCCACCGGGAAAGGGCACCAGAGAAGTTTGCGTGCGGTTACCTCGCTAAGTGCCGGGCTGAAACGCGGTACTAAAGAATAAAAATAATATGGCGACCCAATGTTTAGAGCGCTCGCAGTAGGAGAACTGTGGTTCAATCCTATCATTCTTCGTGTAATTTTATTTTCCGTGTGTGAGTTATTCGGTGGGACATCAGCAGTGGCCGCGATCAGCAATAACCGCAATCGATCCGCCAAAAAAAAAAAAAGACCCGCCGTTCCGCGTGACTTTGCGATTCGCAAAGTCACGCGGAACGGCGGGCGTGTGGGGATGAACGAGAAAGATAGCGCGCATTCTTTCTTTTTTTTTTAAAGCTTGCCGTGAGCAATTGCCTTTTCAGGGACATGTGTGCGCACTTGAGTAACGAGAATTTGATTTTAGACGGCCCACAGCGAGCGTCGGTGATCTCGAAACATGGAATACCGACAAGCAACAAATCTCTTTCTTGCTTCGGGGACTTAGCAGCGTCGAATTCGACCTCCTATATAAGAACTTGCTTGTATAAACTTTCTCAAAGCGAGTATCCCACTTGCATCCTTTCCCAATCAACAGACTTGCAACGCAAGCAGAAATAATGTTTTTCGTTAATACTTGATGCACCATTCTTAAAATCGCGAAACGGGTCCAAATTCGCGAACAAAGAACTGGGAGAGTTGGCAAATATGCATTACAAGCATCCCTTTTCTTCCGTACTACGTAATCATTTAAGGCGCAACAGTTATATGGCGCTTGCGAAATCACCTGAATACTCTAAACATCAATTACGGACCGGACGCTCACCATATACCTTGCCCAGCGCTGAACGTCTTTTGCAAGACTGGATTTAAAGACACCCATCACGCCGCTGTTCGCGCCAAAACCGGCTGATTAGATGAGCTGAATTTGTTAACGTGGCTGCGTACAAGAAGATGGACGCACATCACAGAAATAATTGTTCTAATGCTAAGAGCTTTACAAGCACGCATGCCCGGTGATCAAATAGTTACTCTTGACGGCCAGCGCAGTCCATAATTTGACGGAATGCCGTCTAATGAGGGGAATGCGTGCTGAAACCTCACGGGAACAACACTAGCCCAATAAGGGAAAAAAAAAGAAAACAAATGCCTTTTTTTGTTCTATTATTTGTTTCTTTTGCTTTACCACCACCAGCAAAGCGGAACTATAACCCAAAAGATATGGTGTTGGAAAGGAAGTATACAATATTGAAAACTGCATGCAGGATTTATTGTATTATTATTATTATGTCTGAATAAAGTCACATTCAAAGAAAATTGCAAGAGATTCTTCAGCAGCTTTTATAAATAATCAGTCGATAAATATTTGCGTGGCCATTGCGTTTTAAAACGGTACTGTGGTATATTATGCGATGATTTCTAATCATTTTGGTGAGAAGTAGCACTTACTTATATGGCCATACAGAAAAAAGCCCATGGGATCTCAGTTAACTGTCTGAGCCACGACACAAAGACAGCATATCACTAGCTGGGCCAGCAGTCTACACGCTTTTCAAAATCTGTCACCCATGTTCACGAAAGCAGTATTTACTTGCCAATCCACCGGAAATTTCAAACAAGGTGTTTACCTTTCAATTAAGAGCAACACAGCTAGAGCCCGGCCACCTTGCATTCCTTCTCGAGATAAAATAGTCAGCAAAAAACATGCTACGTCGGTACAGCGACAGTGTGGTAAGGATCATGGGCTTGGGTTGAGCTGCGGTGCTGTGTCTAATCATGAACTCTACGGCGTTTATTTGTTTGGCAGCGTAGGTAGCTAATAATGCAAAGGAATGAGGGATATTCGCGACAATTCAGTCGCTTCGCGTTAACCCGAGATATTGCGTAAGTCATAAATTGCGTAAATGTCACACGTGATGTAACGGACGTCGCTTCCTTCCTTGGTAGAGGCTTGTGTGCGTTCTTGCTATTATTTCTTTCTTTACTTTATATGTGGACATGAGCAACAGTATACACTGTAAAAATGTTTACATCCTTATGGGTGTTTTCCTGTCGCAATGGCAACACTCTTACCGTGAAGGCCTTGAAAAAATTATAGAGGAAGACAACGAAGCTCTAACTAGATCTGCGAGGACAAAAAAACGTAGTTGAAAACTATGCAATCATTCTGACAGCCTTGGGCGCCCAGAAATATCCGACAGGAGAGTTTCATATCTCTCAGGGTAAAATTATCTTGTCATAAGACTGAAAGGCGGCCTAGTTGGTTTGACTTCATTGTGGAAAGTTTTGCGCACACTTAAAGAAGACAACAACAAAAGCACACAAGGGTGCGTGGTAATCATGTGATGGGGTTTCGAGGGTACATATATGTTGTGTTTAGGAATAAAAATTGAGTTGTCAGTCTGCGCCGGTCTTTGTGTCCTTTTCTTGTCTTCGTTCAGTGTGCGCAAAACTTTACACAATCACTTTTCTTGCGGATCTTTCTGTGTGACCAAGGCTGTGAGAATGATTACATATTTTCAACTACGCCTTTTCTGATTGCACGTCTAGTTGGAGCTCCGTTGCCGACGTCTGTGCATTTTTGTAAAGCCCTAACGGTAGGGGTGTTGTTACCAGTACTACAAGAAAACAGCCTTAAGGGTGTAAACGTATTTCCAGCGTAATATGCACACTTTGAACGGCGTTTATTTCTCTCCTAAGCTTGCTTTACAGCGTTCGTGTTCTTGTGTCACTTAACCACGGTAATCCTTTTTTGTTTGTTTGTTTTGCGTACCTCCACCATGACCCTCTGACGGGGTAGGAACAAACAAAATCCACACCATTTCACGGAAACACGAACTTCGAATTGGCAATGCAGGGGGCCGGAGAGCGTATGTTTTGTTATTTTCATAAACACAGAACAAGATTTTCGCATCTCCGGTCGACACCGGCTATCCTCGTTCTTGTGTGTGACGCACCGCTGCTGGGAAACGGAGTTCGAGAGACGGGTGCCTCCTGGGTTTGGATTGGAGCGCAGCTTATATAAGTCTTCCAGCACCAATCTTTTTTTCGCCCGTCATGAACAACAGTGCGCCGGACGCTTGCCATGGGCTTTTGCCAAGCAATTCGTATTTTACTTTTCTAGTTTCCTGCGACGATCAATTTGAAAGCGCCCAGAAAGCCAAGTCGGACAACCTTGGGATAAAAAACAAAACAAAAGAGAACGCCCGCCTGGGAATTGTTCTATACAAATCAACAAACATCTCCAACCCATAGAAAGTACGACAGCTCCTGGACGCAATTTGTTGGAGCTCCTATACTGCGCCATCTTTTGGCTCTACGCTGGTCAGCCAGCGTCACTTTCTGGTGAACGAGATAAATCGGTAAATAAACTGCCAGGATAGAGAAGACGAACACGGTGGCACTCCTTAAAAGAAAAAGTAGAGAGGGAAAGAGAGGGAGAGAGATAGAGAGGACGACGAAATGCGCTCGAACATTGAGAGAGCTACTTTTGTTCTTATCTGTTTGCGCATCGTGCGCTTGAGGTCACCTCAACCATCCACGATATTGGAAAGAACGCCGAACATGTTTTTTTTTTACATAAGGCTCAGTACGAATGCGTTGATATGAGCCTGAAACGTGGATATGTATGAAATTACAATTTCGTTAACACTTAAGTCATTTTTGTGCTCTTCAACGGTACTGGAATAATATTGTTCCTTCACTTACTGAGTTCAGTCAGGTGTCTATTTCGTTATAATTATTCAGTATATAATAACGCAACAACAAAATATGCATCTGCGTCACACACTCACCGGGCTTCACTTAACGTCTGCGAAATGGTGGAGAAATTAGTACGACTATACTAATCATTAGTCTACAATCGTGAGTGTAAACATGTCGCCTTCTTGCAAAGGAATTTGCGAGTTTGGTCATCTTCGAACGCATGACCAGCGGGAAGTATATTGTCATCCATTGTAGCATGTGGCAAGCACAGTGAAAGGGACTCTCTGTTAAATGCAGCTCGACTGCGTGTTGTAAAAGGCGCAGAGATCGAGCGACTGAGTGTTTCTGTTGCAACGCCGGAAGCACGGGACGCACTGAGCAGCCGCCTCTCTCGGTACAACCGTTCAGCCACCACGACAAGCCCTACCTGACGAAAGTAACCCTCAATCGATGTGTATGTAGACCTACGCTGTACAGACCAGGTTGTCAGCGTACCAGCTGCCTCAAGCAATCGGAAGCGCTAGTAAAGCTTGCGAAATGTGTCACAAGCTCATCGAGTAAACAAAAAAATATATATTAGAAATATGGATATAAAGAGGTTGAAGCCCAGTGCAACGATTTGTTTTCCACTGCATGGACTAAAAGCTGGAAAAACGGCCATTATGTTATCTCCTTTTTATTATTTGCAAGGTTTTATTCCGAATTATTCGCATTTTATATGAATGTCATATCCTTGTTTACTGATACTTTGTTTTGTTAGGTGAAGACGTTAAAGCATTGTGGTACTTCCTTGACCACTCTGTTTGAGTATAATAGGGATTTACTTTGTTAATCAGCATGCCCACCACCGCTCCGGGGTCCTAGATGGTTAGTTTTGTGACAAAATGGTGAATAATTTACTTCTCCCTAAATTTAAATGATAACGTTTTCTTTTTTCCACGCACTTGAAACAGCTCTATTTTCATCTGACAGATATCATAAAAAGCTTTTGGCCAGGTTATATTGTAGAACATTCTCCCTTCGGAGGCAGTTGTTGCTGTAATGCAAGCCTCATCGTAGAGTTTCTGCCTTCTATCGCTTGCGTTCAAGGACCCTGTCGATGGGCTACTGCTACTGTCAACGATACGTTTCGCTGCATCATCTATCTGTGAGGAACCTTTTATGGCACTGGCACACCTGACAATTCACTGGTTTTATTTTATTACGTATATATTTTACCCAATTTACAGTGACTGATTTTACGTTTTCTTACAGCCGGGTTACATTTACCATTCGCAAAACATTGCTTCATTTCGTGCCGAAATTCATCGGCATCTTAACATCACGTGCACGGCGTCCTTTGATCACATCTTGACCTAGCGTCAATTAATACTGCACATCATCGTCATGTTTCGTCCACGCAATTGCAATCTCGAACCGCTTGCAGATGTGCGTGAGTGCGTGAGTTCGTGTGTACCCATGTTCGCGTGGTGACCGCAACGCTCAGGATTCGATCGGCGTTTAAGTGTAATACCACATGTGTTTTCGCCATCATCTCTCCCTTGAGCAAAAAGAACGTCGCAAAGTGCAAGTAACGACTAAACGGAAAGTTTCAATTTCAATTTCCGTTGTTTACCGATAACGACAACAGTTTCCTCAATCTCTAAAAGTGTACTTCGAAAGAGCTGCGCATTTCTCTCTCTCTCTCTCTTTCTTTCTCTCTCTCTCTACTTGTGCACTTCTCGAACTACCGACATCCAATCCAAAGTTTCCCGATGCTAAGCCACGTGCGTTCCTTGGAAATGCGAAAATACGGGAGCTCGCGAACGGAAACCCAGATCTGCGTCCCAAGCATTAATGCGAGCGACGCACCTTCTTCCACGAGTCGCGGCTACAAGGACGCGAGCCGGTCTTGGCACGCCAGAAAAAAATTCGTTTCCTTCTTCGAGCGCCTTGCATGACTATCCCACGCGAAGAAATATGCGAAAGCACTCATTTCTCTCTGTCGTTTTTTGTCAAATCTGCTTGTCCCCTTTCCCTCCCCCTGAGCAAGAACGTCGCGTCATTAAAAGAAATATTAAAAATGCGACGCGCTGTCTCAGCTCCAAGGTCCTTTCGTCAAATTGAAATTGTCAGGAAGGAAGTCGTGTATTTCGTTTTTTTTTATTTGTATCTACTGGCCTGTCAACTTCATGCGTTGGTATTTTTATTTTGTTCGTGCAGGTCCTATTTCATGCAACGCGCTTTCACATTTTACAGTGTTTCGTTATTTATATTATGCTTTTTTTGTGCGGGAAAGTGAAAGGAGAAACGGAGGGGTGGGGGTGGGCGTCGTGAGCTGTCGATGATAAAATCTTGGCGAAGTGCTCTTGCGAGGTTGCTGTAGTTCAATTTATAGAACCTCACATCACTTGCAGGGTAGCGTTAAAAAGATTCTGAAAAGAAAAGCGAAATATTTCGTTCAAAACTGAATAGATTTCTGCGGCACGTCAGAACACCATGCCTTTATTCAATTTCGTTTTTATAAATGACATTTACGTCTCACACTTTCAACTGTAGCCTAAGAGCGGACCTGTCAGATCATCTCTGTCTCTGCTTTATAAAATGAGACGTAGGTAACATTCACCTGCACTCATCCTTTTTTCCAATCATCCAACAAAGACAGGTGAACTCAAGGAAATGATTCTCTAAGAAAGGAACGACTGACTTCACTGACGATGGTGATGGCTGCGTATGCACAAAATTAAGGCCGGTTCTAACCTGACAAGCTTGCACGGCAACTGCTACGCCCAAGTGGATTTAGCCAGGACACCAAAGCGAAATACCACCGGTCCATAGTTAGAGAGAAAACAAGAAAGAAAGAGTTCTACGAAAGCTGAATTTGTCAACCCTGCTGCACAGGCTTGTAACTTCAAATGGTGCGATTGTAATAACACGAAAAAGACAACGAATGTCCTTGCAGGATTTTGTCTACATGGGCTCTAAGTATATGGGCTACAAGTGAAAATGTTTTCACACTTATGGGTGCTTGTTTATCCCATGGCTAATACCCCACTTTTAGAGGTTAAGATCGGGCCAGTTTGTGTCAACTAGTACAGATGACCACATGAAAACTGCAGCTTCCACTGTCAAGCTCTCGTGTCAGATATTGCTGTCCGCACCAGGTGGTCATCATGAATGCGCAGTTTTAAAATACAGCTTCTTTCATCGCAGCTGTAGTTCGTGCTGGCTGTTCTGTGCAGCAAAAAGTATCCAGAAGCTCCTCTGACAGTTGTCTAAGTATGCGTAAGCATTGTGCCTTTGTTCAGCTCCATGCAGCCCGGAGTCATTATCAGTCTTGTGAATCTTAATCTGACAGCGTAACTTCTTATCAGCCCTTATCGGTCAGCGCCAACCTTATTGAACTCGATCTGACCCTTATCAACCCTTATCATCCCTTATCTTTCGTTATAAACTTTATCGGACATAATCCAACCCTTATCAGCCCTTATCGGTCCTTATCCGCCTTATCAGAATTGCTCCCACCACTAAAAGCCTTAATCACTCTCTAGCACCTTATCCATCCAGGTCGAACCATTATCAACTGTGATAAGACCCATATGACCCTCTCATGGCTCCTTGTCATGCTTATCAACTCACTGACTGCTTATCTTTCCTTGTTGCGCGCCGCGAAGCGCATGAACCCTCAGAGTCGGTGGCAATTCGATCACTGAAGGAACGTCCCAATGGAAGGAGCATTTCGCGACTACCGAAACGCATCGATGATATGGCGTGTTTGGCTTAGAATTTTGGCGAAACCGAAATTTTCCTATCTACAAAGCTCTAAGTCGGCTCGACATGTAGTCTAGGAGATGACTTTGTTCCTCCTACCTCAAATCTTTCAACAAAGCCTTCATAAATTTGTTCTCCTTTGACATATGTTATGTGACACCAATACAACACGTTCATTTTGTTCAGATACATTCACCCACTGCGAGCGTGGCTGTTTAGCCCAGTGTAGCTTAACGAAAAATGTTTTGATCCCTGGAAGAATGATCATTCGACGGACACGCTTTAGTACATCTGGATAATAGCATCCAAATGCGACGCACGATAATAGGGAACCGGAAACAATGTGTATATGGGCGCAGCCAAAATTTCTTTGCGGAGGGCAGTGCAAATAAAATCCATAATAAAGTGAGCCATTAGAAAGTAAAAGTATTCAACAACCTCCTTCAAGAGGCCCCAAGGAGTCGTTGGTACATCTCTGACAGATGATGAGACAACTATTTCTGTAAGGTAATTGATTAACCTAAGTTGTAACATCTCCCTCGGAAGTATACTAGATGTTGTTGTTGATCTTCTTGCTGCTTCACATAATGTCATTATTCCTGTGCTGCCAATATACAACAGCGAACATTGTTTAACTGCGCGAGCAAACGAACGACAAAGACAGCGAGGGACAAGGACGGGCGCAGACTTGCAACTAAAGTTTATTCCACAAGGTACACATATAAATACACACCCGACATACACCACTGTGCGTGCGCGAAAAAAAAAAGGAAAGGTAAAAGAAAAGTAAAACCTTGTATATGCGAAACGCGACTTACCTACGCTCGTCAATAAACCTAATCTCACTGGTATGTAAATAAAATGAGGTGTCACTGACACATTGTTGTCCCTTCTTTTTAATATGGTACGCCTCGAGTAGCTCTCTGGCTCGGCTATCTCGGCAGCGGCACAAAATCTTTGCTTGCTCTTCGTTTCGTTTGCTCCGTTTGCTCCGATTGCAGAGAAGCAATCTTCGTTTGCTCGCGCAGTTAAACAATGTTCGCTAATACCTACCAACTCGCCCAACAACAAGTTCTACTAAACAATATACAACAGTTGCCTAACAAAGATAAAGCTGCATTTTTTTAAGCGGGAAGGAAGATTTTGCTGCCCTAGCTTTTGTCGTTCTTAATTTCGCGTATGACAGTGCACAGCTTTCCACCCACGAAGTTCTCTTCATCCTCTTCTGTTTCATTTATCTCACATAATGAGAAACACTGTGACGAGTACAGTTAGACGCAATTAACACGCTGACTATACACAAAACCAATGTCAACGCAACATAGGACATAAATATTGCTCACGGCACCCGAGTTTGTGCAAGCGAAAACACGCGCAATCAGAGCGACGCCTCATCTACCCGAACACTTGCAACAAACATGATAGCTGGTGCAAATGATTTCAGCCATAGGGAAGAACAGAATCGGCCACAGAAAAAGAAAGTGAACAAAATTAACAAAAAGTGAGAAAAGGCAAAACCTAGCCATTTACGCCGTGCCACTCGTAATGACGATGTCTGCCCGCTATTGGTTCGGCCACCCGGCGCGTTAACCGGATTTCGCGATCCGTTAGCCCACTCGAGCTCATCATCGAATACGCGATCTGCGGGAAGGGGTGCCAGAACACCGAGTGCAATTTCCGGCAGCTGCGCGCTGGTGGTCCGAGCAACAGTCCGCAGTTTCATCGTCCCCATATGTAAGCAGCCCCGCGTCGCAGTTTGTTTGACGATGTAAACATAGCGAACGATGAAGACGCTTTGGTTGCCGTCGTTACTTGATCAGTGTTCATGCCTGACGCCCTGTGCTTCTGCTGCTGGAGCGCACGATGACTCGTGACGTAATTTTGCTTACACCTGCTTGTGGTGATCAACGGTGGCCTGAAGTAGGACGCCTCAGGCGCTTTGACAAGTCCTCGTCTCTAAATTATGTCTCCAGCATCAAAATAAACAGAACATTCCCCGACTCACTCGGAATATATATTTCCAGCGAAAGTCTTTCTCTTGCACGGACGCCACAAAATCATAATCAACACGGAAATGAAAGCTCAACAATTTTTCCTCGGAAACATAATTATCGATGATTGTAACATAAAAGTTACCTTGCGTTCACTTCACACAGGAAGACACGGCCTTCTTTGCGAGTTTTTCTTACCTTTTTTTCATCGAGTGCTGCGTAATTTTTGTTCGTCACGTCGTGTTCCACCGGGGGCACGTCGGACATCAATCAGCTAAGAGTTTTTACGGCTGCACTGTTCAATGCTAATGCCGTCATTGAGAAATACCGCCTCCGCAGGAGGTCCGAAGTGCCCGTGTATGGCCTGTGTGTCGGTGATGAACCATCACTAAGAACTGCCACCAAACTGACGCACTTTCTCCACATACGCACTCACCATCGCGCAGGACATACCTTGACGCCTGGTAGCCTCTGGGTGGCTGTTTACGCTGCGCAGAAGCGCAGGAATCACGTGCTTGCTATCGCTGTCATTACTTCGGCCTCCGAACGAATCTGTTTTTAATAAAATAGCGTGAATATTTATGCACTTGCCTTTGTGAATGTCCAATGAGGCTACCACTACTTCTTAGAAAACACGTTTCGCTTTCGTGTTATATGATGAATTCTTCTCAAAAAGTAATCAACCAATCTGTTCTGTTGATGGTCAGGGCTCACTCGCACTTAGACTAACACTCCTAGGATCCACTCGACCTCATGCAGGTTCGCGGGTCTATCTGAGTAAGAGTGAGTCGACGTATGAGTGTTCTTGCAGACAGATATATGCTCCAGCCTGAGATGGTACTTATGTTCTTGTATGTAGTGCTCGTTGGGGTTTTATTCTTGATTTGAACTTCATTTTTTTTTCAGCGCTTTATTCTGCAATAGCTGGCTTTCACTAAAGAAGTGCCGACAACTTGCTGCAAATTTTGAATACATGAAGGTGCGTCTTGCGCCGAAGAATAAGATTGTAATTAGTCGTTAGACGTTAAAAAAGGGCTACTGGAATAATATATAACAATGTACGCTGTCCGCCAATATCATAGGAAGCACTGCATTTATGGTAAATGCTGATGATTCATTTGGTGTGCTCTTGTCATGAGAAATAGTTGCACGAGCGGGATTCTTCATCCCGATAACGCCATAAAAAATAGCAGAGAATGAGGCCCTGATTTTGACGCTTGCTGTAACTGTTGTCTGAACACAGATGAAGTGTTTCCTTTCATTGTGGCGGATAATGTACTTGTGACTATATAAAACAATAGCTGTTGATCTCTTTTGCTACGTCTTCTTTGCTGCTGTTAAATTTTGTCGTTGTTAGAGCTCTCTACTTACACCGTATTGAATAATTCCGTATAATCCTGGAGCCCTGTGTCTATATTCATATATAGTCTTAAGGGATAGTGTATAAAAGCCTGTATATTCCCGTGCAAACCTTTGGGATCATATATATTTACGAAACAGGGCGTATGGCTCTTCTTCAAGAAGAGAGGAGCACCAGAGACTCAACGGCATTGTAGAAGTGAGAACTCGTATACACAAGGCAACGAGCCACACAATTCATGAAGGTTTCTGAAGTTGGCAAACGGGTCTTACGTAAGGGAAGGTCGGAGTAAAAGTCAAGGCAGAAGAGTACTTGACGTTACATTATGTATCCGTTCACTAGAATGTTTCCTTAAGTAAACTAATTATGACTAAAAGAAAGGCTAGTAAAGAAATTCTAACAACCGTTGGTCATCGAACGGGCTCATGTTTTTTTGGCTATAGTTAACGGTAAAAGCTTGGCGGAGCTTTCTCAGAGCGGCCTGCAAATAAATCCCGGGATGAAAAAGCCCACACAAGCACAAAAAGGCGTCTCAGGGCTTCTTCAGAAAATAAAGAAGTGTGGCATGGGTAATGAAGCATATGCTTCATCACAGATTTCGCAGGTATCCAGATCATGATTACCATCAGTATCTGTAGTAGCGGTAATTATTCAGTCGGCTTACTGACGACTGTCTCTCCAAACAATCATCAGTTAGTTGACCTTTTCCCACGTATCCCCTTACGTATACACACTGTATTGACGTGCTTATACCTTTGCGGACAAATGTACTCGTATATAAACCATGCAGTGCTGAAGAAACATCCCTGAGGAGGCACCAACTGGCGTTACCGCAACTGCAGTCGAGGGCTGGGACATGCTTCATTCGTTATTGAGGGCATTACGGATAAGCTCGTTAGCGAGGTCCGCCTCAATTGTCGGCGACCGCTGTGCTCTCGGCCATGGCTGCGGGAACGTCGTTTTCGCCTTCGCTACCGGAGCAATTCTCGCTACGGAAACGCTTTTACCGTACCGCGGCGAAAGGGGAACGCTCCGTCCGCGGGAGCTGCTGCTGAGGAGGGCGTTGATTACGGAGCGGGCTCGCTGGGCGCGGCACGCTGCCATTCCGACGGCGGGCATCGCTAAGTAGCATCGCCGTTGCGCCCGAGATTGACTGCGTCCGCCGCTCACTCGGTGTCGAGAGATAAACTAAGCCAACGCTCGAAATGACGCTACGAGAGTGCAAATAGACGATCCTGGACGGGATTGGGACTCGGGGAGAATCGGTCAATTGATGCTCGAAGAGAGCCGGATCGTTCCGCCTGAGAGTCAAGGTCCGCAGGCATAGTAATGGAGACACTAGACAGCTCGTGGTCGGCATTTCGTGGTAACTCCTTGTTCGCACCGTTACGTTGTCTACTACTGCGAAAGGCCAAAGCAATAGGAGACGTCACGAGATCTAGATGCGGGTTTGTAAACCTCTGCAGGCGATCGAAACTATGAGTTCTTCTTTATCTTCTCGTGAGTTTCACTCTTCTGCTTCTTTCGTTCCTCTTCAGCTTCAGACCCCCGCACTCAACCTCGGCTCTCCAACAAACTAAGTCATTTCGGTGCCGTCAACTGCAAAGCCAAGGCAGCAACATAAACAGCTTGTCTCGCAATTTGAGGCTTGTATATTGCGTAATCGCCACTTGGATAAACGTGTTTGAACATCTGTCTCATCACTTACATCACTCTCCGACAACGCTTAGTCCCAGGTTTACGGACAGAGACGCGCTTAACTCTCGCAAGCCTAACAAGCCGTGAAAGCGACGCGTAGCAGCTATGAAATTCAAGGGCGCGGTCTCAATCAGGCGGCTTGTCATCATGCCGAGCTGAGAACAGGATGAGCAGTTATGCACGAGGCAGGCAGTGACGCAGAGACAGGGACGTGCTAATCGAGGGTGTCGCAATCAAGGCGCAGTCTCGCGGAGGAGGAGAAAGAGGAGGGAAAGCATATACATCAGAGATTTGCGCTTCCTTGCGAGCGACCGAAAGCTACTAGGGAGATTATGTCACGCACCACTTTTCGCGCTCCCCGGCAGTGTCGCTGCGGCGCTAGGCGGCCCTGATTGGCCGGACACGTTGGCAAGGAGGTCGCGCCTCGAGAAATAGAATTTCGCGCACACCCTCTATTCTTAACACCCTCCTCGTCCCTCTCTTATCCCTCATCCTTATTTGCCTCGCGTGTACGGTGTGCCTGGATTCGATTACGGGCCACGACGCAATTTGCACCACAGCGTGCTGGGATTGGAACAAGCGGGACGTGGGGAGCCGAGAGGAGTGCAGGGAGGGGGGGGAGGGTAGGAAGAGGGAAGGGGGGAGAGACAAGCTTCCGACAACGAGCGCAGCATGCAGCTTCTGTTGTTGGCGCTGCGCTGCAGGCGTGCGAACACAACCTACCGCATGCCTTGTACGAGACAGGAAATGAAGACACCGCAGGCGACCAAAGGGAGAAAGTGAATGAGGCATGCAATGAACACTGCTTCGTCCGAACCAGTCTCTCTTTTTCTTGCTTTTTTTCTTACTTTTTTATGCTGCCGAGACTATAACTCCCCACTATAACAGAGAACTACCGCCCATGAAGCATGCAAGAAAGCTGATTTTTGTTGCCGGGAGTGGTTTCGTTCTTCGCTGTCAAGTATCAGGTGAATAAAGTTGTGAGCATAAGTCATCAATTGGGAAGAAAAGAAAACAACGGTAACTGAATCTAATTGCCATTTCAGCTTGCTTTGACAAAACAACGATGCCGTGGGAGCAGCGAAGACAAGCGTGTGGAAATGGCATGTCATTTCCGGGTCGAGTACGTGTAGGCGGCAAGTAGAAACTGCGTTTTACACGCAAGGCCAATGCAAGCACGCATGCACTCGGCTTCCTGCCCAGCGAAATTCGCGGATATTGGCGAAACAGGTCGGTTGCGAGCCGAGGATTCCCAACCTCTGTTAAGCGTGTATAGTTGCACTTCGCTTCGAGACTGCCTAAAAAATGAAAAATGCGCACAAATACTGGCACAGGCCGAAGTAGGACTCATTGGCAACTGTCTATTGTTGGAAGAAAAACGCCACATTCATCGGACGCAGACAGACCCAAGACCCAGAACAAAACGACTCACTGTGTTGTGCCTTACTGGTGCCAGCCTCAAACCACTTCCGATTTATATACAAAGGTGGGCGAATATCATTTTTTAGTAGAATACTAATCGAATAATTAGAGCAAGTAGTGAATGTTGAACTACGGAGAGTAAGCATTGAATGTTGAATAGTCAACGACACATACTTTATTTGCACTAAAATAACGCGGTCATGAATATAACGCGAGGTGGGACTTTCAGGCTTTCTGAAAAATAAAGATATATATATATATATATATATATATATATATATATATGTATATATATATATATATATATATATATATATATATATATATATATATATATATATATATATATATATATATATATATATATATATATATATATATATATATATTGCTACGGCACAATATGTGCGATCACGAAAGGCCAACAGTGTGAAGACGACGACGACGGTTAGAAGCTTGCGCGGGCTGTTGCCTCTTGGCCAAGCGCAGCGTCTTTTCCTTGTAAATATATTTGTACATAGCTTGTCGTCTGCGTCTTCCTACGTAACATATCTGGTGGAGGTGGACGTTCCCTGTACCTCGTCACGGAGCTTCGCAGTGGACGGTACGTCGAGCCTTCCTTCATGGCTCCCGGTGACGACAACCCGACTCCGCCGGCTCCGACACCTGCTGTCACTTCGCCGACCTACATCACTCTCCCCGCTCCCCATGATCCTGGCGTATTCTCGGGCCAAGATGGGGAAGACGTCGATGAATGGATCAGCCTGTATGAACACGTCAGCCGCAATAACCGGTGGGACCCTACTATTATGCTCGCCAACGTAGTCTTTTACCTCGGTGGCACACCTCGAGTTTGGTATCGCACGCACGAGGATGAGCTCACCAGTTGGGATTCACTTAAGACACAGCTTCGAGACTTGTTCGGCAACCCCTACGGTCAACAACTTGCCGCGCAGAAGGCGCTTTCCGGCCGTGTGCAGACGTCAACAGAGCCCTATGTCACGTACATTCAGGACGTCTTGGCTCTGTGCCGCAAAGTTGACACCCACATGACTGAGTCAGACAAGGTTTCCCACATCCTCAAAGGCATTGCCGATGACGCCTTCAACTTGCTCGTTTGCAACAACGTAGCCACGGTGGATGCTGTTATAAAAGAGTGCCGCCACCTGGAACTCGCCAAAAGCCGACGTATTGACCAGCAGTTTGCCCGTCTGCCCAACACCCCAGCGACATCTTCCTGTGCCGACGCTCCTCGTCCCAACAACACTGCCGATGTTACCAGGATCGTCCGGCGTGAGATCGAGGCCGCCTATCCGGCTGCCTTCGACTCCAGTCCCACCAACACATCTGCAGTCATGGTCTCACTGATCCAGGCAGTTGTCCGCCAGGAGTTTGAAAACATGGGTCTGCACACCATCTGCTCGGCCCATCGCCCTGATACCCGCCCGGCTTCTTCGATTTCGCCCCGTCCCGCATCTTCTTACCGACCACGTTTCCGCAACCCATCTGAATGGCGCACTGCTGACGACAAGCCTATTTGTTTCCACTGCCATCGAATCGGGCACATTTCTCGGTACTGTCGTAGTCGCTGGAGTTCCCCGATCCGGTCTACTTATACTGCCTACTCTCGCCCCTCAGGTGGCCCTTCTCGTCCGTATGCCGCACGCTCCGATAATGCCGCCACTGATTCTCCTGCAACGAACCGCCCCTATTCTCGTTCGCCTTCGCCCCAACGACGACAATCTCGCTCTCCCCAGCCCCGTCGCTCCTACTCGCCGACTCCCTTCGGAAGCCGCTCCCAGCCGGAAAACTAGACGATGCAGCGCCTCGAGGTGACGCTGCATTGCTCCCTACGCCGCCAAATCCTCTACTGACTTTGCCCACTCATCTGAACCTTCTTGACGTGCAAGTCGACGGTGTTTCTGTGTCTGCTCTCATAGACACTGGAGCGCATTTGTCCGTAATGAGCGCTGACCTTCGTAACCGGCTCAAGAAAATTATCACGCCCTCCACGACGCCTGTTGTCCGTGTCGTCGATGGCGGAACAGCCCCCGTAATTGGTATGTGTACCGCCCGCGTCTCCTTCGCCGATCGCTCAACAATCGTGCTATTCCCATTCATCGCCCACTGTCCCCACGACATCATCCTCGGCTTAGACTTCCTCTCCGCACATTCTGCTCTCATCGACTGTTCCGCCAGTACTCTCCGCCTTGACCTGCCTGTTCTGGATCCTGCTGAACCCCACCCCAGTCGCCTCAGTTCCGCCGACTTCGTTCGCTTGCCACCTTCGGCACTGACCTACGTTGACCTAGTGTCATCCCCACCAGTCCCCGACGGTCATTACATCGCGGCTCCTATGCAAGACGTCCTCCTTACACACGGGATCACAGTACCCCATACAGTTTTATCTATTACGGCGAATTGCGTCTGCCTGCCAGTGGTCAACTTTGGCTTGACGACACAAGTGCTGCCACGTGGAATGTCTTTGGCCCAGCTTTGTTCATTCGAGGATCACTCAGTAGCATCCATTGCAGTAGACGACACTTCATCCGATACTCCTCTACCATCGCAGTCAACAAATTGTACCGTCGCTGACTTACGGAAAATGATTGCCCCCGACTTGCCCTCCGAGCACGCTCGTGAACTCTACCGCGTTCTGTTTTCCTACCACGATATTTTTGACTTTAACGATCGTCCTTTGGCCCAAACTACAGCTGTCAAACATCGCATTCATACCGGCGATGCCCCTCCTATTCATCGCCGCCCGTATCGAGTGTCCCCAGCTGAGCGTCAAGCTATTCACGCAGAAGTTCGCAAAATGCTTGCCAAGAACATTATTGAACCGTCATGTAGTCCTTGGGCGTCACCGGTTGTGCTGGTAAAAAAGAAGGATGGCTCATGGCGCTTTTGCGTGGATTATCGGCACCTTAACAGGGTTACCAAAAAGGACGTGTATCCCCTACCTCGGATTGATGACGCCCTTGACTGCCTCCACGGTGCTCGCTATTTCTCCTCTATTGACCTTCGCTCCGGTTATTGGCAGATTGCCGTGGACGATCTCGACCGCGAGAAGACTGCCTTTGTAACACCCGACGGTCTTTATCAATTCAAGGGGATGCCGTTCGGCCTATATAACGCTCCTGCCACTTTTGAACGCATGATGGACTCCCTTCTTCACGGTTTCAAATGGTCCACGTGCTTGTGCTACTTGGACGACGTTATCGTATTCTCCCCAACGTTCGCTACGCACCTCGAGCGCCTCTCAGCAGTCCTGGACGTTTTTCGGCGAGCCGGTCTGCAACTCAACGCATCGAAGTGCCAATTCGGCCGTCGCCAGATTACCGTCCTTGGACATCTCGTTGACGCGGACGGAGTGCAACCGGACCCAGGCAAGATCCATGCTGTTACGCACTTCCCTGTTCCGAAGTGTGTCAAGGATGTGCGCAGCTTCATCGGCCTTTGTTCGTACTTCCGCCGTTTCGTGAGGAATTTCGCCGCCATAGCACGACCACTAACCGACCTTTTGAAAAAAGACGCTCCTTTCCAGTGGGGCGATAACGAGGCCTCTGCATTCTCTCATCTAATCGACATTCTCACAAAGCCTCCCGTTCTGGCCCATTTCGATCCTTCTGCGCCTACCGAAGTCCGTACTGATGCCAGCGGTCACGGAATTGGAGCAGTACTGGCACAACGCCAGCGTGGCCACGACCGTGTTATCGCTTACGCCAGCAGGCTCCTCTCACCCGCGGAGCGCAACTATTCCATCACTGAGCGTGAGTGTCTGGCCCTAGTTTGGGCGGTTGCGAAATTCCGCCCATACTTATATGGCCGATCCTTTTCCGTTGTCACAGGCCATCACGCGCTTTGTTGGTTATGCTCATTGAAAGACCCTTCAGGAAGACTTGGTCGCTGGGCCTTACGCCTCCAAGAATATTCGTTCTCTGTCACCTACAAATCTAGCCGACTACACAAGGACGCTGACTGCCTGTCTCGCTACCCGGTAGACGAGCCTGACGACGCCGATAGTAGTACCACCGACGGCATTTTCTCTGTGTGTGCCTTCGCTAACATCGCCGATGAGCAGTACCGAGACCTATCGCTGCGAGTACTCATCGAGCGTCTGCGCTCTACACCTACCGACGCATCCGTTCGCCGATATGTCCTCCAGGGCGGCATTCTGTACCGAAGGAGCTTCCTCCCTGATGGCCCTGATCTTCTTCTTGTTGTGCCAAAACATCTACGACAGACTGTGCTCTTTGAGATGCATGACGCACCCACTGCAGGACATCTTGGGGTAACCCGCACGTACGACCGCGTCTGCCGCCGCTTCTATTGGCCTGGTCTCGCTCGCTCCGTTCGACGCTATGTTGCTGCCTGTGATCCCTGCCAGCGTCGGAAGACACCTCAGGTGCTACCTGCCGGTCATCTCCAGCCGATCACCGTCCCTGTGGAACCGTTCTTTCGTGTTGGATTAGACCTGCTCGGTCCCTTTCCCACGTCATCCTCTGGGAACAAATGGGTAGCCGTCGCGACTGATTACGCCACCCGATACGCTATTACTCGGGCTCTCCCTACCAGCTGCGCCACTGACGTCGCGGACTTTCTCTTGCGTGACATTATCTTGCTTCATGGCGGCCCGCGACAGCTGCTTACTGACCGTGGTCGAAACTTCCTCTCGAACGTTATCGCTGACATTGTGCGTTCCTGTTCCATTCACCACAAACTGACTACTTCATACCATCCCCAAACCAATGGCCTGACAGAGCGGTTAAACCGTACTCTTACCGATATGCTGGCCAAGTACGTTTCCAAGGACCACTACGACTGGGACATTGCCCTTCCTTACGTAACATTTGCGTACAATTCTTCCCGGCACGACACCGCCGGATTTTCTCCCTTTTATCTACTGTACGGTCGCGAACCTACCTTGCCCCTAGACACGGCACTTCCTCCTGCTGCGGTCTCAACAAGCGAGTATGCGCGCGACGCCATCGCCCTCGCCGACCATGCACGCCAGCTTGCCCGTGCTCGACTTACGGCCTCACAGACCACTCAGCAGTGTCAGTACAACGCCCGCCATCGTGACGTACAGTTTTCACCTGGTGCGCTCGTGCTCCTGTGGTCGCCCTCTCGTCACGTCGGACTTTCAGAGAAGCTTCTTTCGCGATACACAGGGCCCTACCACCTGCTGCGCCAGGTGACGCCTGTGACTTACGAAAGGCCAGCAGTGTGAAGACGACGACGACGGTTAGAAGCTTGCGCCGGCTGTTGCCTCTTGGCCAAGCGCAGCGTATTTTCCTTGTAAATATCTTTGTACATAGCTTTTCGTCTGCGTCTTCCTACGTAACAATATATATATATATATATATATATATATATATATATATATATATATATATATATATATATATATATATATATATATATATATATATATATATATATATATATAGAGAGAGAGAGAGAGAGAGAGAGAGAGAGAGAGGTTGTAACCATAAGTGGATACCGAAATGAAAAAGGCATTAACGCACAAATTCGGAGGCTCGAACGGTGCCTTATTCGTCGTTACTGCGTACAGCCATCATAAACTACGGCGAAAGCATTGAATTTTATTGTGGGGTTTTGCGTGCGAAAACTGCGATTATAAGGTACGCCGTGGGGTGGGGAACTCGGGATTAATTTTGGCCACCAGGTGATCTTTAACGTGCCTCCAATGCACGGGACACTAGTGTTTCTACATTTCGACCCTCCTCGACATGCGGCCACTGCGGTCCGGTTTGAATCCCGCGCCGCAACCTCGTGCTCAGCAGCGCAGCACCACAGCCGCGAAGCCACCGCGGCCGGTAGTGAAAGGACGAGTGCATGCGCATTTTACTTGTTCTCACTGCTGACGTCTTTGTAACCATCGGTGAGACCAGCGTTGTCGTCTATGCCACCAATGTTCTCATGCGGAGGCCAAATTAGACCGCCTATTTTAATTTCTACTTACTTAGTTATAACCTGACTAACACAGTGGAGCAATGGGAGGGACAACTCGCTAGCTCAGACTCGAAGGTGCAGATGGCTCTTCCGAGTCACGTTCGCCTAGGGGCAGAAGCCAGTGGAGCACTGGACTTCTGCCTTGGGGCGCCACCCATCAAGCTCCTAATCCCCTATCCTCCTTTCCCCTATTCAATAAAATTATTCTCTCTCTCTCTCCTGGACAGGCAGTACTTCAGTAGTGCCCGCGGCGCAACCGAATATTGCAAAGCCGTCTTTCATTGTGCG
The DNA here is from genome assembly GCF_038994185.2 of Dermacentor albipictus. Lineage (NCBI taxonomy): Eukaryota > Metazoa > Arthropoda > Arachnida > Ixodida > Ixodidae > Dermacentor > Dermacentor albipictus. The sequence continues at coordinate 126,934,061 of NC_091828.1, forward strand.
TTGGAGCACGCTTTTATGAGCGGTAGCTATAGCGGTGGCGCCTAATGGTTATGCTGACGGCAGTTTTAAGCGCCAGAAAAAAAAATCAACAAAAAAAGACGCGTTCTATTGGTGTCACGAAATTAACCCGAATTTCACGTGAGGTGCGTTATTAGGCGGGAAATTTCGGGGAAAATAAGAGCATCGAGTTATATTTGTGGAAGTACGGCATATTAACTGCAGGAATATTAAATGTTGGTATTGCTAGGCACCACGCCTGTACTGACTAGTGCAAGAAACACATCTAACTGTCAGGGACATAGGCTAGGTTCTGTTCATGAGAGCACTAATTCTCAATAAAAGAAACTGCACGAATGGCCTCCGAACAACTTTAGAGATTGGTTACAAGCTAGTTTTGCAACGAAAGAATGGCTGCTGTATAATAAAAATTTTCGAAACACTTACTAAATTGTAACTTAAAAGAAAGATCGGAAGTTATGGAGAAAGTTAAAGCAAGAGCTGATGAAGGACTTTTGTGCCGTAGACACATGTAACAGGGCCCGTTGCGAAGAAACCTTCACGAGTTGTGCCGCAAATAATAAAGCTCTTACATCACTAGACGTCCATATAAACACTAAGGCTACATGACAGACTACAAGCAAGAAATCACAGGCTGTCATATAGGTTTCCGCTGGGAAACAGAAAGAAAGCTTGCATTTCTCATTATGTTCCTGCATTGCCTCGAAAAATTTTGTCGTTTCACTTCTGATGGTTTGCGATACTTTGTATAGCGGACGGAGAACAGTGACCTGACTGTAACAGTCGGTTGTTTCGAGATGTATGGTTAGTTTCGGATGTTCGTAATTACCAAATAGTTCCGCTTAGAATGCGATTATGAATAATTAGTCGGCAGCATTCGATGTGTATTCAAAATATTGAATATTCGTCCACACTTCATCATCATCATCATCATCATCGTCGTCATCGTCATCGTCATCATCGTCATCGTCGTCGTCGTCATCATCATCAGCCCACTGCAGGGCAAAGGCCTCTCCCATACTTCTCCAACTACCCGGGTCATGTACTAATTGTGGCCATGTTGTCCCTGCAAACTTCTTAATCTCATCCGCCCACCTAACTTTCTGCCGCCCCCTGCTACGCTTCCCTTCCCTTGGAATCCAGTCCGTAAGCCTTAATGACCATCGGTTATCTTCCCTCCTCATTACATGTCCTGGCGATGCCCATTTCTTTTTCTTGACTTCAACTAAGATGTAATTAACTCGCATTTGTTCCCTCACCCAATCTGCTCTTTTGTTATCCCTTAACATTGCACCCATCATTCTTCTTTCCATAGCTCGTTGCGTCGTCCTCAATTTCAGCAGAACCCTTTTCGTAAGCCTCCAGGTTTCTGCCCCATACGTGAGTACTGGTAAGACGCAGCTGTTATACACTTTTCTCTTGAGGGATAATGGCAACCTGCTGTTCATGATCTGAGAATGCCTGCCAAACGCACCCCAGCCCATTCTTATTCTTCTGAATATTTCAGTCTCATGATTAGGATTCGTGGTGACTACCTGCCCTAAGTAGATGTATTCCCTTACCACTTCCAGTTCCTCACTACCTATCGTAAACTCCTGTTCTCTTTCGAGACTGTTAAACATTACTTTAGTTTTCTGCAGATTAATTTTTAGACCTACCCTTCTGCTTTGCCTCTCCAGGTCAGTGAGCATGCGTTGCAATTGGTCCCTTGAGCTACTAAGCAAGGCAATATCATTAGCGAATCTCAAGTTACTAAGGTATTCTTCATTAACTCTTATTCCCAATTCTTCCCACTCCAGGGCTCTGAATACCTCCTGTAAATACGCTGTGAATAGCATTAGAGAGATCGTATCTGCCTGTCTGACGCGTTTCTTTATCGGGATTTTGTTGCTTTCTTTGTGGAGGTCTACGGTGGTTGTGGAGCCGCTATAGATATCTTTCAGCATTTTTACATACGGCTCGTCTACACCCTGATTCCGTAGGGCCTCCATGACTGCTGAGGTTTCGACCGAATGAAACGCTTTTTTGTAATCAATGAAAGCTATATATAAGGGTTCGTCCACTCTATTCATCCACCCTTACCTATATACAAAGATGTGAGAACATGCGTATCTGCTCTGCCAGGGTCAAATATTATTCGCAAGCATCGTTCAGGGTGGCAGACCTCTACACTGTCCCCACAAGGGAACTGCGCGAAAAGACGAGAGACAAGAAGGGGAGCAAGCACCAGCGCTGGTGTGCGTTCCCCTTCTTGTACTTCGTCTTTTCGCGCTCTTCCCCTGTAGAGTATGCAGCGACTAGTCCAAGCCGCCATGGTGTTACCATTTAACTCTACGTCATCGATACTGAAACGAGCACATTACGCCTTATGGCTCCTTTTGTTCGAAGTAGTGGTGGCTTTGAATAACTGGAGCGCGTATGAACCTGAGAAGGCGGGAGAGAGAGAGAGAGAAAGAGAGAAAAGTCATAAGGGAAAGGCAGGGAAGTCCACCAAACTAAACCCGGTAGGCTATCCTGCACTGGTGTAGGAGGAAAGGGGATTGAAAGAGGTGAGGGAAGAGAGAAGTTCACACTTTTCACAGAAGCGGGAACGGGATACACAAAGTATCGAGACCCCTGTGAAGGCTTAAAAGCGTGCCTGTTCATGTTATACTCCAGTCAGACGGGCAAATTTAGTGACACTTCGAGCGAGTGCACTTATGCCCACTGAGTGTCACTTCGGCGGTGGGGCTAGACGGCTGAAAGAAGTGTCATTGACAATGACTATTTCTGAGTCAATAGGCTTGATACGATTCTGAGCATTTAGGGTTTTCGAAACGGTCACTATTTTACTATGAACAAAATGCTGATTTACAAGAACCATTGCAATAAACATAGAAATGCTTTTATACCCTTAAAACGTCCGTTAATGTCGAGCGAATATAATTAAGGAACATATCCAAAGTCCAGACCATCAAAATGGCAGAATCCGTGGACGCTATGACGCTTCAAGCTTATTTTGGCTTGACTGATGTCGCGGTGACACATGACATTTTATATTGTAAAAAAATGCGGTCTGTCATTTAATGCCGACTCTCCACTGAGCCCTTGATTATTTATTCTTGAAGCACTGCCATCGATGCTATACACTTCGGCGCAAGTGAACGATGCTATGCACTTCGGCACAAGCACCCGCCGTGGTTGCTCAGTGGCTATGGTGTTGGGCTGCTGAGCACGAGGTCGCGGGATCGAATCCCGGCCACGGCGGCCGCATTTCGATGGGGGCGAAATGCGAAAACACCCGTGTGCTTAGATTTAGGTGCACGTTAAAGAACCCCAGGTGGTCAAAATTTCCGGAGTCCTCCACTACGGCGTGCCTCATAATCAGAAAGTGGTTTTGGCACGTAAAACCCCAAATATTATATTATATTCGGCACAAGTGAAGGGACTTGATCGAACGCACTCGCTTGCAAGGCCACTCCCAGAGCAAGTGCCATTTTGCTTTCCGTCTGACAACCTAGGAATGACACTAACGGCGAGATAAACGCGCCCAAAGTGAGAATAAAATGGCCCATCTGATTGTGGTATCACTTTTTAAGAAACCGGTTTCGCGTAAAGAAAAAATTTAGGTCATGTGTGACAAAAAAAAAAGAGTGATGGAAATCGAGCAACAGGCCCATCGCCCCTTGCCTCTCTTTCTTTCCTTTTTATGCAGTACATACGGAAACGTACACACGAATTAGGTGTTCCCTTTTCGTCCGTGAATGCGCACTGGACAAATTTGCAGACGTTGTTCAACGCCTTCTCAAAGGATTGCTTAGAATTCAGTTATATATATATATATATATATGTATATATATATATAGACATATAATGAGAAGCCAACAAATACTGACACCAAGTACAACATAGGGGAAGTTGCATGCGCCTAATAAATGAAATAAAGTAATGATAAAAAAATGGAAATTAAAGTGGATGAAAAAACAACTTGCCGCAGGTGGGAACCGAACCCACAACCTTCGCATGTGGGTTCGGTTCCCACCTGCGGCAAGTTGTTTTTTCATCCACTTTATTTTCCATTAATTTATCATTACTTTATTTCATTTATTAGGCGCATGCAACTAACCCCTATGTTGTACTTGGTGTCAGTATTTGTTGGCTTCTCATTATATGACTAATAATTATCGGGTCCCTCGGTTAACCCCCTTTCTTTTCGTTTATATATATATATATATATATATATATATATATATATATATATATATATATATATATATATATATATATATATATATATATATATATATATATATCACTGAATTCTAAGCACTCCTTTGAGAAGGCGTTGAACAACGTCCGCAGATTTGTAGATACACACACACACACATATATATATATATATATGCACACACACAACTCCTCATTTCCATTTTGACCGTCGGCTTTTCCCACTTCAGTGAACACAGACTAGTCGCATTGTAATTAGTGGCAAAGCTGCAGCAGTGCATTTGGCGGAATGTACTCCACAGGAACAAACGTTTATTATCGATCGTTTTCAGGCTACAAACTTCCGTCATAGCCTGCGTTTCACGGGAAGCAAAAGAAGGACTGATCTCTGTAGTGCAAACAAAAGAAAATAAGGTACCCGACGACAGAGAATGATAAAAACGTGACAGCCTCCGGCACGAAAGTTCCTGAGCAAGATGCATCGACGGTGCCAGCTCAGGGCCGAACTTTCGGGGAGATCATTGGACGGGGCTCCCTAATAGCACTCGGCGTGGGGCAGCGTGGGAAAAGGGGCAGCTTCTATTTGCCGAGATCGAAGCTCGCTTCGCCCAGGGAAACTAACGCAGCTGCGGACACCTCCGCATACCGCGAGTAGGTCTTCCACTGCCTGTGAGCGTGCGTAAGTCTGCTGCACGTCATCTGCAAAGGCTGCACAATAACGAGGCTCCAGCTGCATGCTGCACTACCAAGCCAGTGAATGCTTGAGATGGAGCGAGTGAACGCGCTGTGTAAAGTAGAACTGTGCATCACTGGGGAAGCTTGAAGAACAATAACTGATAAGTTGCGATCTCGCCGCATTTGCCTACGTATTTTTTTTTTGCTCCTGCTCTGCCGCAGCGCTGGAGCTTTTCAGACGGGAAGCTGGTGCATGACGACATAACTAACAAAAAGGGACAACAACACCTTAAAACAAATTCACATAGCAAGTACGCCAGAGTTATCAATTATAGACGTGTTATCAAAGCTAACGTCACAAAGAGACAGATGAAGAATACTATCAGCTTACTGATCAAAGTGTCGAACATTGTATCCAAGTTCTTGAGCTGTCTATTGCGTGTTTAGCAGTAATTTAGCCCACAGCAACCACCGCATAAGTACGCGATGTTTTTTATGCGAAGCATATTACTAGAGCTCAACTCAGCTCCTCAGGCGCGGCGGTGTCGCCTTCAATACCACGTGACACCGTGACGTCACGACAGAGGAGAAACGGGGCTCCAACTCGCGCCGTCGCTCGCGGCGTCGCGGCGATATATAAGCAGCTGCGCTTGCCTCTGCTAAACACTCACGAGGTGAAATGCCTCCTGGAGACAGAGCTGCTCGTTGGAATGAGAAGCGAAGGTTGCGGCGTGCTACAGAGACTGTTTTTAGGTGGCTTTGCTACGGCGCAGCGACTACGCGCCCCGCATCGGACGCGGTGAGCGTCGAGCAACGCAGCGTTCGGCGCGACACCGAAATGTGCGCCTGAGCAAGCGCCGCACGCCTGAGCCGACGCCGACGACACCGGCTTTTCTGCGACACGAGCTCCTTAACGCTGTCGCGTTAAAATAAAGGCTAGTATGCTTCGCATCCTGGGCTTAACCTTAGCTAAGCCATAGCCATTTTTTCTCCATCGATCTTTTCTAGGCGTGCGCTGAGCGAAGGCAGTTTCACAAGATCGCTGTTCATCTGTTTTGACTGTCAAGATACAGAGGCACTTACTATCTAATACGAACCAGTTCTCGGCGAAAGACTGAAATGCGGAATTCAAAGAACCGATCTTTCTCAGGGAATGATTCTGGCTGGCGGCTTACTTCCGTTATGCCGACTGAAACCAGGCTTCATTTGAAAGTTTGACAGCCGAAACCAACAAGCTCCGTCTTTTGAAACTTCTCACGAAGGGCGTATATAAGACGTTGATTGGTAAACCAGCTCCATGACGCTGAAGCAAAAAAAAAAAGCATGTGGGTTCCTGAGCTGTTGATAGCCTATTGATTAGCTCTCTCGATATTTTTGGAACCAATGAGCATATTTCACAAGATATTGCAAATTTTCAACTCGTCAATTTTGATTATCAAAAAGATATGTATTAGAGCACACGATTTGGAAAGACAAGGAGGGTTTCCTCCACTGCCAAACCAAGCACGGGGATCAAAAATTTATCTTCTGTGATTTTATTCGCAGCTGCCTTTTTTTCTCGTGTTTCTGTGCACTGGTCAGTGTGAAGGCTTGTGAATGACCTAGTTTTCTAGTTGTTGTCCCACAGTTATATGTAGAAACTAGCCAGCTGTATAACAGAACTGTCTGTGGATGGCCTGAAACATCGTTTTCTCATTCAGTGAATAAACTGGACAGAACGGATTGTTTGGTTACCTGGGTCGTTACAGATGCAAACGGCGACAAGAAACCCGAGAGGCAAGAGAATGAGAAGGGATGACCACAAGGTGGACTAACAACTGAAAGTTTGTTCCTTGAACGCGGCAGAATAAATACTGGTTGCACAAGAATGAACAAAAAATACGCGCAAGTTCAAAGAAAAGGAAGAGAGAACGAGAACAAGACTGCTGCGTGTGCATACACAGATTCCGAAAGAACGGAAACATACTTCTCTTACAGAATAACAAAGGGCCTGTTGACATAAGATTCACCCACCCTTTTCATCGCAAGAGCTTCTATAGTTTCTCTAGTCAGTCGATCAGTTGATTCGCATAGTCTACGCTAGTATCTCCCGACGAAGGTGCGCAAACGCAATTTCTGCAACCTAAATGTCCCGGGATGACTGTTGCTGTCTTGCGCTCTTTTTAATCTCTCGTTCGTGCCATACGCTGCGTCGCTTGACAATGGAATTGCGTATACTACTTCTTCGGCACAGTGAACTAACCTACCGCGACATTTCTTCTTGGACCGAGATTTGTTCACGTGTTCTGCCGGTAATGCTGGTAAGGCCACTGGCTTGATTCTCGCTGTCATTCCGCACGCTTATTTTTGGAGGTCATGCAATCTGCTGAGTTTTGTAGACTCGGCACCGCGTAAAAGGCGTAGAGAGGAGACGTGTACGTAACGAATTACTTGTAATCAATTACTTGCAGTCAATTTCGTTTTTTCGTAATTTTGTAAGTTAACGATTACATTTTTATCCTCTGTAACGCTCAATGTAATTCAGTTACTCTCTTCAGTAACTCGTTACACGTAACCAGTTACATGTTTGACGAAACAAGCTCGGAGAGGAGACACAGCCTAGCAAAGTTAAACTGGCTGGAAGTACAGATTCCAAGGGGATCAAATCATGTAGCTTACATGATTACAGTGTTACATCTTAGACACAATCAGCGTCCTACAGTTACTCCTCGATCAGCTGAACATTGCAAGCTTGCAGATTAGCCCACTTCTCTTGGAAGTACGACTTCTGAGCGTTTCTCCTATAATAAATTTGTCTCCCTCTATTCTAGAAGCGTTTGTAAGCGGCCTACATAGTCGGTAAGAGCTGCTGGTCAATTCTTCTTCGTTTAATGCAGTCTATGACTTCTCTGACGCTCACAGGCTTGTTTGCCCGTTAAGTACACATGTTCTTACCTGTTTGATATACACGGCTATTTTTGGAGTTGTAACACACGAAGACTATTTCTAGGGCTAAATAATATGCACCTTTATAATAAATTGTATAGCAGATTTTGCCGCCACTTCAAGGAATGTGGACAATTGCTGGGGTTCGTTACATCTAATGGTTTAGGTGTAAATGGCTATTGGGTGTAGCGCACCGGGAGGACGTGCGCAATATGTTGGCTGCCAAATTAAAGCGGCGCCCCAGTGGCTCGGTAGCGAGGATCGCTTCGGTTTAAGGAAGACACCTAACAGGATTTTTTCAGATTTTCACTGGCCTTGCCCGGAGCGCCTTCCCCTACAAATAGGCGCTGCGCTTCATCGAGAACCCAGGCCCGTGCATCACGATCTTTTGAGCAATGTGTTCACCCGTTACTACGCGGCCCTGCTCACGCTGAGCGAGTTTTCAGTGTAGCTGCAGATCTGTTCAAAAAATTTAGGGGTAATTACCGAATACGATTTTGAAATCAGTTCTTGTGAAGATATTTAAATCAGGTGTAAAGGGCTGCAGAGGACACACTGAAAGAGCCTGGCCACCTCGTTCTATTTACTGTATTTGGGAAATGTTAATAAACGTAGGAAGGAGAGTATTGTCAAAGTATCTGGCTGCTTTCTCATTTAAACGAGAGAAGAACGGGAACCACGGGGCTCGATTTTGTTAATCATGACCACATAAAGCCAACCGACAATGAAGGCAAGAAATCATCGGGTTAATTAGGTGTGGTTCAAATTGGAATGTAGAAAACAACGAATAAAAGGAAAATGAAAGTGGGCGAAAAGATAACTTGTCGTCGTTAAGAGGCGAACCCACAACCTCCGCATTAGGTGCGCGTCACACTACCAATTGTGCTACAGCGACGGCTATCATTTCGTCCAGTAACTTGAGCATTCACGTTTACTAGAACTAGCCCTAGCAGTGTTTGCCAGCGCCACTCAGAACCATGGTGGGGGGATGTGGAACCTCCTTTTTAGCACGATGGCGTCACGCAACACGTGATCTTAGGAGAGCAGGTGAATTCAGTTCATGGAAGTAAGCAGACGAATTCATAGCCGTCGCTGTAGCACAATTGATAGTGCACCGCACGCGTAATGCGGAGGTTGTGGGTTCGGCTCCTCCCACCGGCAACAGGTTACCTTTTCGTCCACTTTCCTTTTTCTTCATTATCTTCTATATCACAATTTGAATCGCACTTAATTTTTCCGATGCTTTGCTTGGCTTCCTTGTCCCCTGGCTTTATGTGGAAATGACTGTTTCTTAGCAATTTCTAAATTTCTTTCGTGAGGTATAGCGTGTAAAATACTTTTCTTTTTAGAGTGTGCTTCCGAATCCGTAATCCTGTCGATTAGCCTGTCATACAATCTTGCAGCGAAGCAAAGAAAATCCCGTAAGACGGAGGAAGCCCGGGATTGAAACCTGTAACCACGGCTGTCTGGCGAGGATATTGTCGCACCAGAGTGGCAGAATGCGCGTACACGCGTCTTCGCCAAATCGACCCCGCGAACAACATGTACGATCTCGGGCCCGATCGACCAGAGCGTGGCCGTGACCAAACTAGCACGTGATCGATTTCTGTTTCGATGGTAGCACTCTCCGGAAATGCCCAGAGATCAGCGGCAAAACATTCAGCTCCGAACAGGGGCGGCGAAACGGATCGCCACGGCCAAAGGCGAATGCGATGGCGATGTTCGGAGAAGGACGCATGGCGGGTTGCGAATCAGAGGAAGCGCGGAGGAAAGAGCTAGGATTGTGGGATCGTCTCTAACGAGCCCATCGCGAGCCTTGAAACAGAAAAAAAGAACGCCAAGAAAATACGCTAAAAGAGGTCAGAGCTTAAAGTGAGCGACAGCAGCTCTACAGCAGAAATAGCCGAAACAAAAAAAAACAGACGAAATGCGGGATGAAACGAAGACGCAACTCAGCATAAAAAAAGAAAAAAAGCGAAAGACAGAAAGAAAGAAAGAAAGAAAGAAAGAAAGAAAGAAAGAAACAAAGAAAGAAAGGAGGAAAATGTCGCAAGATAAAGAAGCAACGCTTGCTGTGGAATACCGCCTTGTGCGTTCGCGTTCGCCTCATTTGCGTCGGATTACTCAATTTCTCTGAGTAAATTTGGAGGAGCAAGTGGGCAAGCGTACAAATCTCTGGTCTTTAGCGACCACTGACATCATTCTGACTCGCTTGAAGAGTCTGGTTCGCTCGACCTACTGACTTTGTTCGCGGCCAGATGCCGTTTTGATCCAGTTCGTATCTTTTATTTCATCTTTCCAACGCAACCATGGCGTATTTTTTTGTGGTTTCTGTCTCTTGTGCACCTCATATTCATCTTAGGCGCTCACGAATCAAGACAGGAGGCTTGTTTCACAAGCAACAATACAGGGCATACATATCAGGAATCTCCCTGGCTATCGTGGCTGGTTCTTTATCTATATATACATACAGAGGTAAATAAATAATTATTCTACAAATGGCTTTCCAGCTGTTTTTGACCCCCAAAAATTAAAAGAAATCATCACGAGAACATCCTATCGGGCACAGAAAAATATCAGATATATAATGAATATATCGTTACACATCATTTGACAAGGATGTCGGATATCGAATGAAGGTTCACCTTCTTGTTATTTAGGCAGACAAAAGTAACCTTAGAAGAACTTCCCACACGCGGGCAACGTGTGTGAAGAATAAAAGAAAGTATAAGTGAAAAATCTTACGACAAGGTGAACTAATAAACATGAACATAGCAGCAGGTCGAGAACAATTTCCAATATATATATATATATATATATATATATATATATATATATATATATATATGTATTGGAAATTGTTCTCGACCTGCTGCTATGTTCATGTTTATTAGTTCACCTTGTCGTAAGATTTTTCACTTATACTTTCTTTTATTCTTCACACACGTTGCCCGCGTGTGGGAAGTTCTTCTAAGGTTACTTTTGTCTGCCTAAATAACAAGAAGGTGAACCTTCATTCGATATCCGACATCCTTGTCAAATGATGTGTAACGATATATTCATTATATATCTGATATTTTTCTGTGCCCGATAGGATGTTCTCGTGATGATTTCTTTTAATTTTTGGGGGTCAAAAACAGCTGGAAAGCCATTTGTAGAATAATTATTTATTTACCTCTCGATTCCTGCTAAACATTTTTCCTATTATAACAATTTCAATAATTCCAGTCTAAAGCCATTGCAAACAAACCCAAGCACTCTTCCTACCATGTCACAACTTCCCTCTGTGCAGTGACTTGCGTGAAGGTCAAAGTAGCAGTAAAAATCTCGGCCTCATTACCATGCTGGCACAGTGGTATTGCCCAATAAAGGTACCCCTTATATCAAATCTATTTTCCCTGTAAACATTCCCGATGCCATCTAACTTCAATTCTCTTAACCAGCATTCCTTGACTGCTCGTTCTTCTTGCCTACTCATTGATTACGATCAACTTTTATGCGATTAATCAGGTATTTTTGCGTTCATGGTTTATTTTTAACACTACACTCCCAAGCGATGAACAGCCAGCCGTTCCAATAACGTTGACATCTATGTAATGTATTAACTGAGTTGAAGATATTATTAGAACTTGCATGATTCAAAATTCTCGTTCAATTGAACAAAATCTAAAATGTTCGGTTAATCAACTACATATATGCTGTCATATATATGCTGCCATATATATGATGCCATATATAGCTGCCATATATTTCAAACAAAACTACATTTTAAATCGAACATTGTCACTTCTGAGCGGCACAGCAAGGTTGGCAAACATGGCTGATATGATCACATTCATAAGTCATGACTGACTAAAAGCTACGCTCGTTTGATTTCACGCTTCTGTGTGCGTTCAGAGGTACCACTAACCAGGCTACTAGAACCACAACTGGGTAGTATACTATCTGTTAGCCCACTTCTCCCGGTTGTGCATTCGCCTAAACGTGACCAAGTTTGCATATCTGTTTGAGTGATTAGACGATCACTCAGTACCCCCTTCTGCCACCATCTTTCTTTGAACTTAAGTAAATTCAAACTGCGATCCCCAGAAGCTTCAGTTAGCACAAATTGACTGTACGCGTATTCATAACTTCAGTGCTTTTGGACCAATGCGGCTTAGCTGTGTCTCATTGACGCCGAAACACTGGCGGTAATTACAGCTCAAGACAAGTTGGTTTAGCGGTGTTTATTACAAAGATTGAACACCTCCTTCATCAAGGCGGCAAGAATAGGCATAGCAGTAATAAACCGTGGCACCCAATCTTTAATCAAGCGAGGCCAAAAGACAAGGTTACAGTCTCTCCCGTGAAATCAATGTGGTACTAAGACAGCTAGAGTTTGTGTCAGCTAATGCACGACAGAGTTTCAAACTTTATAAAGCGTTGTCTTGTATTTACCGATGGGTTGTGGCAGAAGGAGGCTGGCGAATTATGCCGACCTAAAAAGCCCACACCCAATGTCGTTCACCACAGACAGCCTTGGGTCGACAGAAATAGAAACAGTTGAATATAATTAATACCAATGTGCATATAGGCTCCAGGATAGTTATGCAAAAGAAGGACGTCCACATTTTTTTTTCTTATTGTCGCCGCGGTAATGGCCACTGTATCGGCGGCCATGGAGCGTGAGTGGTCCACTTATAGGCTCCCAGGAAGGGCAAAACATTTAAATTAAAGATTACCTGCTGGTACAGTACTCATAATGTGATGCTCTTGTTGCGGCAGGAGTCAACTTCAACGACAGCGCACACTTTTATGTGAGCCATGGATTAGCGTCTTGAAAAAGCACGAGGGCAGCGGGCACTATACTTGCGGACAACCTCCTGTGGTAATGAAGGAAAAGCTATGGGCGGCGTGGCTTCTGCACATGTGTTACCGCGCCAAGTAGTCCGGCAGCGTGTGACAGTGCGGATGCTTAATCGACGAAGCTTCCACGTGCGACGGTATCGCGTTTCCTCGGACGCGCTCTCCTTTGTGCGCACCTTGCCTCCGTAGCCTTCCCTGCAGAGCCACGAAAAGTTGTCCACAATAAGTACATATATATATATATATATATATATATATATATATATATATATATATATATATATATATATATATATATATATATATATATATATATATATATATATATATATACATACATATTGCTAATCTCAGGCCCGACACCACTATGCTCAATTGCCACGAAAGTTGCCCGTGTGTGTGCGGGGATTAGCCCCCGCACGTTTGCTTGTGCATATCATTAAGGGTGGGAGGGGGGCGCATGACTTAACGCCGTGCCGCCTACCATGGGATGGAAATGAGGTTCGCCAGAAATATTGTCATAATAATCCTTCCTCTGTTCTCATGGATAAGCCACCTCTGTGAACGCTTGTGGAAGGTGATGATCGTGGAATGCAAAGGTCACACATTTCTCGCACTGTCATCCTCCCTGTTTGCTTTGGGAATTAGGCAAGGCGTGGGCTTTGGAAATGGCGACCCCGGACACAGGGATGCAGAAGCGTGTCAAGCTGGAAATGGCAACATAAAATGAACAGCAATATTGGAGGAATTCCGCTTTTGTCAGAGAAAAGGCTTTCCACCTTCACTACAGTTTAGGCATCAGACAATTCTATTGCTGTATACACTTATAGTGATTCGCCACTTAGTCTTTCACCTTTTTCAATTTTCCCTATTTTACAATCACCTCTTTCTTTTTTACATTTCACACATCTGTTACGTTCCTACAATTCAAATTGTTTAAATTTGTATCGTTCTTGTAAACTTCACTAAAAATTGAACAGCTTGTGTAAATAACTATTATGTAATCCCTCTTTTATCGGGGTCTTTAATGTAATAAACTTAAAGTAAGTTAAGTGAGTCACCGTTCACATGACAGAGTCGACGTTGTTGTGAAGATAAGGCGTCATAAGACGCTACCGAAGTGTCTCTGGCTGCAATAGGAAAACAATTTGGTGCCACACAAATCTGAGACGTAACAGCGAGTGTTCTTTCTACAACTAATCTAGATTGAGGAAGAGGGAGAGGCAGTACATGGTGATACTAATGTTAAGAAGGGGAAAAAGAGGGAATGTGTAGTTACAATATACACGACATATTGGTCTCCGTTTAGGCTACATGTTCCGTAATTCGAGGTTAAGGAATTTCTGCTAATCGAGTAACCTTACTCTGTCTGCATCCAATCAGCCTTCACTTCCTACAGCATAAAGTGGTCGACACCACACTATTGTTTTTAAGGTCCTCTGTACAGGCGCTCCAACTCCCATTCCACACCAAACAATATCCAATTCACCATTAACCAACGCACTAATACGCGCCGGGGTGCTCTTATTGACGAAACAAAAATATATTGAATAAGAACATGTCATAATTTATCCTGCTATGCGTTTTGAGCATAGCGGATTACTAACCCTGAAGTATAAGCCCGCTTTTCTTCGTCGATGAGTAAAAAAAAGAGAAAAAACATCCCTAAGAAGTACAGCGTTTTAGTGCAGCACGCGTACAAGCGATTGCGGGACGTCTTACTTACGTTTTATTCCTTTCATCATAGCGTATTTTCCATCAAAAAGCGTAATCTCCACTTTTACATCGATAAGCTTATTAATCTCTCTGTTGCTCACTTGGAAGAAAAAAAAAAGAAAGATTAAAGAGGCCGACCGAATTTGTTAAATGGAAGAAAGGAGGCAAGCAAGACATTTTCACATGCAACGAAGTGCTGCTCCCAGCAAAGGAAGTCCGCACGTTCTTCATTACGGGCCGCTGATTCTAAGGCTGCTAATTAATTCTTCGAACAATGCGAGGGAGCACTGCACGAGAAAATTCGCTCTTCCGTGAATCTGCTTCAGTGTCCGTTCCAACCAGTGCCTCGGATATTCTCGGAGCACTCGTGTACAGAAACAGAGCAGGCTATTTCTTCGTCGGCGATCAAATACGGGTAAGACCGAATCAAGGTGAAATTATATCACGAAGGCTTATTGACTGAGGCCCCTGGGACTTGGGAGATGCTTTTGTTCAGGTATGCTGTCTACATGCAATGCTTGAAAAACACGATATTCTTAGGGCTCTTGTCGAGCGAGGCTACAATCTATGTTAGGAACGATATACTTCGTGAAAAATAAATCAAGTGGCGTTATTCGGCTGTATTAGCCGATGCCTATTTATTTATTTATTTATTTATTTATTTATTTATTTATTTATTTATTTATTTATTTATTTATTTATTTATTTGTATACTTCAGTATAGCGTCACCTCCACATGGGGTATTATAGGAGAATATTTGCGATACGCAGGATATACAAGCAGAAGCAATACACTAAATATACAAAAGAGAAAGAAAGGCAAGAGTAAAACGCTAAAAAACTAACGGTTCACTTGAAAAATTTTCACCGTTTTAGCAGAAGCACTGGCAGTACATATCTCACAATTTTGTTTCCGAGGGTGGTGTAGTGTTGGCTGCTGTGCAATAAAATGTTTCATTTCTCAATTACTGTAGGGGAAAGGAAAAACGGAGAGTATTGCTATAAAACAAATAATTATTCTTCATACATTGAAACGTGCTTTTGCTGCACTTTCGTTTTTCCTTTACATCAGCGAAGGTTAAAGAATCAGTCAGACCATCCATCATTTTATAAAAGAACTCCAGGTGATATGTGTCAGTTCTGTTACGAATTGTAGCCAGCCCTGAGCAATGCATAAGTTGGCTAGGGGAATTAGTTCGCTTGAAGCGGTTATACATACATACATACATACATACATACATACATACATACATACATACATACATACATACATACATACATACATACATACATACATACATACATACATACATACATACATACATACATACATACATACATACATACATACATACATACATACATACATACATACATACATACATACATACATACATACATACATACATACATACATACATACATACATACATACATACATACATACATACATACATACATACATACATACATACACACATACATACATACGGTGAAGTGCGTGACATTCACGCGAGTGTTTCGTATTTGTCCTGTTGCCTTTCTTATGTGAAAGTGCTGTTACAGATTAGATCTGAAATCTGCAGTGGTTTTGCTTCGCACTGCTCATTTGAGAGTGACATCATAATGCAGTTCTATTCTATTATGTTGTGATACAGTTGTATGTTTATCCGCACGGGCGAGCACATCTTTACACATATATATATGTCTGCTCAATCCCGCAAGGTGGAGAATGTTCATCAGGAGAAAACTTGCCATCCTCCCGATTGTATAGCACGAAGCTGAAAAGCTACGCAGCTACAAAAATCGAATGGACGGCAATCCTTCCTTTCAAGTGTATGGTGAGAGGATATGTTAGAATATATGCACGCTACGAAGCATTACTCTGGGATTTATATCCCTATAATTGTTACCACCCAATGTACAACACTCCCTGCTCAAGATAGACGTATATAGTAGCCGGTGCTGTATTCATGCGCCACTACCAAAAATTATCATGTAAGCAAAAAAAAAACCCGTCTTGCTAAAATGATCAATTTTAGTAGCAAGTTTTACTCAAGGACACTATACTTAAGTAATGTTAGGTGGAGTGAAAACAAATAAAAGGCCGCCGGAACGCTGCCCGTGGTACATTTTCTTGTACAAATGCACGCATTCTATTTATTTATTTGTTTGTTTATTTATATATTTATTTTTGTACGTTTGATTGTCTTTGCGTGAAAAAGCCCTGTCTTTTTTTTCGTAGGGATGGAGTGATTGTATCTGTATTTGTTTGTATTTGGATTTGTTGCAGGGCCGTTGCTTTAGAAAGAGCATAAAAGACACGCTGTAGTGGCCGCAAAAATTGAAGAGATTTGCCCGTGTGTTTGTCCTGCTTTAATAGTCAGAAGAATGCTTTTACCAAGTTTCTGCCGTCTTTGTCAACTGAAATTCTGTTTATAAGCTAATGTTATCAAGGTTGATAGATTCTCATAGTTTACGGAACGGCTGGCTGCACATGGGAGAGGAAACTCATTAGGTTCACTTTAAGTGCTCTTAACAACAGCGTTGACAAAACTTAACAACTTGTTCTAATTTCGGAAGTTAAAACAATGAGTGCAAACAAATAAACAAAGCAACACAAAAAATGACAATGACAGAGTCGAAGAAAGCGACAGAAAAAAATCGTGATGAGAAGCAGGCCACAACCTAACATTTTATCCACGGTCTAGTCTATTGCAACCATATAACTTAATCTAAGCTTGGGCGTTGCTTTATACACTTGCATTGTTTTATCACAGAGCACTATAGACACACTGTGAGAAGCCGTATTTTCAATAATGGTACGCTTTGCGAAGTTCACAATTCAGAATCAACCTTTCTCCTTTTCACCATGAGCACATAACTAGAAACGTAGGTGCTGCCTTGTTCCCGCTCTTCTATCGTCGCGGTTTCGAGTGTTTTGTAACATGGTTAAAAAGTCATCTAAAATCAACCTCTTTCTCTTTACCCCACACCCCCCAATAAGCACATAACTAGAAATGAAGTTGATACCTTGTTGCCGTTCTTCTATCGTCACGGTTTCGAGTGTCTTGTAACTTGGTTAAAAAAAATATGTCCAGCAAGGCCTATGCCGACGTATATTCAGGAATTGAAATGACGAAATTTCCGATAGCAGTAATTTACGGCGAAATAGATCTCGAATCGGAAATCTCCTGGGATGGGTCACTGAAGAAACATCATACACACGAGGAACAACTTTAACAAAAAAATGGAATATACAATTTAGATATAGAATAGAGATCGCGCCGAGACCACGATCTGAGTATGAAGCATGCCATAGCGAGGGCTGCAGACAAATTTCGGCCGCCCGGGGTCCTTTACCGTGCACCCAATGCGCGGTACATGGGTGCAGGGCGCCCCCCATTGCAATCCGGCTGCCGTGGCCGGGATCCCACCCGCGACCTTTAGCCGAGCAGCAATTCGCCATGCAATCAATGTGCGCTCACGGCGGGTCTGCTTCAGCAAAGAGGAGAGGGCTGTTTGGCGCGTTCCTTCGCGACATATATAGATGAATCGGCGCTAACGTTAGAGAGTAAGAAATACAGTGAGACCCCGCTTAAACCTAAGTGGTTCGTGCCCCAAAAATAGTTTCATGTATAAAGTAATTCTCTATATCTGAACTCGGGCATAACAAATTGTTTTATGAACTCTTAGAGTCAGCGCGCTGTTCGCGGTAGATTGAAGCCGCGCGAAGGTACCGAAACACGCCACGGCGACCTGATTCTCGCGGCAGCACGTGCAGGTAACGCTGCGACTCGGTACAATGTATTGCTGTCTATCGGGTTATGCATCCCATCGCACCTTGCCCGGTCACGTGCTAAAACGTAACAGAAAAGCGCACGCGAAAAAAAAAAAACGCTGCGGCTTGTTTTACGGCTCAGGTTGTAGGCGCTCGGAGTTCCATATATGCAATGTTGAGTTCGCTTTAAGAGATCCATATTGCGTGAATATCATTAAGCAAGCTTTTCGTGCTCTATATAACGCGCAATTCGCTTTACCCGGATCGCTATAATCGATTTCCTTGCAATAGATAAAAGAAGCACCGGTTACGTCCACTCTTTCTTTACCTTGTACCTTCTTTACTCTTAGTGCACACTGCACTGTGAAATATGAGATGAACTTTAATATAGGTTGGCGCATGTATTCTAAAAGACGGTTACAAGCACACCTTTGTCTGTCATTCCTCTAGGTTTTGACCAATGGACTTAGGTTTGATGTGAATACAATTTTACCAAGTATTGACCAACAAAACCAACGTGATCTCAGGTTAGGCTATGCATTGTAAGAAATATTTGTCTTATTCTCACCCAACCTATACCTCTCTCTGCGTAGTCCTGACAAATTTCTACAAAATCAGTAAATTTCATAGCGTCGGACTGAATTCAGCCATCATCAACGCTTCCTTTTCAACTTCAATGACTGGCCTGTAAACTACCGAAATGAGACTAAGTACACTGTGCCCTGTTGTGCAGTAGCGTTCAAAGATGGTCCTTTGAGAATTTAACTTTAAAGTGAAGCTATGAGTTGCCTAGGCTCTAATATTTCGAGGCGCTCAGCACTGTAACCTATCCGCGTGCTTTTGAACTAGGCACGTCTGAAGATCAATATCGTCGGTAATACGCAAGAAAGCCTACACACACATCAAACTACTGCAGCGCGCATTTCCTTGGCTGTCCTCTGAGGCAGGTTAGCAAATATTTCAAGCAAGCAATGAAACGTAAGGTAAAGGCGGCGTTCGGGTGTCGAAGACGTGCCAAAAGAACGCCATCGCTGCTTCGTAAAAGAGACTGGTGTAACAAAAATGAGCAGAGTGCACTGCGATGAGCCGTATGCTTTCTGGCCAAAGTGTAACAGCGTTTGCCTCGCGATCTGTAAAGCCCACTTTGCAATTTCCCCCGACTTTTCGGCCATGATATGAAGTCGGACTCAAACATCGGCTCATGCCACGCTGATGCTTCTTTTTTGTTGTTGTTTTTTTGAAAAGCGCTCCGAATCGTTGCTCCCAGAAGCTAACCTAGAGAACCAACGCGCATGCAAAAACATAAAACTATACTGCGCGGTAGCTTTTTGTGTGCGTGCGTGTGACTGTCTCTGTGGAAACTTCAAGGAAGCCTTCGGGAGACCTTGAGCAAAACTGCTTCTGCGGTTGGAAACATGAACTAAGATGGCTGAATAGGTAGTCATAGGCGCTTAGTAGATGCCTCAGAGTTATGATATATCGTTCTCCATGAATCGGCCCAAAGCATTCACGCCAAAGTTATTCCACGAAAATGCTTTAACAGTGTGTCTCTGTATGTGGTATTACATGCGAAATAGAATTCTTAGAGTACCACGAGCGTCTTCTCGGGTGTTTATAGGATAGAATTAGGGGGGTTAGTATGCAGTATACTGCATTTTCAAAAATATATTACTTAATTTAGTAAAAGTAATATTACACAGTTTAGGACGCTTGTAGGAGCGTCTTTCGGTCGTTAGAAAAACCACGGAGATTTTCGCATCACGCTCAAATGTAGCTGCACTGTGGCACGTGAATTACCTCGCAAATGTGATTAAACATTGGTCCCGTTCTCGGTCTTGGTGCCATGACTATCTTCTGTAGCTTGGCAAGACGTATGCCACCACCTATTTCGTCTCTTACACAAAACGGCCAGTAACTATCAACTGATAATACTTACAAAATTACAAAAGTATTTGAACATCAAGTTAACATCCCTTTGCAAGACCGAGTCTGAGATGACTTCCAAGTCTGCGCCTACCCAATCAACGAGATCACAACTTAGCTTTAACCAAGACGTAAGCACAGACGAAACAATGTATTTCTAGTTTTTTTTTCTAAGTAAACGCCGCTCCCAGACCTGTTACCCTGTTTTCGAAACACTCACACTGAACATCTACTAACTCCCGTTTCATTTTTTTCGCGCCATCTCTATCACTTCCCCTATTATTTCGGACTTTTCTTTCTATTCCTCTATTTCTTTATTTCTTCATTTAGTTTCAACACTGGCTTCTCTTAATTTTATTTATTTTATGTTTTATTTTGTGTTGTTTTATCGGAACATGGATACTTTTTGCCTAGCTAGACTCCTGAAGGGGGCAATCGTTACGGTTCTTCGTCTGCACTGCCCTCCTTTCCACACCCTCCTGCATTTAAGCACTCCAGTCTCGCGTGCCTATTCGACATAGAACGGCGCCCATTAGGTCGCTCTGTTCGATGCCACACTTGGCGCACCAACAAGCGTCCATCTACCAAGGGATCTCTGGGAGACGCCTTTTCCTGCAGTGGTCGTCATTAAGCCTACAGCAATAAGAACCGTGACGGCAGTGGTAATGATAATGAGACAGTAGTTACTGGTAGTAAGGGTGGCTGCAATTAGTATGATGACAATTATATTAATGCTTATGTCAGTGGTGGTTGGTGTGTCAGTGGTGGTGATAATGATCATAATAGCAACAGCCATGATGGGTGCGGCTAGAGGGGTGGCAGTGGTGGGAGTGATGCAGCTTCTTACGCCCATGACGGTAATATAAGTGTGGCAATATAGCGGTGGTGGTGACGACGACGATGGTGTTGGTTATGAAGGTGGGCGTGACACAGTGGTGGTAGTGGTGTCAGTAATATTATAGATAAGGGTGATAATGATGAAGATGATATCGGTTAGTGACACATGTTAGTCATACTGAATAACTGGTGGAGATTCGACCTTTCGGTAGCCCAGCACTGCTTTCGACGGAGGCGGCACGCAGAGGCAAGCTCCCAGGCCAACCCGATCGAACAAATTGCGGCAATATTACTACGGCTGGGCGGGTCGATGATTCTCCGATGTCAACATGTCGGAGTAGAATGGCGGGTGCGTTCAGGGATCACAGGGTCGATGTGGCTGCCAAGGGCGCGTACTGAGAGCGCTTGCACAAACCGCGAGATGAAATTGAGCGCGCGGAGTTCGCGACGCAGCACACAAAACACTTCAAGAAAGAACCTTACGACGACTCGTGCTATGTCAGAAGGTACTCTCCTTTCATTTTATTTTTCAAGCATCGATATCCGTCTTCCATGAACATGAAGGCGGCAAGAATCTGTGTCGAGTCAACTTGCTTCAGTTGGAGGCTTGGATTTGTTGTTGTTGTTGTTTCCCAACTGGGCATTCTTTTTATACACGAATATTGTAAAGTGATAGCCTAATACCCGTCAGGCATTCTACGGCTAAGACAGCGCGAAAAAGAATGCACGAATTGGTGGGTAAGTCAAACGAGAACGTTTCGGTTCGTGATCTTCTGGGCACATCGCACAGGAAAAAAAGAAGAAAAAGAAACGAGACCCAACGAAACTTTGATAACATTGCATTGGCTAAAGTAATTATTCCTTTAAATCCTTGCACATATTCGTGTTTCTGTAATCTCTTTTGTTGCCATGTTACCGTAGCTCTAGTGAGCGTATCTGCAAGGGCTGTGTTTGCTACCAAGGAAGGGCGTCTTTTGTATTTTTAAATGAAAACTTGAACGTTGTGAACTGTTCAGGAAGATTTGTTTTTGTGTGTTCTATGCTTGCGTTTCCGATTTTTGGTTCGAAACAGTAACGTCCTTTGAAGCACAACAAGGAATTAGGAAATGGGGAGTACAGCTGCTGCCATCTACAGCACCAAAATTTTCTTGAGCAAAGATAATAAAAAAGAACAACGTACAGCGTCACAAGTACGCATCTTTCTATTGTGCCTCGTCCTTGTGCGCGCTGTGCCTAGAATATCCTGAATCACCAAGTCGACCACGCCTCCTACCCTAGGAAGTCTTGATTTGCTTTTAGAAAGATGTGTGGTGCAAATATACAGCAGGCCAGCCGTTTGTCTCTCCATTTAGATTTCATTCCCGCTCGGGTATATTGAATTTCCGCGAAGGAAACGCGCCAGGCTTGGAAACATTTTCCTGAAAATGTGAGAGAATTTCGAGTAGGACGCTGCATCAGGGAAAGGGTGGTTGGGGACTGAAATTTTTTATGTGAGCAACCAGCTACTCCTCGTGGCTAAGAGACAGAGACAGCTCGCAAACGACATTTTTCACCGATTTGCACTAGAATATATCCAACGAATCAGAGGTGATCAAAAAAAAAAGTTAGTCTAAGTCTCTGATCACACATGCAATGCTTTTCCTTCCTGTGACATTTTTCTCTTTCTTTATTCATTTTTTCTATCTTTTTTTACGTGCACTTAATGTGAGATTTGAAATCAGGGAGTCCCCTGACATTGTCGAATAGTCCTAATGGCGGCCTGGGACGTCAGAAGATGCAGGCACTGCCTGATGTTTTTATCGGCAGGAAGAAATACAACGATATAATTGCCACCAGCTAGCGGTGTGGTCTGCTCATTTTCAGATGACTAACACGCGGATGTATCACGAGAGACACAATGTCACAAAAGCAAAAAAAAAAAAGACCCCGCCCCCTCTGACCCCCATATTATACTACTACTATAAGTCCTCATAGCCCGAAGTGTCACCCCAGAAAAATACAGCTGAAAATGTTTCAGATAATATAGGCACAACATATACGCATAATATGCCCCAAAAAGATAAAAATGAGTACAATTTTAAACATATATGCATTGCGCATGCATAGACTGTCATTTTCATCCGGCAAAAATTCCCACGCAGTTGTTATTCTTGTATATACCCAGTAAAGCAGTACCATCTAAAGACACTTTAAAAGCTTCAAGTTTCTTGAGACTGCTCTTAAGAAAAATCGCAACCTCCCATCCTTTGGGGGAAAGTAGATCGCGTCACTTTCTCATCTTCAGCTTTGTACAGCTCACTGGAATTAATCATGGACGACTCTTTGTATGTGCGCGTATGTATGTGTGCGCTCTTTTTTTAAGCGAAAGCTTTACTGGCCGCGAACTTGCGATTTCGCCGTGGCCGTGCTCCGAGGAGGCACATGACGTCACACCGCGTTCCTCGTCACATCGCGTTCCTCGCCGTTGCGTTCGCCTCCGCTCGCTTCGCCAGCTGCGTCGCATTTCTGATAACATGTCCGAGGATTAAAAAAAAAAAAGAAAGAGCTCGCGTGCGCCGCAACCACAGTTGAGGTGGCAGTATGGACGGCGACAATTCTGACAAGCAGGAGGAGGCCTGGCATCGACATCGGAACGAGATGAAAAGGAAACGAATCACCCAAGAAACAGACAAACAGCGCGCCGAACGACGGGCTAAACGACGCACCATAGCTAGACAACTAGACTAACCTGGACTTGCAATTAAGATTAACCAAGGCCGACCATGCTATGCCTTAGCTTTCGCTACGTATATCCTGGCATAGCCGAGCTAAGCCACTGCCAATTTTTTCTCTCACTTCCTTTATGTTTGTGTGCTTCACTTTTCCGCTACCTCTCCAACGTTCTGTCTCCTCTTACCCTTTACCCATCGTAAGATAGCAAACCGGACGTTTGTCTTCCAGTGAACCGCCCTGCCTTTCGCATCTTATTTGTAATCTCTCTTGTAATCGCGCAGTTAAAGCAACTTGGTGCTCAAATTATGCTCTGTTACTAAGAACCCACCACCTGTATATGTAGTTTCGTTGTAGTATTTGCCATCGAATAGTACCCCTAAATGTGTTGACGCTAGACGAGCCGGGACCTCTGCGGGAAAATGCTGCCTGGTGCACCTACGTGTCCCACAGCTTCTGTACGGACAGGGAACTCACTCCGTGAGGAGGCGCACGTGCGTAATGAAAGCTTTAACCAATACGTCCACGTTAATGGAACCAAAGCTTTAATTAGGCGCTCCCTTTCATGTTGCAGTGAGCCGTATTTCTAAGCACAACACGTGCTGTCGTGGTATGTGGTGATTACTAAACGCTTCCGTGAATGCACGGCCCTGTCATCACCGGGACGTCCACGCGGAAGCCTTTGATCATGTATATGGGGTTTGTAATCACGAATGTTTGCTAATCACAGATGCGCTACCCGGAATAAATTAGAACGCATGTGTTTGTGTAAGACAAGCGAGATTTATCGCTGCACTTAGTTTTCGTCCGCTTTGACCGAGTTTTCTCGAAAGGGTGAAAGGAACGCATTTGGGTCCTGCTCACCTGCGTGGTAGTTCAGGGCAGTTCATTAGTAACCACGGTCAGCTAAGATCGATCCAACCATTCTGGTTTCCCTATTAGACGGTGCTCAAGCTGCAGCCATGCGCTGTGCCTGCATGCCGATTCCTATAGTCAGCTTCTGACAAAAACGTGCACTATACTTCGGAAGCCAAGAGTTTCGCGACGGCCGCCGCAGCGTGGAAGCAGATTGCGTCACTTTTTAAAAGACTCGCACTGTACAGAACTTGGGAATAATTACCTCACTCATCTTTAGCTTGAGAGTAGCACCACTACGTCTGATTAGACAAATCAATTATATTCTTTATCATTATGTGCTACCTGCTGTTTTTGATTTGAATGGCCGATAGCACCGCGTGCAATGCATGCGAGGTCGAGGAAACTATAGAGCATCTACTGTGCTACTGCCCATCTTTTGAAAATGAAAGACATGACCTCTGCACAGCTCTCAATCAGCTAGATAGAACACTGTTCACCTTGAACAAGATCTTGCGACCCCGGCCTCGCATATCGAAGCTACAAAAAGCCACAAAAGCGTTGCTACGATTTTTGAAACCTACCGGATTTAATCACCATCTGCGATCCAGACTGAGCGACCGAATGATATCTCCAGTAGACTTTCCCTTCTTCTTTTAATCTTTCCATCCTCCTTTTCCCTTTTCCAGTGTAGGGTAGCCAACCGGGCTCAGTCCTGGTTAACCTCCCTACCTTTCATTTATCATTTGCTCTCTCTCTCTCTCTGGAATCCTTTGGGAACTCTATCCAGTTGGTTGGTCGATCAGCCGGCAGTTGGTTGGTCTGTAACTTCTTTCGCTGCAACTGGAACCACTCTTTCCTCCACGGCGCAATAAGTAGAGAATCGGGCTGTAGCGCTGAGGGAGCGGGGTACGATACCAACCGTCGGACCAACTCGAGCAACTGGTATGTCCCACTGGTTACGGGTCGCTCTTTAATGAATTTCTTTAAAATTTATCCGGTGCAGTGCCCGTGCCACACGTATCCAGACGGTTTTGCAGGAACTAATACGCACACACGCCCGACGATCTAGCACCGCCCGACGTTGCGGCGGTGCTAGATCGCACAGCGTGTCCAGAGGGAACCGCGAGAGATGAGTCCGGCTGCAGTAAACGCCTCATACGTCATGTACTCTCCAGTCGTACGCATACTCGCACGACATTTGATACACCTCCTTATACCGTGCAATTTGGTCATCCGGCATGCGATACTCCCAACCTTCAGCCGCTTCCTATATCATACCCTTGACCAGTGGAAAGGAGCACTGCAAAACAAGCAGATAGATCTGCTGGCTGAGCAGGCCTTGCAGGCGCCGACTGCTGCTGCACCTCTGGAATGAGGAGTCAATATACTCGCCGACGGGTGGAGAAGCAAGGCTACCTTTCTCCGACCGATCCCTTATACTCCTTAAGGTGGCAATAAAGAGCCATGCAATAAAGAGCCAGCAATAAAGAGCCAGCAATACGATGCATCGCTACATTGCTTCATTGATAATCGCATTAACGTCGACACTCATCCTGAGATCACTGTTGCCGGGAATTTTTTTTTTAGTTCCAAATATTCTTTAAATCACGCCTGTAAGGCAGCGCTTTGCCGCCTTTTCAAGAGGCTTGCTGAAAGAAACGCAAATTACCTGCATGCGAAATCGCAACCATGCACTCAATTAAAAAGTTCAACAAATAACGTTACAAGTACGCACATTATGTAGCATAGTTCCTAATACTTGGACTACTTGAATGAGAGGCTCTACTGTGTAAGCGCTAATATGCTGACTTTTCTTACTTTATTCTCTTTTTGCTTACGTATAATGCAATTGGCGCTTTCTTGCAACAGCGAAATAATGTGAAATAGGCGGCTGGCAAAGCTGACATTTTGAATGCCGTCGAATTGTTCAATAGAGAGCTTATATCCCGGCTTACCGGATTACCGGAGGCGTAAACGTGAGTGGCCAGAGTGGCCCGTTGGGCGGCGCAACCTGGGGGCACAGAGCTCCACCAGAGAAACACAGAGCTATTGTTGCAGCAACCAAGTGCGCAACCACTTCGCTGCTGGCGTAAATTTTCAGCAGCGGGGTAATTATGAACACGTTGCCTTTTTAAATGCTTTTTTTTAGAATAACAATTATTGAGCATGAAAACATGTTTACAGTTAATTTTAGTAAGACGAAGCGTCCCAAGATGTCGGAACCAGCGTCCGATAACCCACTATTATACAAACGCCATTTGCATATAGCGAATCCCGGACGCACTAAAACTATCTAATGAGTCATAATGAACTGGTCTCAGAAATTTGACAGATATATCATCGCAGCCATGACAAGGAAAACAAGATAATCTTTCAATGACTTCGAAGACATTGCTACATCAACGGGAATGACTATGCAGTCGAAGCCGCCTGATCTACACACGAAAATGGTAAAGTTGTCTTGGTACCGCTTTCGGGAACAGACGCTGTGGCTGGGCTGCGATTGATGTCCCGTGAATGTACTTTGCCCCTTGTGTTCTTGATGCCAAACTATTAATTTGTAAACTTCATGCTTCTATTTTTTTCGAACTATCGAATTTTTGAAATTTTTTTTCACAAAATCCAGGCCTTAAATCGAAATTCCGGTTTCAACCGTCACTAGAATTTAACTTTCTCTTTGAAATGCAACAAGTTTCATTAAAATTGGTCCAGGGGTTTTCTCAAAAAAACGTTTTTGCGTTTTACATGTCTTTGAATAGGCCGCGTCGGAGTTGGGCCCGAGTTAAAGCCTCCTTTTAAGGCAATACTGTAGGGGATGGGCTGGGCAACGATGTAACTACGTTCAATAGACATACAAATAATGCAAAGACAAAAACTCTTCACTATTCTGCTTTGCTACAACGTAAAAAAAAGAACAAGAAAAAAGAGAAAGAAATAACAAAAAGTCTAGAAAATGTGAAAGAACCACGCGCTACAAATGCACTGGAAGGGTGGTCTAATGCAAGGAGCTCTGCGGAAGGTCATAAGTAAAAACAAGGGAAAGGCGCGAAAACCACATTTTTAGCAGGTTATTTCAGTCATGCATTGTGCGCGGAAATATGCAGGGTTAGAACCCTTGACTCTAGACACATATTGGAGCACTTTTAGGAGGTTGCGGGGTGACACCTAACTCGGTCTTTTAATGCACCTTTCTCTGGGAATTTCAGTTTTCTGAACGACAGACCCTGTAAAATGAAGAAAAGCATAAACATTTTTGTCTCATACCTAGGGGAGAATAGCCCAGGCTTCCTAATATTATTCTTACTGCCCGTCATCTCCGCGCTGGCAGCTTCTCGACGCTAGCGCAAAATATATCTCCGGTGATTTCTGTGGGTAGCCCTACGATTGTGACATCCTGATCGTGGGTGAAATGGCATGGCTCTTGCGACAGCAGGACCAGCGAAGGACGCGTGAAGCAGCAACAAAAACAGCAGCAGCAACAGCAGCAGCAACAGCAGCGAAAAACGCACAACCATCTCGTAAAACCAGCAACGCTCCCGCTATGCTCACGCAGTTCGCGCATGCGCCGAGAGAAGCGTTCAATTTGCGCTCGACCGCGTCCGCGTCCCGTAACGCTATTGCGCATCCTGTGCGGCTTCTCGCAAGCGGACCGCCCGCCACGCTGCATCGGCAAGGGGCGTCCCTAAACACCCGCCTCTAAAACAGAGCAGTGTTGCGAAAGCATCAGGTCAGGCTCCACGGCTCGGGGTAGTGCAACGGACGAGAACGCGAGAAAGAAAAACCAGACCACAAGCTGACTCGCCACGGTGGCTTAATAGCTATGGTGTTGAGATGCTGAGACCAAGGTCGAGGATGTGATTCCCGACAGCACCGACCACCCTTCAGTGACGTCGGAAGGCAAAAAAAAAAAGAAGAGAAAAGCACTCGTGTACCCTACTTCGTGCGCACGTCTAGGAGGAAGCTTTAACTCGAGGCCAACTCCAATTTCTCTATTAAAATACGCGAAAAAAATGCAGATATACTATCACGAGACAACCGCCAGAGCGGTTTTACAGAAATTTATTGCATCTGTAAACGAAGGCTAAGTCATAGGAAGCAGAGCTCTAACTTTCAGCCTAACGTTTTCTCAGATATTTCCCGAAAATTCTTAAGTTTACAAAACATTTCAAGTGCGAAGTTTACAAATCCGTTACTCTTCACCGAAAAAAAAATACTGCGGTTCTGTAAACAGTATTTCTTACAGCATCTAAAACAGACAAACTTGATATATGAATTGAAAGCTTGCATTAAATCGTTGCAATGTTTACCAGGTTATTGTGAAAGTCGTACTCCCAAATTAGGAGTATATTTCCGAGTGGTGTACAATTAAATTTGTCCGCTTTAGACGTTTTATTAGGTGTAGTGTACAGGATTGCGTTATCGTTCTTTTTCTTTATTGCAGATTTACATAGCTCGCTGTCCTCAGAAGCAGACGACGTCGTAGACAATGCGACATTTATATACGCAGACGTCGATGTCCTAACTTTCCAGACGACAATTCTCGCTCCTACAGCACTGCGCGTTTTTGCTGCGGCAGCGTGCGTCCATTCTTACCGTCTTGCGACGTCTCCGGAAGGTGTTTCGTACCGTGCCGTTCCACTCGGACGTCGCGGCACTTACCTACCTCGCCTTCTGCGTCTGCCTTCTGCTATCGCGCAACTCTCGCATCGCGAAGCAGTTATTCGCATACTTGCACACCCGCGCAGCGAGCGACGTCTCTTCTTGCTTTTCTCGCTCTATAGTCGGGAGTGCCCGCTCGGCGAATTGCGTCTTGATGTATGCGACTGCGTTGCTCGCTGCATTCATTTCGCAATGACCGCGTCGCGACGCTGCCGGGCCGAGTGGTACCCGGAACGCTCTTTCGAGCGCCCGCGCATAACTCGAGCCGGACAGAAGTGGCCCTGCCCTGTCAGGCACCAGCGCTCGCTTGTTTCTCTCCGGCGGACACTTTGGGAGTGTCTCTGCCGGACGTTTTCAGTAGCGACGTGCACGGCTCCGGCTGGTGTTCTTCATAACGTGCGAGAAGTTAGGGTCAAACGCGCAAAGGATAACGAGGTACCGGCTGCGTAACATAATCGCTCCACTCTGAGCAACAAAGAAAAGGTCGGAGAGTCGATGAAAGAATTTAAAGAAGAAAAGAAAACGGAGTAAATGAGAAAGAGAAAAAGTGAACGTGCGTGCTTTTCTTGGCCAGCCCCTCACTGGCTTCACCAGCTGACCTTAACTACGCGCTTGCTCACTGGAGTACAAGCCCCTCAAACGAAACTATTCAAACATGTTCATACAAAAATTAAGGAATACGACAAGTTCGCTTAGTGTTCATCCTTCACCGATACATATGATAATTGTTGTATATACACTTTATGTCTCGAATTCATGCGTCCTCTTCCTTTCGGAATATGCATAGCTATCATCATTGCCGCATGCACGACATCATCAAACCCTCTTAATATTCGTATTACGTGTTTACTTGTGTTAGTCTCACCAGAAGCTTTTGGTTGTTCACCATAAAAAATGTTTGGAAAGAAAATTAGACGGCACAATTAAATCTGGCAGGACATGAACCAGGTTAACCTGAAACAAGCTTCGCAATATTGAATGACCCGCCGCGGTTGCTCAGTGGCTATGGTGTTAGGCTGCTGAGCACGAGGTCGCGGGATCGAATCCCGGCCACGGCGGCCGCATTTCGATGGGGGCGAAATGCGAAAACACCCGTGTACTTAGATTTAGGTGCACGTTAAAGAACCCCAGGTGGTCTAAATTTCCGGAGTCCTCCACTACGGCGTGCCTCATAATCAGAAAGTGGTTTTGGCACGTAAAACCCCATAAAAAAATATTGAATGAAAAGTATTAAAAAAAAGTCACTTCGCTTTCTGCAGTACCCTCTCAAATCTCGTCCACGTCAGTTATCCTATGAAACAAGGGAGTCCTGCCTCCAATCGTCTTCGCCATATGAACTTACCGCTCCTTTTTGGATATTTCGAGCAGCAGCACCGTTTGTGGTTTACCAAGTCCTGAGATGTGAGGCGAATCAATTAGTATATATTTTGACGATTCTAGATTATTTTGCCTTAAAAAGCCCCAGTTTCTATACCTCTCTTTCTAATATAGAGAAATATGGTATTCCTATCTGGTACTCAAATAAATACCTACGCCTAAGGTCTGGATCGTGGGTCATTACAAACATTGCCATCCTTTCTTTGCCTCGGCATCCCATCTTCCGCTTCTGCGTCCGGTGTCTTCGGGACACAACACTGGTTGTCCTGATAGACAGACAGGTCTTTTAGAGCTATGTCATAGACTGCAGGAGATGCTATGGCTCAAATTTCTATATTAATTTTCTACTTTTTCCACATATAATATTCTCTTGTGTACTGTCTTTTATATGTGTGTGGGTTTAGGTATGCTTTTGCAATAGCGAGCTCTTAGGTAGCCAAACTTTTCATATTGCCGCAGTTATTACACATTAGAAAGGACCAAAGTCACAAATGAGTTTCTTCATAACAGCCATTCACCATTGACAGGTGGTCTTTACTAACGGCATGTGTAACACCGAGATCGACTGCGACACCTCTTCCTATCGAAGAGTAGCACAGGAACAATTTTTTTCCACCTGCAGGCGGTATCCCAATGGCTATGGCTTTTCGCAGCGGCGCTAAAGGTTGCGGGTTCAATCGCGGGGTGACCACATTGTGAAAGTGGCTAAATGTAAAAACGGTCATGTACTTAGAAAATTGGCTAGAGGTCTCTCGAAGGTCGCCCGCAACGGGAGCTAAAAGCATATGATGCTTAATACTACCGCGGGAGAAGGAGACTTGAGCTACGCCCACGCCAACTGCATTGCAATCCAGTTCTTCCAGAACAATGTGTATTTCCGTCCACACGCATTACACAGGTACACATTAAAGAATCCCGAGTGGTTAAAATTATTCCCGAGAGGATAAGTTATTTCCCCCATACTACAAACAAATTAAAAAAAAACTCTGCCCCCTCACTAGCTGATGCAGTACCTGGATAGTGCAAAGGCAAATCAAAGAAGAGCTTTAGCGAGTATTAAAACCTGAGAGTGCTTCTCTTTGGGGACTGCTACAGACGCAATCGACTTTCGACGTTCCTTCTCCGTTTGCATACAGGTTCCAAATTCCTTTTGCAACGCCGAGCACGCGGAAAATTCTCCGCGTTGAGCGTCGCAAAAACGGTTCACAGTTAATCTTATTTTCTAATACGAACCCATCTTTTTATGGCGTCCAAGCTCGCTGTAGAGAACCGTCATCAATAGTGTCAATCTGCATCGTTCAAATCGTCTTTGATCTCTCAGAACGCTTTCATACTCGCGGAAACATGCAGGATTACGTCGTAAAGTTTCGTATTCAATAAAGGCAACAAAACACATTTGTATTTGATTCTTGTACACGCGCTTCAAGCCTGATATATGCATTACCAACACGTCAAGAACAAAAGCTCACCAGGAGGGCAAAAACGCGATCATTCCAAGAAAATGTTCATAAACATATATTCGTAAGTATTCAACACTTCTTTAAATTTAGCGTTAACATCACTGTTGCTTTAATTAAATGTTGTTGTGCCTGAATGTTTATTTTTCTTGCTGCTTTATAGATAGATTACATATTTCTTTTTGAGGAAAGTTGTGAACATACTTGAATTTGGATTATTAGCACCGGCAATTGTTCCTGCGAGTTTATTATTTTTTTTAGAATTGCATTACGTAAACATAAGTCATTAAACGTTTCCTTCGTAGCGCCTATGTTTCTTTACATCTTCTCAGGCTATTAAAAAATTGCAGAGCAATATTAGTGCTCACAATCGGAAAGTGATGTTATTCACTGGCGCCGCTCCTTGTGGGTAGCGCAGTGGTACATGAGATGCCAGTATGTGGGCTGTGCACACTGTGTTACAGCGTTTAAAGGTGTGGCAGAACTGTTTAAGGTGTGCCAGAAAGGATAGATAACCGGTGGACCATTAGGGTGACAGAATGGGCGCCAAGAGAAGGGGAGCGCAGTCGAGGACGGCAGAAAACTAGGTGGGGTGATGCAATTAAGAAATTCGCGTGAGCTAGTTGGAGTCGTTTGGCGCAGGGCAGGAGTAATGGGAGATCGCCGGGAGAGGCCTTCGTCCTTCAGTGGACATAAAGTAGGCTGATGATGATGATAATGATGATGGTGGTGGTGATGATGATGAATCTACCCATATGTAATACAGTAAAAGCTCGTTAATCCAAACTGCAAGGGGAAACCGCTTCAATTCGAAATAACGAAAGTTCGAACTAACGAAAGGGAAGGAGAGCAACAGTACACTGCGATTTGGAAGCAGTAGGGCATGTCAGAAATTTGGCGTGTCACGGCACACGCCATCTTCAAGTCAAGGCTCTGGGTCCGACTGTGCCACATCAGCGATGTCCACCGAAACGAACGTTAGCCGAGGCTTAACAACATCACCATGAATCGCGACGGCCAATACCCCCTAAGCTGAAAACAGACGTGCACAACCGATGAAGACTGCCGAGACAAAGACGTTGAACATGTGAAGGTGGCGAAGGCCCCGATTCGTTGGTTCTTGATTGCAAGCGCAGCTGCAACGCACTTGATTCGATGTGTTTTGGTGCTTGCCGCGCCATCTCCGCACAACTTAGCAGCTGCACAAGATTTGCAAAGCCTCCGAGATTCGCAACAGACAAGAAGTTTCAGAGGTTACGTAGAGCGGAAAGGTGGCAGCCGCCGCTGCCTTCTGGCTGACCCCACGCCGGTTAAGATTTTTTCCGATTTTGCCTTCTCTCGCCGTTGTCTCCATTCCGGAGGCGATGTAGCCTTGTGTGTAGGCAGTAGGCGCGTTTCTCTGGCCGTGTGCCAGGCGAGCGTAGTTCGAATTATCCGTGAGGGAACCTTCTCGCGTTCGAATTAACGGACTTTTTTATACATAGACTTCTGTAGAGCTTGACCGGACCAAATCGTACAGCTCGAATTATCGATAAATTCGAATTATTGAAGTTCAAATTAACGAGCTTTCACTGTACGAGATAGGACATTTCCCATGGCATACTTGTCGCGTCGCACTCAACTGCGACTTGCTTTGCCGGATGGTAACGCGTAAGCCTGCGTTCCGTTCATATTCCAGGCTCAAACGGCGAGGACCCGAATTCCCCAATCCGAAGGCTCTTCGGTGCGCCCACGCATGCGCTCTGCACAGCCGTGAAGCTCGTAGAGTCGCAACGTGCGAGCGGCCAGCTCGGAAAATAATAAAGGAGCAGGTGCGTTCGTGTACCTGTCGCCGGAAACATATGCGAACACAGCACTATAGTCTTGGCGGCAATATGATGGATATTGGATCTGGGATGGAGGCTTCTACC
Organism: Dermacentor albipictus; assembly: GCF_038994185.2. Lineage (NCBI taxonomy): Eukaryota > Metazoa > Arthropoda > Arachnida > Ixodida > Ixodidae > Dermacentor > Dermacentor albipictus. The sequence goes on from NC_091828.1 coordinate 126,967,957, forward strand.
GTACATAAGCAGATATGTAACAAATATGAGTACATATGTGCTTTATTTTCACATGAATGCGTAAGAGAACGCATTTCGGCGAAATCTGAAGTCTGTTTCTGGCGCGAAATTACGGTTACAAAAGCACCCTGTTTGCATCAAAGAAAAAAAAACAATAATAAATAGGACCCGAACCAAAAGAACTATAAGGCTGCAGGTAGGAAATTGGTCTTTGGAAAAATCGGTTCTAAATGGACGCTGAGAAATAAAAATGTCAACGGAGGTCTTTGTTGGGCACGCTTGAATAAGATTCGAGCTCGGTTTCATAACCTACCGTTATTAAAACGTGATCGGCGCAAAGGCAAGTGGTTGAACTGTTAAGGGGCTTTAATCCTCCGTAGGCCTTCACTGTGGTTTGTATGCCTCCATTTGACAAGACCGCAAAACACAGCTTTCGAAGTAGTCTTCAGTTTGGTTTCGTAACGCTTGAATGCGCGCGAAGACATCGTATATTCTACACTACCAAGCCATTTACGTAATTCAAATATGTATGTTAATTTTCCCCGTTCTATCTTTAAACGGTAGTTGATAAATCAAAGCAATACGCGTTAATGTACGAAAGTAAACAACGATGTTCAATTTCATCTCGTGGCCGGGTTCGCGGCTTTCACAAGATTGGCGTTGACTACGCCGTATGCTCCACTTTCACACTGCGCCGCTGGGTGAATCGGACGGGCATTCTTCATGCTATTGCAGCGCGTTTATTTAGGCTAAACCATACATATCGACGTAAAATAAGGGAAAGGTCACATTGTGATGCAAGAATGAAACCGTGTATTGGCCCAGAAAGGCTATTGAAGATCTAGATCAATAAAAAGCGCGGAAAAAAGCAGTGTGGCTGAGATAGTCGGAAAGGAGGTGCGTATGTATTAAGACGCAGAGCTCGAATTCACACAAAAAAATATAGTTTATGCTGGAAATGTTGGAGAGAGAGACTTTCGGCCACTCCCGATGTTGGACATATCATTAGCAAAGCCGGTCAGCCAATGGTAAAGAATACTTACGAATGCGAAGGTTTCGGAATTCGGCGTCAAGATCATGCATACCAAAGTCGTGCATAGCAAAGTCATGCATTTAGTCGCGTGTAGTATTTATTTATTTATTTATTTATTTATTTATTTATTTATTTATTTATTTATTTATTTATTTATTTATTTATTTATTTATTTATTTATTTATTTATTTATTTATTTATTTATTTATTTATTTCAAGGGGGCTACCTTACAGTATACAAGGTTGGCGTCCCACCTGTGGACGCCAATGAGCCTCTTACCGCGTAATCCCTATTTCCTTAAACAACATTTTAAAGGCACCAAATTCTAGGCCTGCCACATCTGCCCTCTTTCACGCATTTCCCACCACTTAAGAGAGAAAAGAGAGAAAGCAAGGGTAGGAAAGGCAGGGAGGTCAACCAGAACAGCATCCGGTTTGCTACCCTACACTGGGGGTGGGGGAAAGGGGGAATAGAAAGCGGAAAACTTTCACCATGAGTCAAGGCGAAGCCCAAAGTGCCCATAGTGGGAGCACTCATATGGCAGCATTTGAAACTTTCATCTGCATGGTGTAGTCGTGCACAAAACACACCGGCGAGATAAACAAAGGACGAAACGAATACTGTGTTTGACGTACGCTTTAAATATTATGCTTTGTTGCACGCCTGCGTAAGGAAATGTTGGGAAGTCTTTACCACCGAGAACGAGGACGTGAAACGAAAAAAGGATGAGCGCGCATGCTTTTGCGCGTGTTCTCTTCCATGTCCATACGCATGCGCGAGTGCACGAACTTGACGCATTCTTCCACGTCTCGTCTTGTGTTTTCGGCACTAAAGAAGTGAATGACTGCAACCTACGATTCGGTACGACACCACACGTTGTTACAGAACGGTCTGTCTTTGTAACATGTAGTGTATCATCCTATGCGGAGTTTCCCTCTCTCTCTCTCTCTCTGTTCCTTGCCTCCTCCATCTTTGGTGTTCTTTTTCTTCTTTAGAACGTTGCCTCCTCCTGTCGTTTTTCTGGTTTTCCTATACTTCTGTACAACGCTTCTTTCAGAAACGTGCTCCACTTACTTTTCTTTTTTCTTTCAATTCGCTTCCGCTCTTTCCATCGCCCTCCTTCGCCGCTTTCGTCCTTTCTTTCTCTCCTCTTCTCGCAGTCGACGCCGCTTTCGGCGCCGTGCGCCACCTCTTCGTTCACTACGAGGCACGGCAACTTTACTGCTGTTCCCTCGTTGACCCGCGAATATGCGTAACGAGCTCCCCGAGAACGCGATGGTCGCAGCAGCGGCTGCCCTCCTCCCCCTTGCCCTTCCTTTCCAATCCATCCCTTCACACTACGTGCTTCCCCGCCATCACCCCTTTCATGCCTCATTTGTTCGGCGGCTGCGTCTCGGCGGCAGACACGCATATGAGCTCGGAAGCAGTTGCGAGTCACGCAAAGCATCGCCTTCGTGGCCACCACTGCGCATGGAAGCACCGTAGCATTTACAGCTAAAGGTCACGACCTCGGATGGTGTCGGGCTGTGCGCATTAGGCGGCCACAAGGAGAGCATCCAAAATTGCTCCACTCTGGCGGAACAAAACTGGAGGTCGAGTGACCGAGAGAATGAAGTTACTGAATTCAAAGGCCGTAAGCCCTACATTTTGCCGAAGTAATTTGGTGCATTGGAGCGAGAGCTACTTGGCTGCCTAGAGCGATAGAAGGATCAGCGTACCGGCAAGTATTTATGATTCTAAAAGGAAAAAAAAGCAGGGAGATCCCATGCCCTGTGGGAATCAATACCAAGTTAACGAAACGACCGTGAAAGCACCAAGACGTAAGCGGCTGTTTCATGACGTAGATGACACGTATGTCATGACATTCATGCCATAATCTATCAAAAATGTTCATCATAGATTATTCTCTTAATATGCCAATTTTGCTGCAATACCAAGATGTAGGCGCTTGTTTCATGACCTACATGACACGCATCTCATGACGTTGACTTCATGACCTATCATTTATGTTGGTCACACATACTAATCAAACTATGCCGATTGCTGAACATAAGTTAACGAAGCAACCATTAGATCACTAAGACGTAGGTGGCTGTGTCACGACCTACATGACACTCATGTAATGATACTAATGTCATCACCTATCATTTATGTTCGTCATACACTCTAGTCATACTATGCCAATTTCGGTACATACCATGTTAACGAAACGACCATGACAGCACCAATACATAGGCGGCTAGATAGATAGATATGGTCAAAGTGGCAAATGTGCGCCAAGAAATGCTTCTCATTTAAAAAGACAGAAATCGCTGACTCATATTTATTTATTTATTTATTTATTTGATACTGTCAACCCCGTTGTTGGGGTCATTACAGGGAGGGTGATGTGTCAAGAATACATGATACATAATTTTTCTTTCTATGTAACATACAAATGCACTGGCGCTCTTGGAAGTTAACAAAAGCAAATAACAGTAGTTATACAAAGAAAAGTCAACGAAAGTGCTCGCAGCAACAATTTAGTATACATTCTCGTAAAAGAAAGTATCCAACGCATTTTCAAATTCGGCAGAGCCCTCGTTGCTCACAACTGCATCAGGCAATCTGTTCCACATTTCAATTGTGTCAGGAAAAAAGGAGAAACGAAAAGCATCAGTACGTGTTAAATAAGGTTGAATAGCTCTGCTATTGTTTAGACGATCGCATCTCCGTCCTGGGGGTTGTAGATATAGATCCTTGTTTATTTTCGTTCGCCCACTCATGATTTTAAAAAGAAACTTTAGCCTATGCTTACTTCTGCGTTCCTCCAGAGGCTCTAGTTCACACGATTTTAACAAGGCTGTAACAGACTCCATGCGTCGGTATTTACCGCATATGAAACGGACTGCCAATCTTTGTATTCTTTCTATTTTTGCTTTCAGGACTTTCTGATGAGGGGACCACACAACACAAGCGTACTCCAAGACTGGTCGTACAAAAGTTTTGTAGGCTGTTAATTTCACGTCCCGTGTAGCGCATTCCAGTTTTTTCTTTAAAAAGTATAGTTTTTGGTTTGCCTTAGAACATATATTATCAACGTGTGAGTGCCATTGCAATGTGTGCATAATACTGACTCCTAAGTATTTGAAAGAAGCTGCATTATTCAGAGGATGGTTTCCGATGTGGTATATGAAGGAAAATTTGCTCCTGCTTGAGCGAATATGCGTAAATGTTGTTTTGCTATAGTTTATTTCCATGTCCCATGTTAAACACCACTCGTCTAATGCCTGTAAGCATCTATTTAGATTAATTTGGTCATCTTCGCAACCTATTGGCGAATAAATCAAACAATCATCAGCAAAAAGTTTCATTTTAACAGGCGGTTCGACTAGTGCACCGATATCATTAACAAACAACAAAAAAAGTATTGGTCCCAAAACGGAACCTTGGGGAACCCCAGAGTACACACGCAATGGATTTGAAATGCAATCCTCAATCCTTACGGACTGTTGACGCATAGATAAATAGGCCTCTATCCATTGTATTACTTCTTTACCTATTCCTATTTTATCGAGCTTATCTCACGGTAACCGCCTCAGTGGCTGAGTGGCTACTGTGTCGAGCAACTAAACACGTGGTCATGGGTGGTCGCATTCCGATCTAGGCGGAATGAAAAAACGTCCGCGTCCCGTAATTTGATGCACATTACAAACCCCGAATGCTGAAAATTTATCTAGAGCCTTGATATCGCGGTCAGTGATTCGCTCTTCAGAATAAACGACGAACCTCTTTTTTAAAAACACTGGCGAACTTTTATAGGAAACTGATGTAGGCTTTCTGGAAATAAAGCTGCGGAGCAGACCGAAATGGTTTGGTCTGGGGAGGAAATGGGTTATCACAACCACCGGGTGGATCTCAGGCGGAGCCAATGGCTAATAACGTCAAAGATTGCCTTGTGCGTTCTTTGGTTTCGTCCTCATCAAAAATTCTAGTTGTGCTTTAATTCACAGGTGGTTCCACTCCGCAACAGCAGGAATTCGTTTTCCAACTGCGAAGCTTTCTTTCAGAGAAACTCGTGTATATGCTTTCAGTGTAGCTTTGTGCCGCTTTCAAATGAAGCACGGTCATCTCTGCCATAAAACCTACTCCTCCTTGCAGATTTCAACGAAACTCATTTACTTGTTGGTTTTTCTCTTGCGCCAACAGGTCGAGCATGCCCACTCACCGGTCATCAACAGTCCAGAATGCTAGCTGAGCTCTGCGCCGAAAAGCCAGCCTAGCGTCCCCTGTGTATTCAACGCGAGGTGCGTGTTTTTCTTGCCTATCGTATTTTAGCTTAGCCTTCACTTTCATACTATGTCGTTCTTAGTATATATATCCCTTCTTTATGAACACCCTTAACATTCTTGGTCAAGTACCACGTAGGCTCCTATAGCATTAGTTCCTGACAATCTATGGGAACACTGTAACCATACTACTGCCAATTATCACCAAGCTCAGTGCTTCCCTGGAAATAGAAGTGGGTCAAATGCTTCTTTCTGTTCCTTCCAGACATAGAACAGCTGTGTCCCAAGACCGGTACCCATTTGCTAACATTTAACGCCACAAACGCAATTTCGTTCTTGACCGTACATTGTAGAGCGGTTCGCCTGTGTCCTTAAGCTACTTGGTAATGTGTACCTGTGTTCGTATGTAAAAAGCTATTCGCAGTTTGGTACCTGCACACTCGCTAGGCGCTACGTTAGGAGACGTGAAAACGGCCGTATGTCTTAGAGAGAAAGGGTAAAGTGGAGTGGGGGGATGTTGAGTTGCGTTGAGTTTATTTTCACCACATAGATACACGCGAGAACGTACATGAGCCAAGTGATAGTGGGATAAAAGCTGCGTTCTGGTGGCTTGACTAGCCGTGCTAACCCATAAAAACAAAACAGTAGAGGGCGGCGCTACAGCAATGTTAACGTAGTACCTCCCACGACATAGGCAATATGCCCAAAGTTACACTTCAATATGCACAAAAAATAACGAAATGAAAAAAAAACCCTACAGAAAAAGAAACAGTAGACTCAACAATTAACACGGCATTTTCAATATGCTATTTTCTGACAATACACGTGTATTTTTGTCGGTTAGTTTACAAATTGTATGTTACGTTTGAAAGAGAAGAACGATGACATTGAAAACCCTCGTTCTGAGGCCTCTGGTTGCGCGAAATTTTCACGGTGAGCCATACTTACCTTTTTTTACCTTAAGCCATTTCCTCAAATAGGCCTAGAGCCATCATTTAAATATATTATTACCTCGTTCTGTATGGTTGACCTCCCTAATTTTTGCTATTCTTGAACGCCCCCTCTCTCTCTCTCTCTCTCTCTCTCTTTCTCTCTCTCTCTCTCCCCTTCACGGTACTGCGATCGGGAGATTGGAAGAATGCTTAACGTCGTAGCTTATGAGCCAAAAATAAATGGATGAACTCTCTCGTCGCACACGCCAGACGGTTCGACAGAACTGAATCGAAATCCGGGGGAAAAGCGTTGCGACATGAAAGTTACTGCCCGACATCGACTGAGTGACCAGGAGTTGCATAGTGACCAGTAAAGGCAGAAAGCGTCACTCAGATATTTGCCGTCTTATCGTGTAGATTTATGTCCCAGGCGGTAGTAGTTTCACAACTTCGGGAACTGTCACTTCGCTCTTGCAGAGATATATATGTGTGCCGGTGTTGCGAAACTTGCGAAACATTCTGCGTAAGGATAGACTGGGGGATTCAGGTAGGGAGAACGGAGTGCCAAGGGGAATCGCTTTGAATGGTACAGGTGCGCAAGCTAGGTCGATTTCGTCCGGCGCAGTGCTTTTGCTCTGCTTTGCTTTCTTTTGGCGCTGCTCTTTTCATCCTTCTGTTTTTCCTTATGCGTCTCCCAGTGCAGGGTAACCAAATGTATGCTTATCATCTGGTTAACCTCTGTACCTCTTCCATGTCATTTGCCACCATTATACATTGGGTAAATAAGCAACCAAAAGCGTGAGTAAGAATTCTTACTTGGTCACAAGAAAAAAAAATTTGTCAATAAATAAGGCAAAAACATAAAAAAAAGCTCTTGCTTGATTCGGTAAAGCGTGCTTTACGGCAGTCGAACTCTATGTGCTGCAAACATACATTTTTGGTACTGGCTTCCTTCAAGGTTGTTTCGTAAACGCCCAGCTCATCCCAAACATTTCGATGTTGAATGATATTGGAATGTTCGCCGGCTTGCAATAGCAAGGCTACAAGGTAGTAATGAACGTTGTCACATTTTGTTTTTATTAGAGTAACACTTCTAGCGTGAGCGCTAGCTTTTAGGCAGGAATGGTTGATACAGAGCACTAACAGCAGACGATCAAGATCGTCCGTACCATTCACATTGCAGAAATTTCCACCATAGAAATGTCTTTAGAATGGGACGAAACTATTCCTGCCATTTCGTCGTTAACGCTGAACCAGCCACACGACTTGCAAGTAGCAACGTATTGCGCTGTTGGTGCTACAACCTTCCTTTGTGAATGCAGCTCCAAAGAAAGGCGGGCAGTTTCAGTGCCGTGAAGGACGAATTTTTGGCGATCTCTGCATATCATTCTGTTTGCTTGCAGTCCCCCAGTAAGCAACTACGCAGTAAATATAAGGTCCCGGGTGGAACTTTCTATTTGCGCGGTGTCTAGTCTTCATATATATACACGCTTTTGCGAGAACAGCCGAAAAGCAAGAAGAGGAGGCTAGAGAGGGGTGGCGCTAGCCGCCATGGGACCCAGCCTACCTAATAACTGCCGGTAACAGCAATGCTCGAGCGCAACTTTTGCACTGCACCAGATGCCGGCCACTTCGCTATATATAAAAGCCGTACGAGCGGTAGTGAGCTAATCCGTTTTACTGCTCTTCCCGAAACGTTCGGGCAAAGCCGACGAAAATGAGCGCAATTAGCTCAGCGCTAGCGCATAGTTTAGTAGTGCGCCCCATCCAGCACTCACTCTCGTCACTAGAGTCCACATGGGTCATCATTACTTCTATAACTCAGGGCTGCGTGAGAACCTGAGGAGTCTGTTAGGCCCACCAACGCCACTGTGCGCGGACGCTAAAGGTCGGTGCCCTCGGTGAGTTCTTTAGGCTTGTAGCGCAGCTCAGAAGAGAACAAAAGAGATAGGTGGAAGGGGTAATGGAAAGTAACGGAGAACAGAGTGAGCGCTAACTTCCAAGTGACGGTTTATTTTGTGGCACAGAAGGCTAGTTATACACTCAGCGAACCACGTAACATGAAGAGATTACACAAAACCAAGCAACAAATACAAAAGTAACTATGTGAAAGCATATTCAGACAGCCTGTGCCGGCAGTCTGAGATACGCCATTTCGTATTGGCGTACCTTTCCCTTTCACTTTATATATGCGTGCATATATATAATGAACGACAAGAAAGGGGGTTTATTGATTCACTTTCATTTCCATTAATTTATCATTTATTTAATTCAATTAGAAAGTACAAGCATTTTTTCCTGTGCTGTCCTTAGTTTCCTTGCTCGTTGGCTTCTTATGCTATGTTTAATATAGGGCCCCTCGCTTAACACCCTTTCTTCTCGTTTATTACATAACGAGGGTCTAGAATCCGGCAACACTGACGCCTTCAGGTAGCACGTGAGGGTTTACTTACCAGTTGCCTTCACCCAAAAAGATCGCGTACTCGTGACGCCTGCGGCAGAAAGGGTGCTCCACATGAGCCGCCGAGGTTTGTGAGTGTTGGCGCCGCTGACTAACACTCCCAGGGTTGGTTATAGTAGCAACGCATCAATGCCCTGGAAAGTGGATGGGAGAACGGCGCCGCGGTAGCTCAATTGGTAGAAGCATCGCACGCGTAATGCGAATACGTGAGATCGTTCCCCACCCGGAGCAAGTTGTTCTTTAATCCACTTTCATTTCCATTAATTTATCATTTCTTTAATTCAATTAGTATGTACAAGTAATTTACCATGTGCTGCACTTGGTGTCAGTGCTCGTTGGCTTCTTATGATATATATATATATATATATATATATATATATATATATATATATATATATATATATATATATATATATATATATATATATATATATAAATATATATATATATATGTATATATATATATGTATATATGTATATATATATATATATATATATGTATATATATATATATATATATATATATATATATATATATATATATATATATATATATATATATATATATATATATATATATATATATATATATATATATATATATATATAAATATATATATATATATGTATATATATATATGTATATATGTATATATATATATATATATATATATATATATATATATATATATATATATATATATATATATATATATATATATATATATATATATATATATATAACTGGCTTTCTTAACAGGTGACTTATGTCTCCCTCTATGCGTATACTTATATTTAACCAGCCCGCATGAGCAACATTTTAACCGGAAAGGCTTACCAAAATAAAGCGGTCATCAAAGTCAGAAACGCTAGGAATAACACACTAATGTTTCGGTTCCACCTCGTTATTGTTTCCGCACGCGGAACAAAAAAAAAAGAAGAAGAGCCCGATGTACGAGCACCCAGATTAAATGCGGCTGTATATACATTCTCCTGGGCATTCGAAGTCGTGTAATTACGCCTCGGGACACCCAGAATGTTCCGCGGATTAAGCGGCTGCACGTACGGCGTTCTTCTATGCCGGTGTGGCATAAGTTCCTTCCTTACGACCGAGCAATCACCTTGCACAGCCATCGCTTGTTTCCTTGCATTCCCCAACAGCGCAGCAAACGTTCGCGTAATTACCGCGACCGACCGGCTATGAGACCTTGACAAGCACTACGAGGCGCTGATGACGCGCAACAAACGAGCTAAGTCTTTTTCCTTCCGTTAAGGGAGCCCAGCGGTATCGCATCACAGTTGTCATAGAGAGCATAGAGAAGCGGCGGATCTAAGTCTTCATTAATAACTCCGACCCCCCGGCAGCATCCCTTCTTAGCCTCTCCGAGCTCCCAGAGCTCTTCGGTAACGCCCCCTCCAGCGCTCGTTGTAATCGTGTGTCGGAGGGTTGCGTTCTGACCAGCTACACCCCAGTCGCTAAGTAACAAGTGACACGTCGTCTGCAGACTGAGAGCACAAGACAACATGAGTTCCGGAGGAATCAATCGTTTATGGTAGTCTGCCCCTGGCAACCAATGCGGTCCGTGAGTTCCCCACTAAGCTCTTTTCTGGGCTGTGTTTTCTGTCTAGTCAATGTATAGGCGATCATCTGCTTCCTGATGAGCTCTTCGCCGCTGCTTTTTGATCATTTCCCCTGCTTAATCTGCTAGGGTACGTGGATTACTGAGGCACGCAATAAAAAAAACGACCTTATACCTCTCCCAGTCAGTTTCACAAGATGTAGACACTTAATTATTTGTTCATTCGCGGTTGTTCTCGCATACATTTATGTCCAATCGATAGTCTTCTGGTGAGCAAGTCATTGCGTTCTGGTCGTCTGTGTCATCCGCCAAAGGTCAATGGGCTTGTGGATCTCGACAAAAGAACAGGCAGCATTTCACCCCACCTCACGAATGTAGCAGTGTTGGCCATCCCTCTAACGACATGTGGATGTCTTCGTAGCGCACTTAATCCATGACGCCTTCCATCGAGTCTTCGCACAATGACACTAGCCTTCCAGGGGATCCCGCTTAATGACGTCTGATTGGGTGAGGAGGAATGAAAAGGAGAGGGGCTGCATGCTGGGGAGGCTCTGGTTGTCAGCGCAAGCTGCTGTTGATGGCACGAGCTCTTTAGACACCCCAGCACGTGCGCCTGTCTCGTGATGCGCACGCACTGCTGTCGGAGCTCTTTGCGTCCTTGTTTATCGTGCGTGGAGCTGGCATTGTTTGGCCGATCGATCGAGGGGATGGTGTAGAGCTTAATTGTGCGCTCGTTAACGGTTTCGTAACAAACAAGCGTTATCACCCCTCCTAGTCCATGCTATGCACAGGCGATTTGCCGCTATGTATATCGCAGTGCGGCACCCATCTCGTAGCGTTCTTCCTTTTTTTTTGTGGTAGCTTCTGTTTCGAGGCATTGCATTCATTTTCCACGTTAATTAATCATTCAGCCTTGTTTGCTCCTCTCGCTGCTATCGGTCCTCTTTCATCCCATCAGACGTCATTTTCGCTGGGTGGTGCCTACATTGAAAGCGCCTCAAAGGAACTGGGCACGTGGCATGTATGTGAACACGTGCATAGCTTTAGCGCTGTATATTTTTTTCGCCTCAGGGATTGTCAGCCTTGCGTAACTGTTTTGTTCCTCCATGTTTCTGCTCGCGCACTTTCTCAAGTGTTGGTACACTTGGAACAAACCTCGTCAAGTTTGGTGCCACTGCACCAAATTTGGCGAGGTTCGTTGCATTTTAAAAAAAAAAGCCTAAAGTGCAGTGACTGTTGGTTTCAAATTTTTGATATAGGTCATCAATTTTTTTATTAAAAATTGGCAAAAATCAAAACTTTTCAAAAAACGATACTATGAAGTTTGCACCTCCGGATCTCGGCAATGAAAAATGGTATCACAGGTATGCGAATTGCATCTCATAGCACATTTAAAGCGGACAAAGTAGATATCTTACATATGAATCTCAAAAAAATTTAGTGATGTATAAATATACCTTTTGCGAAACCCTTGTACACAAGGCTAACAAATTCACGTAATATATAAATTGGCAGATAGAATTTGTCCGCTTTAAATTATCTAATGGATGCCGTTTACAGAATAGCTATATCTACTCTTGACTGCGAGCTATTAATTTGTAAATTTCGTGCTTCTATCTTTGTCGAACTTTCGAGTTTTCGAAAATTCTTTCAATAAAATTAGGCCCCCTAAATCGAAATTCCGCTTCCAATTGTCACTAGAATTTAACCTTCTCTTTCATATGGAGCAAATTTCATTAAAGTTGGTCCAGGAGTTATTTCAGAAAAGCGTTCTTGCGTTTTGCATGTATCTGAATAGCCGCGTCGGAGTTTGGCTCGAGCTAAAGCTTCCTCTTAAGCCGTAAACGATGCGTTCAGTCGTAAGCCGCAAGCGATGCGATGCACATGAGTGCACGCGCGTGCGTCGTGTGTGCGTGTAAGCGTATGTGTTCGCTTGCGCGCGTGCTTCAATATAAAAATATACGCTGTCGCTACTCGTTGCTATCTTAAGTTCATGGCTAACTATACCTTCTCCGTGCATCTCGTTTCTATTCAACCCACACATCGCGCTGTTTTATAACACCAAAATGCAGTTAAAGAACTCGAAAGCGCTCAGTCAATTTTTAGATCGACTTGAGTGTGGGCCACATTCCAACGCTTACGAAGCAAGTCTGCTGTGCATTCGGAAACTCAGCACAATAGCGCGTGCGCGAAGCTGCAACTGACTCTGCATATGCAGAGGGCCGAGGGCGCCTCGGAGTTTGCGCTTCGCAATTTCTCGAGTTCCTGGAGGAATGTCGGGAGGACCTACTCTCGTCTTGACTCCATCGCAGTTTAATTTATATAGGGCTCGAATACAATGCGATAGGGAGTTTGAGGCACAGGAAAGTTTTGTTTGTGGTGGTCTGACGAAGAACAATGAAGTACGCGCTGGCACCAGTATTGACGCGGCGAAACATTAAGGAACTGCTTAGAACCGAGCTAAATATTTGCTGTGGCGAAAGTTCCATTAAACGCAATTTACATGCAATATATATTCTGGTCCTATCGTCACGACGACTGTTTCAAATTCCTCGCTCTTCTTGGTCACCTTATCAACGATATAAGAATTTTGGCTATCTGCAATACGAACAGCACTGTTTTGACAACTGTTTCTTTATTTTCTCTGTCTTCCTTTCTTCGTTAGGCGAGAACAGTTTTGCCACGCAAATACCTCTATAGTGCCATATGGTTCAACACGGCACTGCAGGTGTCGCCACCATCGTTGCTTCACCCGTTTAACTATCCCTAGCATTGCGTTATCTGGACGACTGTTACGAGCTCACGTTCGGACCGTGGCACGAAAGGCTTCTACATTGACGCCGTTGATCGAGAAGAACGAATTTAACTAGTTGTTCTTTATAGTCAACTATTTCCCCACACCAGCGCTCTCTTTATTTATTCTCATGATGATGAAAACCACGCTGCTTAACAATGACGCAAGAGACCTGTTTTCGACGTTCAGTTGTCCCGAATTGCGAGGCTGTAAGATGATTCTCGTTACTTCATAACCTGAAAACCGCGAATGGCATCGGCATTCTGACTGAAACACCTCTTACGCAAAGGCACTTGCGATTCTAACAAGGCGTAAATTTGACCGAGCTCCGAGCCATAACAACTGAGAGCTTCTTTCTCTTCATCGTTTTCGTTTACTTTCTTGTCTCGTAAACGCACACGAGGTCATAAAACATGCACTTAGTTTTGGTCTAACAGCATTTCAAGTAAGAAACCGAGTGTAGTAGTGTTCTTCCCAGACGAGCCGCGCTCTTCTGAAAGTTCGCGAAATTGCTCTTAGAAACAGTTTCGTGCAAGAAATTGCTGAAAAGATGAAGAAACTCAAACGCACTCTTTTGTTATTTGCTGCAGCCCGGGTACATTAGCCTCAGCATGTGACGGGACTGTTGTTGTCGCTGTCCTAATAACGTCTGGCACGATGAGATGGGAAAACTGGAGCTGACGTGACTTAACGTCATGACTGGAGAAGCTCCTCGTGCGCAGTGGAGCCATTCTTTCATGTTTTCATTTTTATTTGCAACATTTCTTCTTTTTCCTGCATGACAGGAACTCCAAAGCGTAGAGGACTAAAGGTGATCAAGGCACATGAACGGGGTCCGAATCACTATTATGATGAAGACTTGCTCTGTAAAGCACTTTAATGGTACTTAAAGTGGCGACATTGTCAATTTATCAACACAATGTGATTACCACTTCTCTTTGTGTAGTTACAATTCACTGAATGCCTTTCAACGAATTTCCTTGATACAAATATTTCATTTGCGCAATTAAAGGAGGTCGATGCTCAAAGCATGCTAACGTAGAGGCTATAGCAGCACTGGTTTTATGATATATGGGCAGACATGCGGTGAAATGTATAATCATGCTACTTTCTCTCACCCAAATACTATCTTTTCCCCTCTGCTTTCCAGTTACCACCCTAGAAACTTCTGCTTAAGCAATACGGAATAAAACTATGTGAACACCAGAACACCAGAGCATTTCAGTGCATACTTTGGAGACGGATACTTTGAAACTGGTGTAAGTTGAAAATTCCTACAAATGATGCAGTAGTACGAGAAAGCTTACGTGACAAAATGTTTCGCAAGAAATGCAAATTTCGCTATTTATATAATGAAGCACTGTGTTTGCCGCAAAAACCGCTTTACTTTCTTTTTTTTTTCGCGGATATGGTGTTCCATACCCTTTTGCGGACAGCTGTATAAGTGACGAGCTCTGACCAGGTTAATTTCATCCCCGGAAACATGTTTTCCGAGTAAAACTCTTGCTTGGGCTAGTTGGTTGATGCTTGAATGATTAAAGAGCAAGGCGCAATAGACCAGGACAGAAGAAGAACACAAATGACAGTACCGGGAGCCTTACTCGAGACTGACAAGCTGAGACAGCGATCAAGTTGACCCACAAATTGGCAGGATCGGTGTTCGTACCAATCTTGCCATTTTGTGCATCAACTTGATCACCGTCTCAGCTTGCCAGTGGCGCCGGTTCCGTCATGTGTGTTCTTCTTCTGTCCTGGTCTATTGTGCCTTGCCCTTTACTCATTCAAGCATGTTTCCTAAATTTGATGAATGATGAATTGATGAAAGTTAGTTCATCAAAAATGTGCAACTGATTATCGATAGCGTCCCGGTGTACCAGCGACGGTCGCACTGTTTTCACCGCAAGTACGCACCGGCTTATATTGCCTGCTGCCTACTGTAACTCTTCAGTTTACCATGATAAGACACGACACCATCCCCGTGTGCTAGGACAGCAGCCAAGCTAGCATCTACAGCTTCTGTTTAAAGTTGGTCTCTTTTTATGCGAAGCATATTACGAGAGCACAACTCAACTCCTCAGTCGCGGCGGTGTTGCCTTCAATGACCTTTGACCCTATGCCATACCACGTGACACCGTGACGTCACACGAAAGAGGAGAAACGGGGCTCCAACTCGCGCCGTAGCTTGCGGCGTCACGGCGGTATATAAGCAGCTGCGCTTGCCTCTGCTATACATTTTCTAGGTGGCTTTGATCGCACGCGGTGAGCGTCGAGCAACGCAGCGTTCGGCGCGACAACGAAATTTCTAGGTGGCTTTGGCTCAACTCTTGCCAGATGGGCTGGGTGGGAATCGAACCAGGGTCTCCGGAGTGTGAGACGGAGACGCTACCACTGAGCCACGAGTACGATGCTTCAAAGCGGTACAAAAGCGCCTCTAGTGAATGCGGTGTTGCCTTAGAAACGAGCTGTTCTCGTGCGTCGCTTGCTCAGGCGCACATTTCGTTGCCGCGCCGAACGCTGCGTTGCCCGACGCTCACCGCGTCCAATGCGGGGCGCATAGTCGCTGCGCCGTAGCCCATTGTCTTACACCCCTTGGCGGGTCGACGGGAACGCTGTCGCGTTCCACTCTTGAAGGCGAAGCAGAGTAACGCATGAGTTGTTTCTTCGTCTAGACGAACCAAATATAGCCAAGCAACAGCAGTTCACCAGGCTAAACAGTGGTTCAACAACTAAAATAAAGGCTAGTATGCTTCGCATCCTGGGCTTAACCTTAGCTAAGCCACAGCCATTTTTTATCTTTCGTCCCCAATACCTTTTTGTGGCTTGTTATTTTAAACCACCAATGTCTGTGAGATTGTGGATAAGAGAACTGAAAGTGGGGCTAGTTCGTCTTGGTTCATCTTCAAACAACTTTTTCTGCGCAAGAAACGACATGGATGACAAAGAAATGTTGGGCGCTTTCTGTGCGTGCCTCTCTGTCGCCCTTGCAGTTTCTTGCGCTGAACAATGTCATTTGAAGGTGAATGTCCACGAGGTGGCAGAAGAGTATATGGAAACTTAAATAAACATCTATAGTGGGACAAGACAGCCTATAAGATACCTACGTTATCTCCTGAGACTGTTCTAAACTAGTCTGATACGACAGCGACGACATCCTGAAAATTGCAAAACGATCTTTCAATAACACAATAATGAACTTTACCAGTTGTTTTGACTAGAGGAAGCAAGAGAAATGTTCCACGAAAGGAACGTCTAAAGCCTGCACCCAACAAATTACGGGATTATGGACAGTCTAACCGATTGCATCTTGTTCGTGACAATAAACGAAGCGGAGAGAGCGAATTGCGAAGTCACTACGAAAAAAGGAATCAAAATTAAAAAACGGACAGGGTATAAGCACTGAATAACGGCAACTGCAGAGTTTGCTTTCGTTCTTTAACATTCACACTTCCCGATTCCACACTTTTATTCAGCTTTTGTCGTTTTTTTATAGCATGGGTCTTACCATAACTCAGACTGTTTGTTGACCACCTTTTCTTTTCCTCCTGCTGTAGCCTTCACGTTGATTTCATTGTTACATTTATTAACCACCGATGCGACTGGAATGTGTTGTCAGTTCTTTTTCTAGAACAGAACTATATTTAGAATGATGTTTAGAATTATATTTAGAATGAACTCCAGCTGTATACACGCTGTATGGTAATAACGGGGTTACAAAGGACACGTTTAGTGTAGTGTAAACTCAGCAGTTTTGCCTAGTTTACGTGATACACGATCGTACTAATTACTGAGTGCATCTAACGCATTCTAGCTATCACCCTTGCTAGTTAGTAATTAAGTCTTATTTTGCAGTTTACCGTTCAAAGCAACGCTTGTTTAGAGCCATGAAATGGGGATTCTTTCTTATCCGCCGTAGGCTATTTAATATGCACCACTGCCTAAGTACAAGAGCGTTCCCACATCACACTTCCATCAGAATGCGGCTGTCACGGGAGAAATCGATTATCAGCAGAGCGCCATAGCTGTTGAACTTTTATGATTTAGTTTTCGACATACCTCGGATCAAAAATAATTATGTCTGCTGCATTCTATTGCAGATGAAGGCGCAGCTGTAGACATGGTGCCGAGATGTTGGTCGATTAAACTGTTTGTTGCCATTTTAATATAGCCATGCGGGTAAACCGGGCGAAAACAATTTTTTTGCTAGAAAACTACCATCACGGGTAAAGAAAAAAAGCTCGCTTGAACTCCGTCGAAGGACCGATAGTTTTCATGGAAAGTAATTTCATCAGCCTTAGAGAAATTTGAATCCCACTAGAGAATAAACATTGCACAACGCGAAGGTTGCCTGCATTTTCCAATGGCCAAAATGGCTTCGCGTATAAAATATTTATCCATTTGCATCTGTATGCACGGCTCATAGAGTGGCGTGCATCAATAATCTCATCGACCGTGCTTGCTTTCTTAATCCACAAATCCTCTTACATGCGCAAGCGTTTTTTTTCTGAAATTGCACCGATAGCGAAACAAAATACATTGGCAGATAAGTTGCAAACTTATTCGATTTTTATTTTATTATTTCGCGATGCGGAGCACTCAAAATGAAATAACACGGTAATGTCAAGCAACGAGCAATCCTTGCTGCTGTTCTTACACCGTATTGCTGATATAGCGCGGTACGGCATGTTTCTGTGGAATCGAGACAGGATATTGAATTGGTATTTCTTTTAGACCGCAATTGGTCTTCGTTATATATGTGCCTGATATGGAAGTTTCAAGAGGGCTTACTTGTAATGTCCTAGACATCTACAGATTCTCCTGACCGAGTGCGACCTTACAAACTGCGTTACGTCGTTTTTCTTTTGTCCCTTACTAGCTATAATCAAGGATATGTTGCTTCCTGTAGGTCTCGCATGTATCACTTATTCTCTGACATAGTTACTGTACTCCACACGATGATCCTAATAGAAGCTATATATGACCAGACAAAAATAGCGAAACACCAATTCTAAATTCACACGCAAAACAAAGGTTTGTGGGAGTTGAGGAAATATAAATGTTCCTGGGCAGCTGCAAATTGGGTCTCTCTCGTGTGGCACATTCCAAACACATAACACATGACCACAAGGGGCACAAGCTTAGCACATAAGCTTAGCAAGCTTAGCAAACATAAGAGCGAGAAGAAAAGTACCATAACCAGATTTAGTACGCTTTTCGAACTCTTGCATAGAAAGGCAGAGAGGTTGCAGCGAGAATACAGCCAAGAATTGAACCTACGACCTCGAGCTCACCAGCGGAGCCCCATAGCCACTGAAGACCCCGCAGCAGGTTACCCTGAAAATTTTTCTTCGTTAAAAACAGTTATCTTCAGCAGAGATATTAAGTGGAACGCCTGAAATTTAGGCGACATGACACGCGGCTTGCATCATGATGATATATATATATATATATACTACGACACATAGGGTTCTACTAGTACACATAAATACCCAAGAAAGTGGATGGGGAAACAGCGCCGCGGTAGCTCAATTGGTAGAGCATCGCACGCGACATGCGAAGGTTGTGGGTTCGGTTCCCACCTGCGGCAAGTTGTTTTTTCATCCACTTTATTTTCCATTATTTATCGTTTCTTTATTTCATTTATTAAGCACAAGTAATTTCCCCTATGTTGTCCTTGGTGTCAGTGTTTGTTGGCTTCTTATGATATGACTATATATATATATATATATATATATATATATATACACAACAGCAGCGGCCTCTTCAACATAACTTGCGTGTTTGCTTCTATCATATTGCTAACAAGAGCCGGAACACCGGTTTGGGAATGCAATGAAAATGTCCTGATATCGTGTGGCATGTAGCGCAGCCGCTCGCTCACGCTATACACTCGCGACTAGCTCAACGACAAAGCCACGTGAAGTTGGCGCATCGCCAGTGTTTGCCGGCAAGAAGAAGAAAATCGTATTGCCACTCTGTTGTTGCCACTCGGCCAACTCCAGCTGCTCCGGTTGCCGCCTAAACGGTCGCGAATACATCGAGTTACGTCCACTCGACATCTCTTCTGCTTCGACGTGCCAGGCAGGATCGATTTATCGCGCGCGACCGCACAACGCGCCAACCTTCATGGGCGCCACCTTGAGCCACTCATGCGCGATAAAAGCGTGTACGCCCGGGGCGTTTTCATCCCGCTATACACGACACGGCTAAAACCATGCAGAGTTGTGGGAGCTATCCACACAATAGTCGCACTCAGTCAATCCACTTCCGGATGACTGCGCGTGAAGACATGTTTGAAAACGAGTGCTCGCTGTTAGTAAGTCTGACAAAGTGGAAAGTGTGGCCACTAATGAGGCTGCTATCTCGAAATGGTAGGAATCGCAAACAACTAAACAAGAGATAGATATAGACAGACCTAGCGAAAGATAACTAAAACCGCTCACAACGCGCACTATGTGCTCAGAATATGACACAAACATTGCATATACAGCACGTAATGTAAAGCCAGCGTACGGTCTTTGAAAAGAAATCGTAGCATCGCTGTCAAACGTAATACTCTGTTTACAAGAAAGCACGAAAAAGTCACTGACGTGGAAAAGTCACCATGGCAATAAAGTAACGCAAGTTATGCAGATACCACGTACTATGGGAATCAATAGCAAGGGAAGCATTTTGCAGCGCAATTTGTAGTTCTACAAAGTGCTGCCCGATGGACGACCGCTTTTGCATAGGTCAAAATATTGTGTCTGTGTGACGCAAACCTGTACGAGGAAAGGTTACAGCCCCTTTCGTTGCGACTTGGGTCAATCCCGAAGGCGGTGTAGCTTAAAATTGCTAGTATCCACAAGGGAAGAATACAAGAAACAGGCACGCTCTCAGTTTTATAAGCTAAGTTTTTGCTATATGCGACATCAAACAGGCGAATGAAAGTGGTAGTATTGATATTGCCGAATCTTTAAAAAGTTTAATTCAGGGTTTGTACATGTGAATACTCCGATATCATTATGAGGCACGCAATAGTGGGGGACTACGGAATGATTTTGACCATCTGGGGTTTACTAACACGCAACATGCACCCAGTGTACTGTTCACGTTTATTTTTCATTCCGGCCCCATGGGAATGCACGCCTCCGCTGCTGGGATCCAACCCACCACCTACAGCTCAGTAGCGTCACACCGCATTCGCCAGTCTGTGGTCGTGTGGAAACTGCCGATTGCGGACGTGCTGTACACTTTTCAGAGAGTTAGGCTACATTGGCACAAGTATGCGTGCGATCGTGGCCTAATATAATAATAATAATAATAAAATTGTTGAGATCCCACGCACTCTGAGAATCGACGTTATGCGAAGCATTTTGTGGGCAACTGCCTCGCTGGCATCTTTGGGGATCGTCACGGAGTTACCAGACGGATTAGCGGGTCTACGTGAAGCAAGAAATTGCACGATGTTGTGCGAGAGCGTCGATGTGAAGACAGATAAGGAACAGCAAGACGACCGCGACGGGTGGTAGTAAGACGGCCTCAGGGTATGACAATAGTTGTGCTTTTTTTTCCAGTGAAGAAACGTTATAGCCTGTTTCGTTACCCCCTGGGCTGATTCCGAAGTCGACAGGATCACGTACAACAATGTCTCACAGACATCGTCTTCGCCCCGTTATCTGCTGCCAGAAAAGAACTAGGGAATAGTGGGCCAGTCTCACAGTCGCTGCGGTCTGCACATCTCCGCAGGTGCCGCACGGGCAGGATGGCTCGCACGCGCGTCATCTAGGCTATGCTATGTGACGTAACGTTCCAGCACTGCATTACGCATATAAGGCTCCCTTACGCCTTAGCTTTGGGGCACTTCAATCAGGCCCTTTACAGAGACGATAATGGGCCCGTGGCCTCGTGAATCTGCTATGTGCAAGGCCATGAAGCCGCTGGTGCGTTTTTTGAAATGCACCAGCCTGTATGACCACCCGAGACTAACAAAGCGATTATTGCTTCTCTGTGTAAATGTGCAAAGTGTGAACTTCTCTCTTCCTTCCACTTTCTCGATCCCCGTTTCCCCTTCCCCAGTGCAGGGTAGCCTACCGGGCTCAGCCTGGGTAACCTCCCGGCCCCTTTCCTTGATGGACCCCGCCCCCCCTTTCTCTCGCTCTCTCTCTTACTCTATCTCTTACGCCAATGACGCCAAAGACGCTGGAACGAAATAGGCACATTTAGAGCATTTGATTAAGCGCTTTACGAAAGATTCGCTTCACATAGATTCAGAGATTCGTTGAAACATCGTAGTTTCATAGTTTATTTATTTATTTATTTATTTATTTATTTATTTATTTATTTATTTATTTATTTATTTATTTATTTATTTATTTATTTATTTATTTATTGCGTCCACCCTTGAGATTCACCCGCAGAAATTACTTCTGGACTGCTCAGGGGATTGCGTACTGCACGGTATTGGTGCGGCATAGTTCGGAAACGCTACCACTAGCACGTCCCCCACGCTCCGATCACTCCGTTCGCTGAGGGCGTTGTTGACGTCCCCCTGGCAAGGTGGCGTCATTGCCTTCAGTCTGGCGGTTCGGCGCTTTCGTTCCTTTTGTGCCTGCAGATCACGAGGGAAAGCGAATTGGCGTTTCACGGCTCGCCCAATGCAACTGAAAGCGCCTTTACGCAATGAAACTTCCCTCGAGCCTGGAGCACACGTTGAAGAACGCTGCTGTTTGGTTTTCTTGCTTGTTTTTTTATTACCATGGTGCGTTAATACTTGTATTTACTTGCACCATACTTGTATTTACGAGTACCATACTTGATACTTGTATGGTACTTGTATTTTTATTACTTTTAAAGCCTATGTGGGAAAGCTTTCTCTTGCGTTGCCACGATAGCTGCGTGCATTCTGTGCTTTACTTCGCGTTTAAAAAACTGCGGCGCGTGACTTTCCGCTTGCACCAGCGTTTCTGATATATATATATATATATATATAAACGAACGGACGGATGTCTGATTTTCCCTTTATTCATTACTTCTCTCCACCTTGCGGGTGTAGGGGTTGGAGGCCGGGACTTCGGGACGAAAACCCACAAACTTGGGAGGGATTTATTCTACATTCTATGTACAGGGAGGTGAGCGTCAAGTATCAGACGTAATGACATTACGGGCCAGCAGCAACTCGGACGCTGCGGCCCGCGGCAAGAAGTTCGAGAGAGGTGAATCAGGGAATCAGGGCATGTCCCAGCATCCTCAGGTCTCTCTGTAAGGCTTCTTATAAGCCCTTCGAGCACTGCAAGTCACGTCATGTTTGACCAATGGGAGAGTCCACTCCGATGACGCCACTTGCAGCCAATGGTAGGCGCCCGTGTCGCGTGGCACACCTGTCGGGGCTCTCTGCGGTCTTGCCACGCAGACTGGCAATCCACTTGTAGGCTGGAGAAGGAGCGGGGGGGGGGGCGCTCGTGCACCTGCTTCATTGTCGGATGCCCACCTGCTAATCCCGTGACTCGGATCCGCAGCGGTGGCGAATGCCTTCTTCAAAGGCGAAGGGGGACGATTTAGCTCCATTGTCCCAGGGCCCCTTCTAATCCCGGCGGGACACGACCTGGGGGTCGCAAACTTGTTTGCACGTGTCGTCTCTGGAATGCGCTTTCCTGCTTTTGCATTCCTCAATTAGCTGTGCTGCAATCCGATGTGGTCTGGGGAACTCGAAGTGATCGCAGGAACCAGCTCCATACCTAACAGCTCGTCCTCGCCCCGGTTGTTCTGAATGGCCGGTGAAATCAATTCGCTGGCCATGAGGAACGCTGAAAGAAGCTGCAGGGTACTGGGGTCGAGCCTCGTTTGACGAACTTCGGGATCCTTGGCCCTGGAGAACAGACGTCAAACAAACAAAACAGCACAGCGCTGCACCACGCGTAAGCGCAGGCTCTTCACCCCTGACTCGCCAGACTATTACTGAGTCAAAATCAACCCTGATCTTTTATTTCCCCAATTTCGACAAAACAGTTCCAACCACCCTTCCAAACCGCTATCCATTTCTCCCCGAATGCCGACAAGACCAGAGTACTATTGTTGTTGCAAAACAAAAGGGTCGTTGACGATGCAAACAACAAATGAAAACAGCCGAACATAACTTAAGTGGCCTAACCACACGAACAGCATGTTTCCAATCTATCGCAGTGGCGTACTTATCGCACGTAATGGTGCCACTGAACAATCTGGTCAACCTCACAAGTACGTAATCACAAGCGCACTAGCCTTGTGGTCACTAAACCAAACGCGTACTTGCGTTGTAGGCAAACTTTTCACTTACGCTTACTCACGTTTCTTCCCTGAAAGTCCTACAGGACACGTGACGTAAACGAACAATTAAACTTGCGGGACTTATACACTCCGCAGAACCCTTAAAATGATGCGTCTCTTAATAACTCGTTCCACGCACGTTCACTAAAGAAGTCAGAATACGGCTGCCCTCCACACACACTAGCAACCCAGTCATAAATCTGCTTCCTTCCGTCCGCACAGGACACGCGTTAATGGAACTAAGAACGCCTCTCAGGGCAACTCATGCACTCACTGAAAATCTACGCGCTTAACCTTAGAAAATTCAAAACTTAAAAAGAAAGAAGGTTAAATAACACACGCGCTTTACCATAGGCCTTTCGACGATAACCTTGACCTTCAGGTTACTCACACACACAAAAAAAAGCCTATCTACTTATTAATGAGCATCTCGCGAGACTACATGTTTACTTAAAACGCATCTTTCAAATCTCGGAGCTTCTCAAACAAATCATAAGCAGAGCTCATACCTTACACCTTGAAAGAAAGCCTAGTCTCAAATCGCGAAAACTTTCCGATGCTCAAAATAAAATACAAAACAACACGTTTTCCTACTACGGAAGCTCTCTTGGCCTCTCATTCCAAACGCTTACGTCTGACTCATACTTTGAGTTGTACCCGGGGAGGCCGCAGTTTCAAAGCTACTCTGGCTACGGAGGAACAACAAAAGGGCTGATTCACTATCAGCTCCCCCAAGACGTTACGGTCTCCTGCCAATTTGCGTCCCCGCGCCCCGCTTTCAACACGAACTCGATTGACCGCGTCGCTACTCCCCACCTGGTCTCGTCCTGCCACCTTGCGTTTCTTCGAACTGCACGCTGAGCTGTGAAAAGAACTACGGAACGACGAGGAGCTTAACTGCCTCGTGCCCTTTGTCCGCGTCCGTGCAGAACATTCTTCGCGGTCCCCCTTTGACCTGTGGCTCGACCATTTTGGATGCGTCAACATCGTCCTAGACGACCGCACCTTCTTCCTCGCGCCCTGCCCTTTTTGGTTTCTCGCCATCTTTGGCGGCGCTACATTAATTACCGACTTTCGGTCTCTACCGCGCTTCTTTTTACGGCGCTTTCTCTTTGCACTCGTTTTCATGTCGCCTCGTGCCTCGTGCTGGCCGGTACACATTTCGTCGGCCCGGATCGGCCTCTTACCCGCACAGTCTGAGTGATTTACATTTAAATCTACTCTCACTTTGCCTCGACTGGCGGACAGCTCAACCAACTCTGGCACAATGCAGCAGGCTTTACTCGAGTAAGACAACTCGCACTCTTGCGAACTGCCCTCTACTACATTGCCCAGCTCACGCTGTGCATCGGCACACAGCCCGTCGGTATCGCTCGCTGTCTCACGCGCACAGTCCGAATGATTATTAACTGAACCATCCCTCTCTAGGCTATCTAGACTGGCGGAGAGCCGCACCGATCCCTGAACAATGCAGTTGTATTCTCTTGAGCTACGCAGCTCGCAATCCTGAGAATTACCCTCAACTGCACCGCTCAGCTCGCACTTCACTTCTGCACGCAGATCTGGCTCTACATGGGTGCTCGCGTCTGTCGCGTCGACAGTACCCTTTTCTTCGCTAGCAACCTCGCTAACATTACCAGCGACGCACACACGCGGTAACTGTGCCAATTTGTTCGCAGCTGGCCTAGCTGTCTCCACAGTCATCTGTTGGCACAGCACCTCGTCGCTCTCACTCTGGCCTTTAACGGCCTCTATTGCCACTAAGGCATCGTTAGCAGCTAGCCTTTTCCCTTCACTTATGACTCTGCAGCTAATCTCACAGGCACTGCTCTTCTCGTCGGCTTCTGGCGAAAGTCCGCTAGACACTTCCTCATTCTTTCGCTCTGTGCTACCTACAGAATTCTCAGCAAGCCGTTGTCTCTGTGCCAATAACTGATCACAATGCTGTATCTCTTTGATCAGTGCTGCCTTCTCTCTCTCATACTTTTCCTCTCGCTCACGTTCGCGTGCCTTCTCACGTTCGTGACGCTGACACCTAAGAGTAAGTTCTTGAAGCTCCTGCTTCCGTTCATTCTCGCGTTCTTCACGCTGACGCTCACTCCTAAGCTCACGACGCTCTCGCAAACGTACACGACGCTCTCGCTCCCGTGGCTCCTGTATCACTTCCCAAGCAAGCTCAATGCTTTTGTCATCGTTGCCACTATCTTCAATCGCCTTTATGATAGCTGGCGTTTTCATCCGTTCGTCCGCCTCAACTCCCAAATCGTCGCACACCAACAACAAGTCCAACCTCGTCAACCTTCTAAGATCCATGGCAGCTGCCCCGACAGGTGGTTAAAACTGTTTTCCTTAATTAATTTGTGCAAACACACAATGCAACAAACTCCCGATTCCCAGAACTATCAAAATTGAACACACAACCTTTGAGTCTGGCGAATCATAAGGAAAAAAAACCACGCGCTCACTTACGGTTGCAGCACCCTGCCATCCGGTTCGTTCGTCCGCTGTTGCCGGTTCCTTCCGGACTCCCTGGGTCGAAGGCTCGCTCCTTCTTCGATACTCCCAGTCTCTTCGGACCTCTTTCGACGAAGGCTCTCTCTTCTTCGCTCTTCCCGGTTCCTTACGATCTCTCTGGACGAAGGTTGATCTGTAGCGCTGCCACCAGCTGATGCATTCGGAGGCGATCCTACCGCTGCCAACCAGATGTAGGGGTTGGAGGACGGGACTTCGGGATGGAAACCCCTAAACTTGGGAGGATTTTTTCTACATATTATACAGGGAGGTGAGCGTCAAGTATCAGACGTAATGACATTACGGGCCAGCAGCAACTCGGACGCTGCGGCCCGCGGCAAGAAGTTCGAGAGAGGTGAATCAGGGAATCAGGGCATGTCCCAGCATCCTCAGGTCTCTCTGTAAGGCTTCTTATAAGCCCTTCGAGCACTGCAAGTCACGTCATGTTTGACCAATGGGAGAGTCCACTCCGATGACGCCACTTGCAGCCAATGGTAGGCGCCCGTGTCGCGTGGCACACCTGTCGGGGCTCTCTGCGGTCTTGCCACGCAGACTGGCAATCCACTTGTAGGCTGGAGAAGGAGCGGGGGGGGGCGCTCGTGCACCTGCTTCATTGTCGGATGCCCACCTGCTAATCCCGTGACTCGGATCCGCAGCGGTGGCGAATGCCTTCTTCAAAGGCGAAGGGGGACGATTTAGCTCCATTGTCCCAGGGCCCCTTCTAATCCCGGCGGGACACGACCTGGGGGTCGCAAACTTGTTTGCACGTGTCGTCTCTGGAATGCGCTTTCCTGCTTTTGCATTCCTCAATTAGCTGTGCTGCAATCCGATGTGGTCTGGGGAACTCGAAGTGATCGCAGGAACCAGCTCCATACCTAACACGGGTTTCCGCAGAACTACTACGTCAAACTCTTGCCTTTGCTTCGTGTTGTCGACAAATTCGACTTCGCCCCGCCATCTGCCAGCCGCCTGGTTAGCTCAGATGGTAGAGCGGCTGCCCCGGAAAGGCGGCGGTCCCGGGTTCGAGTCCCGGACCAGGACGAATTTTTCTTCAACTCTGAGGCTTTCCTTTCGGGGAACCCGTCTGGGTTTCCTTTGTAGCAATTGCTACGGATGGATGGTTGCCTGATTTTCCCTTTATTTAAAGGCAGGGGTGCCAAGCAGTCAAGAGTCCGGTTGGTTACCCTGCATTGGGGGTCGATAACGTACGATAAACTTACTATGCTAGGAAGCAGCGATCTTCTATTGGCCACTGTGTTACGACTGGTACTCACTCTTGCCGACGTTTCGGGGTTGATGTCCTTTCTTTGGGGGTTAGCGATGGTACGCTGACGGCTGTGTTTCCTTTTTGAGAGCCCAGCTTTTAGGTATCCGTTCCTGCATTGAGCGTCGGCGTGCCTTGCCGTCGTACCTCGGCGCAACCGAACGAACGAGCACGGCGAAAAATGAAAGTGAACAGCGGGAGATAAAAGAAGAGCGCGCGAGGAAGAAAGTGGAGGAGGAGCGGAGAAAAAACGGCCTGCGCATTCGTTGAGTTTCTGGCGGCCGTAGCATCCGTAGCCGCATGAGCGATTTCATCTGCGCTTAAGAGGGGGTGCCAGGGTGCTGTGAGGTGGGAAGGACAACGCTCATCGGCGGCGTCAGCTGCTGAGGTCAGTCCGCGGCACAAGCGTGTTTGATGGGAATCATTGCTCCTGCAAGGGGAGGTGGCGAGCGGCTACGGGTATGGCTCGATGTGACTCTCCCTTGAGTGCTGTCACCGCTGACACGGGTGGCACGATTTCACTTTGAAGAAAGGCCGCCCTCGTTGTTGGTGGAAAGAAAGCGTGACATGAGAAGTGCCGTGCCGCACAAGAAGGGCTCTGCGGCGACGATGGCTTCAATATGGCGCAAGAGTAGCGGGCGTCGTCTGTGTGGAAACAAAGCACGCTACTCGCAGCGTTCTCTTCCTAATATAAACCGCGTAGCCTATATAATCACAATACAAAATATTGACAGGAGAAATGAAAACACGTGCAGAGCTTCACCCAAATTTCGCATTAGGGAGTATCGTAATCCTCCGTGAATTTTTTTTTTTTTTCCTCGAGGAGAGTCGCGCGTCATGAAGGGCCGACAACACAGGCGGTCACAGCGTGACAGTGGTCCGTGGACTCGGCCACACAGACCGCTTGATCCATTCCTTAATATGCCAGGCACTATGTTTGGAGCCCACCACTGCACGCGTCTTCCATAAAGCATTCCACATTATGCATTACCAATGCAGCGCAGTGCGTTCAGCGATAACCCAATTGCACTTCCGACAGCCGATTGCACAGTGGCACGGCAGAAGTGGTAATCGCTTCGCATTAACGTGCTCTCGTTTGAGGCAACGTGCAGTGCGCCGCCGCAATGGTCATCTCGTTCCGCGAGAGCAAACTCTACTCCACCAAAAAGGGTCTATAGACCACCCGCCGCTGTTTGTTGAGGTGGTATTGCGTTGCGCTGCTGAGGTCGATTTCGCGAGTGCAGTACACCGGCACACTGCGCTCGCATTCCGCTGCCGCCAGAATGCAAAAACTCTAGGGGGTGGTGCATTGGGCGCACGTTGAACACCAGATGTTATAAATTGATTCTCCACTACGGCGTGTCCAGCATTCAAATCGTGGTTTTGGCACGCAGGACTCCGGAATTGTTTTTATTTTAATGCCAGCCACGAAGGCCCTGCTGTTATAGGGGTGCCAGTCAAGGCTAGCGTGGCATTCTTAGGCTTTTCTGGCACTAATCTGGGCTTGAGTTGTTCGTTTATTTATTTTTTATTTTATTTAGGAATACTGTAGCCCTCACTTGAGGGCCATTACAGGAGAGGAAAAGAATAAAACATTTACATTTCAACATTGACAATACAACATTATACATCATTGTCAAACACAAATTACAGGCAGGATGAACAAATATACACAGAATAACAGTAAGCATGTTCAAGTCTCAATGATCTCGTTGATTGTAATACAAGTCTAATAGACTACAAAATTCGTTAACATTTTGTGCTGTAACAGTGCAATCCGGAAGGCCATTCCATATAGTAATAGACGAAGGAAAGAACGAGTGTTCGAAACCATCAAGGCGTGTTTTATAAGGTTGTACACTAGCACTGTGGTTTAAACGCGCACTGTGTTTTAAAGGGGGGCGAATGTATGTTTCTTTGTTTATTCTTATTTGATTTCTGGTTATCTGGAAAAATAATTTCATTCGTTGTTTTTCTCGTCGTGTTTCTAGCAGTTCCAAGTCACAGCATTTCAACATGTGTGTTACAGAATCGGCTCTCCGATAACGCGAACAAATAAAACGTACCGCGGTTCTCTGAATTTTTTCGAGTTTATCTCGCAAGTAGAATTGGTGAGGGCTCCAAACTGGGGAGGCGTACTCCAAAACCGGGCGAACAAATGTTTTGTACGCAATGAGCTTCAAATGTGTTGGTGCATGCTGCAACTTTTTTCTCAAGAAGAACAGTTTCCTGTAAGCCCTAGAGCAGACCTCCTCCACTTGGAGGCGCCAGCACAAGTCATGGTTAATGATCACCCCTAAGTACCTGAAGCTACGTACATTCAACAAAGAGTTATCACCAATTTTATAGTCAAAGGAAGGCACAGTTTTCTTTCTTGTTATATGAGCAAACGTCGATTTCGAATAATTTATTTCCATTCCCCATTTTATGCACCAGTCATGTAAACCTTGGAGACACCGATTAATTTTCCTTTGGTCGGTTGTATCTGCCACAGTTGTATAAAGCAAACAATCGTCGGCGAAAAGTTTCATTTTAACAGGTGATTCCAGAACACTTGAAATATCATTGATGTAAATCAAGAACAATAGCGGCCCCAATACCGACCCTTGTGGAACCCCAGACAATACTTCTAGTGGATTAGACATGATGTTTTCAATCCGGACGGATTGTACACGACCTCTCAAATAGGATGCAATCCAGTTCACAATGTCTGGAGCAATACCTGCGTTCTGGATTTTAAAAAGCAATTTACCATGCGGTACCTTATCAAAGGCCTTTGCGAAATCTATGCAGATGACGTCAATTTGTTCGCAGGCATCCAAAGCTAGATAAAAATCATGAACCGTCTCAATGAGTTGCGATATAGTGGATAATCCGCTTCGAAATCCATGTTGTGACGAAAAGAAAAAGTTATTGGCTTCAAGAAAAAGAACGATATGCTTTGCTACTGCATGCTCTATAAGCTTACAAGTCACAGAAGTAAGCGATATGGGACGATAGTTGCTAACTTGATTTCGACTGCCGGATTTAAAAACCGGAATCACAACACCGCTACGCCAATCTTGAGGTAGTGAACTGGTTTCCAAGGATTTTCTAAAGATTATGGTTAAGTAGAATGACATCCATTCGGCATATCGCCGTAAAAATTCACTTGGGATCCCGTCTGGCCCGCTTGCTTTCTTGGCATCAAGCGTAAGCAATTGCTGAAATATGCCAGCCTGAGTGATTTCTAGTGGGCGCATTGCGCAGGCGCCCAATTCACTGCGCTCATTGTTTCCTTGCTCTGTTCTCGTCTTCGTAAATACTGATTGGAAAAATACGTTGAAGCAGTCTGCTATTTGCGTTTTTTCCGTGATCATTTGAAATCCGCTTTTTATCTGGTGTATCTCTTCTTTTTTATCCCTTAAGTGCATCCAAAACTTCTCTCACAAAGCAGGAAGAGGTAATATGGCGAAAACTGCAGACAGGTACCTTCCCAAACCCGTATATTCTGCACAAATGGCATCCTGAGGTGCACTCTCCAAAATGTAAAAACTGTGAAGGCATAGCAACGCTAAATCACATGCTTTGGGCTTGCCCAGCACTAAACGGCCTACATGGAAACAGAGAGTCATGGGAATCCTCCCTCCATAGCCAGGAAGAGCAAGCCCAAAACCAGGCCATCCGTCAAGCCCAGGCCGCCGCCGGAAGTCAACTGATTCCGGCCGACGTCTAGGGGGGAGGTAGACGGTGATAGGGAGAGCTGCGTCTCACCCGATCACCCATACTCTCTGACGGGTGTAAATAAAGTGCTATCTCTCTCTCTCTCTCTCTGTGGCGAAGATCTTAGGAACCCAGGAAGCGTTATGTTAAAGTACTTTTCCTTAGATTCCCGTAACGCTAATTTTAGTTGAGCACGCAAATTGGACACCTGGGCTGGGTTTTGTTTATTTTTGTGTAATCGTTTTATTCTGCGTTTTAAGTGTATTATGTCCCGAGTTATCCATGGGCTATGCTGCTTTGTTTTTTTCATGCGGGTAGGAATAAATTTATCTACGCTAAATTTATTAGTATTTTTTGTTAATGTTGATTTTGTAGTCATTTTCATCGTTATTTATTTATTTATTTATTTATTTATTTATTTATTTATTTATTTATTTATTTATTTATTTATTATACATACTTTCAGGGCCTAGTAGGCACGACAGAAAGGAGTGGTAAAAGTATACAATAATTGCAGTACATGGCAGAAATAGGAAATCAAACTATAAGGCACTTTGAGTGGCGATCTTGAAGCTAGTGGCGTCACAAATTGAGAGAGAGAGAGAGAAAATTATAAATGAAAGGTAGGGAGGTTAACCAGGACTGAGCCCGGTTGGCTACCCTACACTGGGGAAAGGGAAAGGGGGACAGAAAGATGAAAAGAAGAGAAAGTCCACTGGAGATATCAGTCGGTCACTCAGTCCGGATAACAGGCGCTGATTCAATCCGGTCGCTTTCAAATATCGCAGCAGAGCTTTTGTGGCCTTTTGTAGCTGTGATATGCGAGGCCATGATCCCAAGATCTTCTTCAAGGTGAACGGCTTTCCATCCAGCTGATTGAGAGCTGTGCAGAGGAGTTGCCTTTCATTTTCGTAAGATGGGCAGTAGCACAGTAGGTGTTCTATGGTTTCCTCGACACCGCAGGCATTGCACTCGGCGCTATCAGCCATTCCAATCAGAAATGCATAAGCATTTGTGAATGCGACTCCCAAACGTAAGCGGCACAGCACTGTTTCCTCATTTCGCGGAAGACCTGGTAACAGCTGCAGTTGCATAGAGGGATCGAGGGAATGCAAGCGATGGTGAGTGAATTCAGATGTGTGCCACTTCTCCAATGTCAAAGAGTGCGCTAGCTTGCTTAAGTGTTGGGCTGCGTCGGTCCGCGATAGAGGTATTGAAACAAGGGTTGCTCCTTCGTGTGCTTTTCTAGCAGCTTCGTCAGCGAGGTCGTTGTCGGAGATACCGCAATGACCAGGCAGCCACTGAAACACGACGTCGTGTCCTTTCGTGATTATGTGGTGGTGCATTTCTCGTATCTCCGACAGGAGTTGTTCTTTGTGGAGACTTGAAGGGGGTTCCATTAAATAGATGTTCTTGGCAAAAAGAAAGAACGGCACAAGTTAGTTCGATCCGAATACACTAAATGACTAACAAAAATGTTCTCCGTGGTTCATAATTGGTTTATGTGGTGATGGCAACTTTTACGCAATATTTATAATTATGTTCTGTACTTGCAGTGTATTACATGAGTTGTGTATTTTGGCTGCTCAAAATACCTGACTTTATATATGCGTACGTGTACTGAACTCATGCACAAAACTCAAAACTTTGGGATTCATGTACTGTTGGACTGTATAATTTTATTCATCCAGTGTTCTACAGAGTGTCATATTTTGTGTCACTATTCTCCCTTTTTACGCAAATTTGTTTTCATTGCCAAGTGGCAAGGAGTAGCCAGTGCCACCATAAAGGCGCCAGCCTCTGCTAATATTCATCTCAATAGAAAAAATGGCACTTCAATTTTATGTCGATGGTCGAAGCGAGATGAGATGTAACTTGGTGCGGTGAAAAAATTTTTTCTAAGAGAAGGGTTGAAGTAATATATTCTATGAAAAAGACAGAGACGAAAGTACTTGCGACATAACCAAAGGTCAGGTAGATCTAGTGTTCTTTTCATGGACGTGATGCTAGAATGACGAAAATAATTTGAAAGAATGAAACGAGCGGCGTGGTTCTAGCCTTCTAACACATTTAAAAATCTAACATATCATCCGAAATTTCGAGCGTTAGATATAACAGGGCTGGCACAGTTAGCATCGACTAAACATTTCCTCTCTCTCATTCGCTCTCATCTGTACACGAACAAGCGCTTCCCCATTATGAATAGGTTATTTTCTTAAAACGAGCTCAGAATTGTTTCTTCTTTGCTATGTGTTGTTTTCTTACGTTGAAAAAATAAGTGGTTTAACCGGCCATATTTGGCACATGGAGGCTTGAACTCAATATTTCTTTTTATTTTCGTCTTTTCTTTCATGTAAGTATTTGCGTACATATATGTATATCCCTCTCATTCAAACAATAATTACTTCGTAATCTATAAACTTGTTTTTCGATATTGACAGCACGGAAATTAAATAATTCAGGAAGGATCGAAAATTGCGTGCGTATTCGTTTCATGCGGCTGGCTGGCACAGTCTCCAAAGCTCATTAATCTTGTGTGTCCGAAGTTGCGCTACCTCTTTATTTATTTTTTTCTGATTACCTCCAATGTATCTCCCCTCTTACTTTTTGTAGCAGAACCCCTCTTCTCGCAATTTTTTTTTTGTTTAGTGTCCAGTGCACTTTCTCGATAATTAAGTACGTTTATTTTCCTTTCATTTTCTTTTTTTCATTGACCACCACCGTCGTTAATGAAGCGACATCTGGCCACAATATTAGAACGCCTGAACCACAATTATTCTTTTCTCTCATATGAAAATCCGCAGAAAACATTCGCGCTGGTCGTCTAATTGACGCGCCATTAATTGTCCATACAAGTCTTTTTTTCTGCACGAGCAATTTTATACTTTCCTTTCCCTTTACTTAGCCAGATGTTTTATCAAATACTCTTTTTATGCATGGGAAAATACTATCCCTCTCTATTACTTTTATTAGCAGGTATGTTTCTAATAGCATCTCCGCCAAATATACATACATGCATGACATGATTTTGTCTAATACAGTTCTGTGGCACCAAAACACGAACGTTTCCTTTTCCGTGAACGTCAAGGACTCTACACTGAAACAAAGTTTTGAAAAAATTTCCGCACATATCATATTCCCTTCATTAATCATCACTAGTAAAGGTTGCCCATCAATTTCATTACGCTCAAACAACTCGCTAACTATAGCCATGTTTGCCCATGTTAAGGCTTCTGCTAATCGGCCACTGTTGGTCCCATCAGGTCTTTCTGTGAACCCTTTTTGCCTCGCTGCAAACAGGGCGTGCGGTTTTTTAGGATATCATAACAGGTTCAGGAAGCATCGTCTACGCACACGTGATAGGATTGTTGCGATGTAGTTTCAAACGCACTGCGATGGAACCAAGTGGCTGTGAACCACTGAACCAAGTGAACGCAAGTGGCTGTCTCTTGGCGCATTGAGGTACGTTGTCACTCAGCAGTGGAACTATTCTCGTTAGACTTGGTTTGCGCGCCCAAGCTTCGTCTCTGCCCTTAACTGGGTCATGCGCTGCCAGAAAACGTATCAGCATTCGCTAGGCCTTCGTCCCAGCTTGGCGAAAGGGCATGCTTTGTTTCTATTGCCTAACCGTGTGAAAAACGAGAGCAAGAAGCACCACCTGCGCACCGCATAAGGCTTGTACCCATTGGCACCGTTCGCTGGCACCTTTTCGCTGGCAAAATTACGCCCCGTTGGATTCCTGGGAGATTTACGCGACGTTCGTAAGTACGTACGGAAGACAGCGACAGCTGTTAAAATATTCATTGTGCCTCCCCCCCCCCTCCCCACACCTTCCCCGCGAATCACCCTAACTCTGCTATATGCTTAAACAAGCCGTAACAGCTGCCCCTACTTTCAGTAAATATTGCTGTCCACAGCACTCCATCCTGTTTTCTGGAGGTTTCGCACATTGTTGTGCCATTCCCATGGCTCGGCCATGTGAACGAGCCTTTGCATTACGATGAGCACGCTCCTCAGAGATCCGCTTGGAGAAACGGTGCTCTGAAACCAGAGATTTTTCTTTTGAAAAGCTCGCTGTTTGCTCAGATGTGCATTTAGTTAACTTCGTAGATGTCTTCTTCGAGTGTAAATTGTGGTGATGGCTTACCAAACATGTCGTCCACCAGAAACAAATCAAGTTATTACTGATTATTTTATTGGTTCAGTTTGGCAGCTCATACAATGAACTCCCAAGTAGCCTACTTTACTAGACTGTGCAACAACAGATAGTAAATGTCCGCTATAGAGGCTGAAGCATTACACTATTGAACAGCACACAGAGTCTTCAGGCACTTGAACTGTTTGACCCCGGACGCAGGGACGGGAATGGTAAAGGACACCCGAGCCTGTATTCTCCATAGAGAATACGGGCTATCTATCTCGAGTGAAGGATGACTCGAGACCCACGGGGTCGGTCTGCTCCCTCGGACGCGTCCGTTCCAAAGAGGCTCCTTGCGCTTAAAGGTAGAGCGGGAGTCTGAATCGGCTCTGCCGGTGAGGCATCTCTGATGGGAAAATATACCACCCAATTCTCTCCGTGAGGTTGTTGTGTTCGTTCTAACAATAATCCTGCACGCTGTGTACATTGACAATGAATGGGGAAGGCCTATGAAGACTTGTTAAAACCAGTGCAACTCGCTATGATGTAGCCTATGGAGTAAAAGAAATCCTACGAAAATCAAATTTTTTTATCAGCACGCGTCGCACGATCCGTCACTACATTGCACGAGCACCCCCCCCCCCCCCCAACCTAATCCAGTGGCTTTCTAGAGACGAATAACTCTGCAGAAGCGTTCCGCTATTCGGTTACATTGACAATCATCTTTGCTGATTTCTGCATATTCCAGTCACAAATTTAACAAATAAACACCTGTAAAGGGTGCACCGCCGCAACTAAAGGCATACTGAGGTAAAGACGCCATACGACACACTTTGAGAAATGGAGTGAATTCGCTTGGACAATACAAGCGTGGCCTTCGTGAGGCAATGGCGTCTGGAAGGCTGCTTCAGCGGTGCCCACACGAAGAGAGAACTACTGGCAGAGTAGAAAAAGTAAATGGTATAGGCGTAAGCAACATTTAATTATAGCATCATTTGAACCACCATGTACGTTGACCTTGTCTTCTGCACCATCGACACTTGGTTGATCCTTTTATTTATATATCATATGTACCAGCTAGCGTTAGCCAAACTGTTGAAAAAGAAATAATATTTAAAAAGCACAGCGCAAGATACGACTTTACGAGATCCGTTGTTGTGTCATCATACTTCTGGCAACCGAACAAAGTGGGATTTGTAATTACATTTTTAGGCCTCTTTTTTAAACAATATTTTTTTCTAATCAACAGCTCGGCTAACATTAGGTGGGGCACCCTACACATTAAAGTGACACGCCACACATAGTTTTCCGATTTCTATTCCGTGCCCAGACTGAACAGAGAGAGAGAGAGAGAAATGAGGTGGGAAAAGCGGGGAGGTTTACCGGAAGAGATCCTGGTTACCTCCCTTGAAAGAATATGTGATACGACGGCACTGGCTTGCACGCTACTGCACAATTTATTGTAGGACATAGCACGGGAGCTCGTGTCAGCCCAAGCCAGTGACTGCCGAAGTAAGGCGAGGCACCAGTGGGCACCTTTAATTGATATCATTTGCGCGAGAACTTAGGCGCCTTCGACTCTTATCACCTTCAACGGCCCGACCGTATGACAGCAAAATCACAGCCCGAAGACCCTTTGCTCGTCAACCGGGGTGGGGGCAGGAAGCTTTAAACGAGTTCTCCGGAGTGAAACTGTAGCGGTTAAACCACGTACAGACAATTTGTAGGGACGCGTCGACAAATGAAACACGTTCAAAAATTAAATAAAGAACGCTTAAAAGAGCAGGCTATGTGCGACACCTCACCCTTTCGTTATTTCCGCCTACCGCGATACGAAACCGGAGAAATGCCGAGCTGAAAAAGAAACGCAGTGGATTTTCGGACAGGAAGGAAAAATTTTAAATCAAACGTGGCGTTTAATTTTCTGCGTAGCGTATACGAACGATGACAGCTGCAGTTCTTTCCACTCATTTCTCTTGCTTTCGTACTGCAAGCGTTTTCGCTGATTGCACGAAAAGCGCGGACGTGAAACCGCGGTGACATATATTGTCTCTTAATGGAAAGCGAGCTAATAAAGTAGTTTGAACGACCACCCAAAAAAATATTGAAACGAAAGAAAGAAAGAAAATGAATGGCGTAGAAGCGGGTTATCATTTCCGCTTATTTTTTTTTAAATTATTCTTGAAAAGGCGCAGAGGCTCACAAAATTTTTCTGATGCTTTCTTAGAAAGGGGGCACGGTGGTTTAGCTCGCTTTGTTCTGTGTGTCTCGTTTTCTTTCTTTTTTTCCTTTTTCTTATGGGCTTTTGCGTCAAAGTTGGTATTTACAGAATAGGAGTTTTAGCTCGGTTACTCGTATCGATATGTCTCTCATTGTTTTCGAGGTGTGGCTCAGCAAATTGGACAGCAATGGCTTTGCGACGCACAAAGTAAGCTTACGCGCAGTGCAGCCCATGGCAGATCTTTCAATTTTGTTTGTAACCCTTCAATCTGTGTTTCTCACGCGAGTCTCGCAAGAAAATTCACCCATTAAGAGTGCAACAAGGAGTCACTCACAAGAATCTTATCTGCACACGTTATATAAATGCCATGCTCTGTCTGCATTGAAACAAAGAAAAACATGCTTGCAAGCCAACCTCAAACACTCAATTCCGCGAAGTTTCTATAGCCCTGTAGAACCTGTATATGAAGCCAACAGAGAAAGGCGCCAAATTGTACAAAGGTGGTAAAGACTACAAGTATTTTGACGTGAGCTACAAATGATTTCAGGTGTCATGTCGTCAAGTTTGCTCCTATACTACATCACCTAAGTGATATGTTCTATCCTGTTATCCTGCGACAAAGCACTTGCAATGCCATTGAAATAATTTCAGGCGCGCCCTTCCGTTTCGAAATCCCAGTATAGTTGGCCACGTTATACCAAACCGAATTTTGAAAATGAATACATTTAGTGTTTTTTACATTTATTGTTCAGATGCAAACACGTAATATTTATATATATATATATATATATATATATATATATATACACACACACCCTGCGATCAACAACCGCAGGGTTCGGGCCATCGAGCGACCGCCATCTACCCTGTATAGTTGTGATAACGCTACCCAGCTTTCTACAGAGAATGCGTATCAAGCAAAAGAAAGCCCCCTGTGTAGTCTCTAGTGGCGCCCCGTAACCTGCTACATTTTTATGGCCACCTTTAATTTTGATAAAGTTCCGAGCACGCGGTAATGGCATCCATTTGTTTCCGCCATTTCCCTTGCTGTGTTTTTATGTTAAGGTAAAGCAATGAAGGGGGCTAGTTGGTGAACGTTCATGGTTATATTGCGCTCAGTTTTACACAGACGATATTAAGGAACGACAGTACGTGGGCGGACGTAGCGCAATTTTTTTTTTTAGTTTTTGTGGAGCGGAGAAGAGAACTTGAACGTCATGGCGTTGGGCTGTCTTTTTTATGCTATGTGACAAGCCTATGTTGCGCTACGTCAGCCCACGTCCTGTCGTTACTTAATATCGTCTGTGTAAAACTGAGCGCAATATAACCATGAATGTGAAGGTAGCTCACGCCAGAAAACTGCCCTTGCCAGGGAAAGCACACCCGAGGAACGTGCGCGCTGAGCGGGTTAACAAGCGAGAAAATAGGTGCGAGAACAGAAAATACGGCACAACTGCGACGCCTCTTGGTCTGTCTTTATTGTTATATGGACTCTAGCCGCTGTGCTGGAAAATTATAGGCCCTATTTTAATGGCCAGAAGTCGTTCCCAACCGCAGATAACTCCCATTGTAATAAATTCAGAAAATCTTAAATCTTGCTGCTGCTGCGCAACATTAAGGTGGAAACATGAGAAGTTATAACTGCCATTGTAATCAATTCGAGAAATTTGATATGTTGGTGCTACTGTGCCAACTCTAGTATGTCCGATGTATTTTCTATGTTATTTTTAATTGGGAAACATGGGAAGTTTGGCTACGTCAGAGCTCGGTATACCGCAAATTTTAAATTCTTTATTCTCCTTATTCTTTTATTTGTTTGTTTGTTTTGTTTGTTTATGAAAAAGAGTAGCTGACGAGGGTTTCAATGAAGCAAGTCCTAGTGCACCCACCATGGTGGCGTATAGTGGAGTTGGCGTTAAGTCCGAGCTCGCGGTATCCAATGCCGGCCACGGCAGCCGCATTTCAACAAGGGTGAAATGCGAGAACGTCCGTGTCCCGTGCATTGGGTGTTTGTTAAAGAGCCCCACGTGATCCAAATTACTCTGGAGTCCCCCTGTTTGGAGTGCCTCATAAACATACGCTGGTTTAGGCGCGTAAAACATCAGAAAGCTTCCAAGACGTAATATTCCAAATTTTTACTCGGTTAGGCCGCTAGGAGGTTCTCTTTTTCTTTCTTTTTTTTTTCTTTTTGCAACGAGAGCTTTCGACGATCCTCGAAATCAAACTTCCTAATGAAGCAGTAATGTAAGCGCTTGAGTTCTGATATCAATAACAAGTAGCGGTAGAAAGGCAGGCCGTCAATAACTTTAATAACAGGAAATACGTCCTTAGTGTGTGTATGAGCTGTGCAAATCAAATTGCGCATTACCTGTCAAACATTTGTAAAACGAACGCAGATACTGAACGCAAAACTTGACATCACAACAACACTCCCGGAAGCTCGTACTGAAATACGAATAACTTAAGATGCAAGGGTCAGCATTGGTGGTTGGACGGGAAATTTTACGTCAAGACTTGGGTTCCACGGAAATTTTATAGCATCTCACCTTTATTGCATAATACCCCTTACTGAATAACAGGAATCGATGTGACTAGCCAAGCATCTAGAAGCATTTATTCACCATTATTGAATGGTCACAGCCTTCACAGAATAGTTCCTATGTCGTACTGGCCACGTTGAAAATGTTCCCCCTCCCCAAGTGTAAGCTAGCCAACTGCACATGTCCTTGGTTATCCTCCCTACCTTTTCCTCTTCGTTTCTTTCTCTCTCTCATTGAGAATGTCACAACGTCGACGATTGCCGCAAACGCTTCTTTTAGAGCACCGCTAAACGCTGTGAACCACGATTCAGTTTGGCGTACGATTTAATAAGGCTTGATCTGGGGCCAGTGAGCCCAAAGGAACTTTTAGATTCATGGCCAACATCAGTACACTGCACTGGCTCACTAACTGTGGTGTTGTGCTGCTGAGCACGAGGCCGCAGCTTCGATTCCCTGCTGGAGCCCTTGCATTCCGAGGGGACGAAATGAAGAGACGCTCGCGTATCGTGCATTAGGTTCATGTTAAAGAAACCCAAGGGATCACAATTATTTCCTGTTCCCTCCATCACGGCACCTATCATAACTTCCTTCTTGCGTGTCGACGTCGAACCCGATGAATAAATCATTAAATTAATATATTTTTTTAAAATTTACTCGTGGGCAATGCGTTTTGTGTGATATTGGTGCCTTGTAAATCAGGAAGTCGATAACTACACTTTCAGGCGACCAGAGCGGTTTACAGCAGACGACAGAAATTAGTCTATAAGAGTTAGCGCCTAGACGTCACCAAAACATACATGCCGAAATCAAGTGATATCCTAATTATTGGAGTTTCACGAGCTTCCTTGGCTTCGTAAAAAGCACCTTGCCACTAGAAAATACTCACAAACAGAGCATAAGACCAGACCTGGGCATTTGAGGATCAGAGATTAAAGTTTGCCGACACTAAAGCACTTTGGAGGGCGCGCTAATGAGCGGCGACGTGTTTGCTTTCTATTCTACGCTCGTGCAAGTGGGGCGTAGAGATTTCCTTTAATAGAAACACTCGCACGCTTTTATCCTGTTTCTTTCTTTAGCAGCTTGTGTAGTCAGCAGTCGTGCTTACAATATGAAAGTTACGTCTTGAGGCATCTAATAAAAACAGCAAACAAAGACAGAAGAAATTACTTGAAGAAGAGCAGGGAGCTCATAGTTGACTGCTGTCGAGTGTCGTTCGCTCCCTAAATCCGTACAGCATCGTGAAACCTACGAGGCGTGCAATAAATTGCCAACGTTCATGTTGCTGTTTATTAGCAGTGGAAAAATGGGAAGCTAGGCCGCATTTGATCCTGCTGTACCAAGACACACGTAAGAAATCAGCGCTACCCTTTCCCGCATATCTCATGTAACACGTACACACATGCCACCGACACACATACAAACTTATCCTTAAGAACGGGAAATCGAAACGAAGCAACAGAGCTGAACGAAATCGTGTCTGATCTGTAACTTTATACCCACAACGCAACTGTTAACAAGCTTTTATTTTTATGTAGAATAATTGGAAGTTGCATTTGATGCTGCGGCAGCGTTATACAAGAACTGCGAGCGCCTATTAGCGAGGAAAAAACACTCAGTTGTTACAACAAAGAGAGCACCAGGTTGCGTGGCCTTTGGGTCGACGAGCGTTGAAGTGGGGGTGGCAGTAGTCGTGGTAGTGGAAGATTGTAGCAACAAGCGGGTTTGTCCTGCGGATCGAGGCTGGTGATCTGTTTGCGTCACTTACAGTGTAACTCGAGTGTGCCTCTAGACCAAGGTAAGTACACCTGGTAGCGAAACTTCCATAGAAGCCCATACGTTCAAAACATGGCGGTTCATCAGCGGTTCATGGGGCTGAGCGCCATTGGTGTGACGAGGGAACACTTTCGGCGAACGGAAAAATAGTAGGACGCCATATCCGCTAAAACAGAAGTGGCATCATTTTGTTCTCGAAGGCGTGAAATTTGTTTTGGTGGCCTGCCATTAGAGCTGTAATGCAAATGCCCCGCCATTCGGCTTGGTGGGCTTTTCGAGCTTTCAGCGTCGAAAGCGATGCAGGAAGAGGCCAGCCGCATGGTTGTCGAAATCGCACTTCTGCGCAGAACATACTCTCTTTCAAAGCCGACGAAATCTTTAGGTGTAGAGTGCTGGTCCTATCGTTGGACGTCAAGCCCGTCGGCCACCGCAGTCAGACGAAAACAACCAAACAATTATTAGTGGTCGTAACTCACTACTTTTGTCTGAACAAGTTAAGAAACGATGAAGCTAACTGCGTCATCGAATTTAGACAAATGTCTACAAGCAAAACAGCACAACGTGTGAGGGGGGCGTATTGTAACAGGTAAACTTTGCAATTGCCACTTTCTCCACACTCCAAGAGCTGCATTGCATTGCAAGTGACAGCATCCTCAACTCAGTCGGTTGCTACGTAACGCACGGCTGAGAACCACCGCGCCGGCTCTATTTTGAATGCAACCTGCGA
Organism: Dermacentor albipictus; assembly: GCF_038994185.2. Classification (NCBI taxonomy): domain Eukaryota; kingdom Metazoa; phylum Arthropoda; class Arachnida; order Ixodida; family Ixodidae; genus Dermacentor; species Dermacentor albipictus. Next base: position 127,010,183 of record NC_091828.1, read on the forward strand.
TGAGTACACAGTCTAGGTGAACGAAGGGCTGTTAGCGTCGTGTGTGCTGCGCTCGTTTAGTTCACGTTGAAGTGAGAGGCAGCACGTAGGACAATTCGCTCGCTGCTGCTACCGCTTTACAGTGCTTGACGGTGCTTTGACAGTGAGTCCGAGCTTATCGAGATGTGTGTACTTCCTGTGCGCACGTGACACCATGCTTGTTAATCTAGTTAGTAAGCGAATGTTTACGAGTTTATACGGCGGAAGAAACTACTATAGTTACTTCTTATAGCTGTCTACTAATTTTCTATCGCAATCTATGCTACGCTTTTCGGCCCATTACTGGCATTTTTTTTTCCTTCACAAGCCCCCCTTCTGCACTGTTTTTCTCACTGCTCTCAAAACTGTCTCAAGCTCTGTTTCAGTGGATCCGCAACCTCCGTATGACGCATGTGGTGCTCTACCAAGTGTTCTAACCCAATGGAGGACCCCTCCACCCAGTTCCTCTCAACACTTGTGTAGACGTATTTATTACGCAGCCCTGATGGTGTTTTCCGGTGCCATTTGAGCTAAGAATGCCACGGCGTGAGTCCGCGTGAACGTTCGTTAGATCCATAAAGTTGCCAACCAAAATTACTCGAGGGAATTAACTATGGCGCCGCAATCATCCAGCTACGACAGGAACGATAAATCGTGCGTGTATTTGTCTAATCTTCGGACTTGTGGCTTCAGCTGTTATTGTATCGTTAAATACGACTCTTCATCTTCACGAATTTCCAAAAAATTGCAGCTTTCTAAACAGATCAAGGTTATTATATTTCATTTCGGTGCACTTGTATATGCATATAGCAAATTGTAACACTTATAACACAATATTTTGTTGAATATAATACTTCTGCCTAGTAACAAAGCTGTTTGAAGTCAGAAGAACAAATTTTAGACACATGAATTTAGCAACCATCATTGCCATGCTGGCTAAACCACTGCGCTTCCAGCTTCTGCAGACACAATAATCGGAGTTACCTGGACTACTTTTTGTAGGAAACTCCGTGGTTTAATCATGGCCTCCCAATATGCACCGGCGCAATTTCAAAAGTGCTCGATTGCGGTCTCGGAGGCCACATTTTTATTCTAGGTATGCATGCTCTCTCTCTTTCTCTCTCTCTCACGCACTATTTCTCTTTCACCTTTCTGTTTGTCGCTCCGTCTCATTGCGTTACGTCGCGGCGTTTTTTAACCAATACTTGACAAACGATGAAACAAACGAACGAACGAACGAAGGAACTAACGATCACAATCGGGCCCATTTTGTACCACATGAAGGTGCTGTTCTCAACATTCACGAATCCGTCAAATTCTATTAATTTCAAATTCGGCGCGCCTCACAGATTCGGTTCCACTGCACGCAATTAGGGGTGTCGCGAGACTGCATCGGCTTTCTTTGAAGGCATCTCGCCGCCATTCAAGTGTATCCGATGTGCCGGCGCCATAGCGTCGGTGGGACGCGTTCCGCTCCTTTTCATATAAGCTGCGTCGTAGCCTTGGCCGTCGACTGCGTTGTGTAACCGCCGCGTGCCGACGCAGCGTAGCGTGCTCTGGCTTTCCAGCGCGGAGGGCGCCTGCTATAACGGCGCCCGGCAGCCCACGGTCGCAAACAGGCCGCGCAAACGGGCTTTCATGCTTTTCGGGAACGGCTCTCAAAAGATTATATATAAGCTAGCGGCCTTTTTAACGTTGCGCTGGGCATTTTAATAACATCCATTTTCCTTAGTCATATCTCAATTTCATTTTATAACTGCCAGCCGACACCGCATTGCGGCAGATATGCAAATGATACACACTCTCCTTTCAGCAAACTCTCCTACAACCTCCCCCCTCCCCCCCCCCCCTACGCTTATTCCCCGCACATCCAACTCGCCTTTAGCAAGCGGTTATACAGCATCTGCTAACAGGAAAAGCCACTGAAGATTAAGCACCCCGAATGGGTAACAAGAAAACTAAACCAGCATGCGTGTTAAAGCGGATTCACTAAACCACACTAGTTTGGTTTTCTTCTTTGCTCACTGCCTCTACTCCCAGCCCCTTTCTTTTTTTTTCATGTTTGTTTCGAAGTGAACAGCAACCCTTGGGGTGGCGGAGTGAATTATAGAGTAATATGAATGAGGACGGAAAACTAGTCGCACACTAGATCATCTCGTGTTCCTTCTTTGCTCTATTATGTGTTTTTTAACAGTTGTAGTCACGCTCTCTGTTAGGGAAGCTGGTAAGGTTGGCACAAAAATATCTCCGAGCTTAAAGGCCCTAATTACAAGCTCAGTGCAATGTCTTTCTTTTAGTTTTTGTAACTAATTATTGCTAGTTTAGCCACTGTCACATAAGAGAAACACTAAAAAGAAAGTATGATTCAGCTTACGTTCATTTGACGTAGAAACATTGGTTACATTGGGAGAAAATGAAGATAAATTTTTGTTTCTTTTTCGACTTTCCCTACGAAAGAACGCCCGTACGTGAGTATGACGCCACCCATAGGGCGATGCGAAGACCCAAAGGAGAAGCGGCATCGAATCAAGCAACATTCGCGCCGTCAATCACTATTTCGGTAAAAGACGTCGCCGCCACTCCTTTGTAGAGAAAATCCACTTTTCTCCGCATGCCTAAGCCTTCGAGCGAAATGCCAGTGACCAGGCAGTGTCGAAGCCCGGCAACTTTATCCTCCCTCTCCGCAAACAACTATATTTCCGCACGAAGGAAGTTGTTTTATTGCAGCAACCCACCGGCGGTGACTTAGCGGCTATGGTAATGCGCTGCTACGCACGAGGTCGCGGAGGCCGCATTTAGATGAGGGATAAATGCAAAAACGCCCATGGCCCGTGCACTGGGGGCACGTTAAAGGTGAAAATTAATCCGGAGCACCCCTACTGCACCCGTGTCTTATAAATCAAATTGTTGTTTTGGCACGCGTGAAATCCCGGAATTCAATTTATTGTGGCAAGAATGGTGGGGATGCTCGAGATGCATTTGTCGTTGGCGCCGAAGCCGCCTCCGTCGTTCTCTCACCGTATCGAGGCGCATGCGTGGTCCGAGCACGGAAGGTGGCTATTCAGCGTCCCGCGACGCGCAGTGCGTTTGAGTCTACAAAAATAGGACAAAACCCAATTGGACGTACCGTCATGCTCCGCACAGTCGGCTCTGCCGAAGCCAGGGTGGTGCTCTGTACAGCTTCGGCTGCTGCAGCGTAGGCGCTGTGCGCGCACGCATTGGCGTTCTTGCTGAACGGCTGCGTGAGTACCACACTGCTGCGCATGCACGGGTGTGCGAGCAGAGCGGACACCTAAACGTCAGGCTCATTTCTTCCTTTCTCGTTTGGCGGTGACGAACGCCAATGGCTTCCCTTCGATATGATCCCGTGCACCAACCGAGGGGCGACGCTTGTAGCACCATTTGCCGCTCTCTTATCTCGTCCGCATTCTGTGACGCCCTTCTTTCTCTTCCCCTTCTCCCTTCCCCCAGTGTAGGGTAGCCAACCAGACTATTGACTGGTTAACCTGCCTGCCTTCCTGAATTCTACTCTCTCTCTCTCTCTCTGCAGCGAAATGCTAAAGTTTGCTGTCGTTTTGAGTAATTCGTCTTATAGGGTCGAACTACTGCCATATATTTTCGTCCACACATTCCTCCTTTACCTTTTTTCGGCTGCGCATCTCTATTAGAACCACAAGTAGTTTCCCTTAATCTATACCCAGACTCTCCTTGGCTTTATTTGTTTGTTTTGGCTGCATACGGCTGGATATGACAGCACAACGAGCCCAGAGTTTCTCCACACGTCCCTCCCCCCTCCGCTTTCCCTTTGTCATTGAAATTTTAACGCCTTTTACTGATGCATCTCTTGGAAGATTTCCGCTATCAATGTGCTTCGTAAAATTTCGAAGAACAAGGGCTGTGCGAATATTCTAAATTCCAAATACGAGTCGCGCATTATCTACTATTCAATTCACATATGATTCGAGATTTCACTATTTTGAAATTATGGAATAGTCGCTTCTGTAAGAAATAGAAGCAATAACAACAGTTATTGGAGTCTCGAGGAAGACAGAGCGATTGATTTTGCTGCAAGAGGGTTGCCGGGCTTCGAACAGGCACCAGTTTCTGAGCCAACGAACAGGGCGAATGGCATCTGCTCAATACTTTCTTGTCATTCGATAAGAATTGCTCCTTCTTACGCAGCCAGCGTACGAATTTCCCGTCTAGCGATTTAGGCACAATGCAGATTTGTTTTTTTATTTTTACAGCCTCACCATGTTAGCATTCCTCTAAAACAATCTGCGGCGTTGTAGTATAACAGCCCTTTTTTTGTCATTAACGAATACAGCTCTTACGTGCATCTCATGACGTGTTTTTCCCTTCTTTTGTTACTCTCATTGTCATGGTGCACCGGATAAATGAAAGCAGTTGTTTCTCATTTACCTGTTCTGCAGTTCGCCGAATACGTAGTCGTGAAATGCATTACCTGTTTGTATGAAATGTTGTAAGTAAGCCTCATGTTTTGCCTAATGGACTTCGCACATACTTTATATTTCCCTTTGCTTGTAAATGAGAAAACATTGGGCATTCTATTCAATAATTGATGTCGGTTGTTATACTCGTATATTTGTGTTCCATTCAAATCGAAAATTTGCCTATTAAGACGCCCCTACTAATACCAAGTGAATGTAGGCGCGAACAAGGAAAACAAAATGAAGAAATACAGAGAGTGATAGAAAGAAATACCAACAATAACACTTTTACTTAAACGCATGCTCGTTGGAAGCTTGAAATATAATAGACTTCGAACTTAAATATTGCTATATTTCTGCCTCTCTAATCATATACGAATATGATACCGAATTCACCCGTATTGATTATAGATTTCGTAGTAACTCTAAGAAAACTCATGAAAAACAGAATAAGTCTTTCCAAAGAATAGCGATAAAAATACGCATGCGGGAGAAGCACTCGACCCATTTTTGTTCCGTCGACGCCTTAATATTTCTTGCCCTCCCCCCCCCCCCCCCTCCCACCGGCTGTTCAGAATACGGAGCCACTCCTTCCGAAATGAAATTTGTTCATTCATCCGTTTACGCTATTTCTTGTAGTACGTCCTAGCAACAAGACGGAATCACTGCCGCTTACATGGAATTATATCTGCAAATGCGTTTCCCGGCATATTACGTTTGACCCACACGTAATAATAATGATGTCGACTTCTTATGATATGACTAGTAAAAAATCGGGCCCCTCGGTTAATCCCTTTCCTTCTCGTTTATTACATAACGAGGGTCTTGAATCCGGCAACATTGATGCCTTCAGGTAGCATGTGTGGGCTTAATGACCAGTCTCCTTCACCCAAAAAGATCACGTTCTCGTGATGCCTGCGGCAGGAAGGAAGTTCCACGTCCGCCGCCAAGATCTGTGAGTGGTGGCGCTGGCTAACACTCTCAGCGTTCTACTAGGAACCATAAATACCCAAGAAAATGGATGGGGAAAAGGCGCCGCGGTAGCTCAATTGGTAGAGCATCGCACGTGAAATGCGAAAGGTTGTGGGTTCGGTCCTCACCTGTGGCAAGTTGTTTTTTCATCCACTTTCACTTCCATTCATTTATTTATCGTTTCATTCTTTCATTCATTAAGCACTAGTAATTTCCCCCATGTTGGCCTGGGCGTCAGTGTTTGTTGGCTGCTTACGATATGACTAATAAAAATATCGGGCCTCTTGGTTAATCCCCTTCCTTCTCGCTAATATATATATATATATATATATATATATATATATATATATATATATATATATATATATATATATATATATATATATATATATATATATATATATATATATATGTTAATGGCTGACTGAGCTTCCTTTTACGTGTACTACGAGTGAGTAATGTTGTGAGGAAATCGTTAAACACCTTAGGAAATCCATTCACGTTCCCCATATTGTATTCTAGCATGGGGTAGTACAAAACGCTTTCTCTGCCGCCGTGGTTGCTCATTGGCTATGATGTTGGGCTGCTGAGCACAAGGTCGCGGTATTGAATCCCGGCCACGGCGGCCGCATTTCGATGGGGGGAGAAATGCGAAAACACTCGTGTACTTAGATTTAGGTGCACGCTAAAGGACCCTATGTGGTCGAAATTTTCGGAGTCCTCCACTACGGCGTGTCTCATAATCAGAAAGTGGTTTTGACATGTAAAACTTCATAATTTAATTTTTACACCGTTTTCAGGAACAAAGCTCGTGGACAGACTTATAAGGGTTACAGAATTGTTTAGACCAATAATATTATAGTTCAACGGTTTGCCTGAACAGAGCCAAATAATTGGCGAGCGCAACATAGCAAAACACATTAACACCTACCTCAATAGGAATAGCATAGCATACAGAACCCGGCATACTTTTTAGCGCAGAGTTGATCTTGTCCCCCCAAAAGCAGAAACAAAAACAATCCCAACAAAAGCCAAATGTGAGCACACTGAAAGCAGGGGCAAAAGCAATCTGCTTAAAAACCTATGATGGCGGACGTCGTCATTGATGTTGAAATAAAGCAGAAGCGCACTGGGTGATGCCACTGTTCTTGTCACCATCATCGAGGTTCCCCAGCCCATATCTTGGCTCAATGGTGCCTTCAGGGGGAGATCAGCCATCTTGTGAGGCCACCAAATACTGCGAAAACGTGTAGTTTCAGTGTTTCGCATATCCGTCATTGCTCTTCTGCACACGCGAGAGCATCTCGGTAGGGGCCAATTCATATACGGGCGACTTTTGAGAAGTGCTGGCCTTAATTTTGCAAGCCGGTCACGCAACGGACCCCCGACAACATCATAATGCAAGCTCCGGGTCACGATTCTCACGCTCTGTAAACTTGTCGCAAGCCCTCCGGTTTGCATACCTTCTTCAAGTATACGCAGCACTAGCGAATGTAGGCTATAAAAGCTAGCGTCACACGAAAAGGATCTGCGAGCGATTCCTCTCCTTAGCTCGCCAAAAAGCACTGCGCATAGCGCTTGGAGCAGACGAAAGAAAATGTCATGTCCGGACGTTACAGTGGCGCTTTTTATTTAACGACCTGATCTTGCTCAAGTGGTAAAAACTTCTTAGGGTCGCACCTCTGCTTCCCTCTCCTTTTTGTCTTCTGCGTAAATGCGTTAGTTCCCGAAGCAGAGTAAAGCCTAACCATGCTCGCAAGTTAATGCGCCAAAATTTTGCTGTAGTTAGGTAAATAAGGAAGGAAAGAGGGGAGAAGGAAAGGCAGGGAGGTTAAGCCGTTTCGCTCAACCAGTTTGCTACCCTACACATGGAATCGGAATGGAAGGGGGATGAAGGATGGGGAGCAGAGACAGAGCGCATAGCACAGCACACACATCGTCAGTTACAGTCCGTCACTCTTGCGCGGTACGTGACGTGGTTAGGTAAGGTGTATCCATCATAAACTGACATTAAAGTGTGGAAATAAGTGTAACATTCGATAATTCGGAACGAGCGAGATGGAGAGATTCGAGAATATCGAAGCCCAAGAAGTTTGAAACGACAGGTTTATTTTAGTTGTTAATGGCATTTTCAGTCACTGAGAGGTAATTTCTTTGTTATGTTGTCGCGTCTCTCCTGCTTGAGAAAGTTTATAGCCTGTAGGTACTTAAATTAATGAAAAAAAAGGACGAGTAAGATGAGGAGGAGGAAAATGACTACCGTATCCCACAATACTCGAAGAACGCTCATACTGTAGTTTTTAATACAACTAACACTGGCGTTATCGAGGGACAGTATTATGAAACGACCCACTTCGGCGATACTATCGCCTCGGTGATAGATGGCGTCAGGCGCGCGCTACTTGTTGCTTTAGCAAATAGGTCCGTCATCGGATTTTGCTCGACCAGCCAATCAGCACGCGCCTAACGGTGAGCAATCGCCGAGACGATAGTATCGCCGAAGTGGATCGTTTCGGTATATGGCCCGAGTGCTATATGTCGTATATTGCAAAATTATTTTTGAAACGCGAGTTCAACCAATGCACCTCTCGGAAAATGGCACTTGGGAAAGCAAAATTTAGGTTGCCAGTGCACTACATTAATCCGGATGACAAGTCCGCCAGTTTAGAGATAATAATAATAATCATCATCATCATAATCATCATCATCATAGAAAGGGTACAGTACGCCTGTACTAATTCAATAAGGATAATATTTATTCATTTTCCGAATGTGAGCGTAAGGGCCTGACCAAAACGAAGCCTTTCGTCAACTGACACTGGCATCAACACTGTCGCGACATTGCACTATCGCGCATGCTGTGAATTACGTCGATGGACTACTGAAAAAAAAAAGGTGCTTTGAACACTGTGCTTAAGAGCGTCTGTCCTGTCCACTTCTTTTCTTCCCGCCTGTATTTCCGCTCAGCGTCACCACTAAATTATATACGTCTAGCTTGAATCGAAGCATGTATGCGACGAAACCTTCTTCCGTACCTAAGAGTCATTCACTCAGCTGAACGGTTTTACTGCAATAACTGAAACTCGAACTCTTTTGTTTCTTTATCAACGGAATGTTTGTTTTTCGACGAAAAGTACCGCTAACTGTAGTCAACGAACAGCATTTGGAAGTTTCGACTTCCTAAACAGTGAGATAAGCAGAACATTCCGTAAGGTCTTTATTTTACTTTGAAATGACGAAAACTCGTTTTCGTATATCTTCGATTAAGAAAAAAAGACACAACACAAAAGCAAGCGAATTAAAAAAAAAAAGCTGGTCGCACACTATTATATTTATCTGCCTTCTTCAAGGGTACAGCGCGATCAATATTCCCAACATCGCTTAGGCGGTGGCCCAATCACGACGGTTAAGCGCTTACTGCGTATTCCCACGAGAAAATTGGAACTGGGAATGAACTAAAGCTGCCCCTTAAGCCGGGTAACTCTTAAAACGATCTTGCAGGCTTCATTTGCACCAGCGCTAGAGCAAGATAACTCGGCGCAGAAGCCGTTTCGAATTCCTCGAGGCAATTTGCGAACCGTTTCCGGTGTGCCGTAATTGAGCGCGTATAACCGCATCGGGACCAACCTAGCTGAGGTACTTTAATCGTCTTAGAGTGGTCTTACATTCATAGCTTCATTCCGTACCATTGCCTCACCTCGGCTTTGGACTTGTTATTTTTAACCGTCAACCACTACGGAAGGCAGCCGCAAATATACCGCCTATTCCCGCATACAAGCAACCACACAAAGCGCAGCAACACATACAGGTTGTCGGAACGATGTATCCACACAGTGTGAATAAGAAAAAAAAAAGAAAGAGAGAAGCTATAGACGCAAATTTGTTGCTTCCAGTTATTCGTTCTAATAACCAATTCTTCGTTAATTTATTACATACCATCTGTTCAGCTAGCATAATTAGGCTGACCTTTTCCTGAATATCAATTGTAAAGCTCATGAGCAGATTAAGTAAATCATACACAAATTTTCTTTCTTTTTTTTGTTTGTTGACGAGCGAACATTGAAAAATGCAAGGTGGATGCGGTGTGACGTGATTACTTTAGGTACCCTATTTTTTCCTCGTTTCTAATCTTTTATTCGGAAATTGTGGCAAACGAAAACTACGAACAAACTACGCAAGGTTTAGCTCGTCAGAAACACCCTGGTATATATAGCTACTCACCCAAAAAGTCTCTAATCGACATCTCCGGCATTAATTAGGCGTTTAATGCACTAGGCACGGGATAGTTAGTTTTGTTTTCCAGCCACTCACGATAGAGCACATACTTGCTCCAGGAGTACACCGTTGTCATCAACACGGAAAAGAATACGAACCACCGCGGTGGCTTTGTGGTTACGGCATTGAACTGCTAAGCACGAGGTCATGAGGTCAAATGCCGTCCACGACGACTGCATTATGATGAGGGCGAAATATATAAAAAAAGAACGACCGCGTACCGTGCACAAAGTTCATGCTAAAAAACCCCAGGTGGACAAAAATTATCGCGGAGTCCTCCAGTACGATATGTCTCATAATTAAATCATAGTTTTGCCCCGTAAAACCTCAGATGTTTTTGTTTTGTGTTGAAGCATAGATGGCTACATTCCCGTAGAGCAGTATTTCATTTTTTTTTTTTACTGCAATGTGCCTTTAGTTTTACGTACAGCAGAATACACACATAAAGCTTGATATTCTGGGCCGATACAAACTGATAAAGCAAACCAGATCTTTGTACGCCCGAACTGTACTCTTCTTATTTTTTTCACTTTCTCTTCATTTTTATCTGATTACTTTAGGAAAACATGGCTGCCGATAAGCAAGACGTCGGTGTTGGCTTGTAAAGCACGGGGACGTTTCTGCGATGTTGTTAATACGCTACGGCAGGGCTACTGGTAAACCTGTTCATGAACTTGTTGCGGAGTGCGACAGCCGTCCACAATCAGATATTTAATGACTGGAGTGACGTTGTTTTCTTTTTCATCTTTGCTTTTTACTTGAATTGCGTGTAGGATCATACGGGGGCGCAAAACACGCCTTCTAGACCTAAAAACGTTGTTTTCGAGGACCAAAAAGCAATGCATTACATGAAGCACGTAAAATAAAAAGTCACAAAATAACAAATTCTCAGGGGCTCAGTTTATGGTTAGTTACAACCACATAAACTAACTAAACACATTAAGCCAACCGACAATGTAGACAAGAAAAACAGAGCCAACTACGTGCTTTTTTTTTAAATTGAAAACAAACGAATAATAAGGAAATGAGAAAATAAAAGAGGACAAAAAGTAGTCTTGCCAACGGTGGGACACAAACCGACACGCTCCTCATTGAATGTGTGGTGCTCCACAAACTGAGCTATGGTAACGGCTGTCTTACAATACATTTTCTTGTGTTTGCGTACGCGTATTAGATATCGTCATGAGAGTCCACCACTCACGGCCATGACGCCTTGTGTCGAACATTTCAATCCCAGGCATCATGCATTACGGGACCATAGTAGCAGCCAACTGGTCAATAAAGTGGCCTCTTATGCTACATCATGGCATTAACACCAACAAAGTCGATACCCTCAATACGCGCTGTATACCGACGATGCGGACGGCATGACACATTAATATATAAGACAAGATAATAACCGCCTTAAAAGACAAGACAGGACTGACATTTGAAAGCTAATACTTATTAGTTTAATGTGCATACTTTTCTCGTAGTAGAGGCAGTAAGAGTGCAGACTTTACGTTAGTGGTAAGAGCATTCTACTTTCTCATGTCAGGAAGTTCCGCTAACCGGAATAGCTTAAGTAACATTTAATTTAGATGAAGAAAACCAATGTGGCATTGATATCCTTAGAGTGGGGAGAGATGCGGTAGCAAAGGCGGTGGGACAACAAAGGTGGTGGAAGGTTGGCTACTCTGGATCCAGGGAAAGGAGAAACCGAAAAAAATACACGTATAAAATATTGACAAGGCGCCCCCCTCCACTCGCCCCACCCAAAAGAAAGGCAGATACGCACGCACAAACGGACTATCATCAAGCAGCTACGGGCGGTCGCGCGATTAGTGGAAAGGACTACACGATCCCTGCACAAATAATGTAGAGCTCTAAACTCTGGATGACGCTAACGTGCGCCGTAATACGGTATACCCGGGCGGATAAGCCGGCCTCGTCGAGCTTCTTCCTCGTGCTTCATCCGGGTGTCGCACTGGCCGGAGGCGATTCCTAATCCTCGCTTCCGCCGCATCCTCTCAGTCCGGCAGAAGCGGTCATCCATGCGGCTGCACTGGCATCTGCAGCGCTCGTCGGGGACATCACTTCGTGATGGTCAGAATCATCTCCAAGTCACTGGTACTCGAGCACTTAATCTTTTCTTATTCCTTCTTCGTTTATTCTCTATCTCTTTCTTCTCTTTCTTTTCCGAGATCCTCCTCGCTTCCTATCTCTGCGTGTTATGTGCGTCCTAGCGGCTTCGTTTTCCCGATTCGGTTCTGCTTACACGAAGCGACGTTTCCGCTCCAATGTACTGTGATCTCTCCCTCATTATTGCTGTAAGTCTCGCAACTGGTCACGATACCATGAGATAATGGCCTCCGAGAAAAGCGAACAAGCGGGGGGGGGGGGGTGGAGGGGGGAGGAAGGAGCGGGTGCGTGACTTTCTCTCCGAACACGAAGCAGTGTCGTGTGAAGAAGAAACAAAGTGAAGAAGTATGACAACAAAACGAATTCGCTTGAAATGCGATCTAATGGAGCAAAAGTCAGAAAATAAAGAAAAAAAGGACCGGAAGGTAGGCCTATATATCGCAATTGTGCTAGACAAACTAGGCCAGTCAGTCGTTTTAGGGTTGATTTCTTTCGCGCTACATTATGCTCCTCGAAAGTGTTCAAGGCGTTATAACAAATAGAGGCATCCCAGTTTATCACTTTCTCTTTGCTTTCTTCATGTTGCCTCTGTACATCTTCGGATGCCCGCCCCGAAATTTGTTTCCTGTCCATCTTACTTTTTTGATTTATCCATATTATATTTGTGTTCGTTTCTCCCTTATGATCAACTGAAATTCGGTTTATTCCTTACAGATTGATCATGGTGTGCTAGGCGTCAAGCAGAACACCACCGCAAGAGGAAATGCCATTAACTGTCCTGTTCTATTCGTGTTCTGCTTGGCTCCTAAGATGCCACAATGATTCCTTTCTTCTTTCATCCATTCCTTTTTCCGTCCTTCATTGCTTTTTTGACTCATCCCAATCCTTCTTTCCTTTATTCATTTATTCCTTCCTTCACCTGATTATTCTTCCATTCATCCTTTCTTCCTTCATTCAGTCCTCCTTTCTGTTATTAATTTCTAACCTTTATTTTATTTCTTAATTTGGAGCGTACTGGCTTCATCCGGGAGGCTCCTGCTCACCCTTTCTTGGACCTATCGTGCAGCTGTTGCACAAATCTGGTTGAGTTCGTAGCAGCAATGATAGAACATGTACTAACAACGCTAAAGGGAAAAGGCACAACAAATACGCGAGTTTGAAGCCGTTGGCTGTGGACGCACTGTTGATATATGCCGCATTTCGTTCATTCCTTTTTGGTATATTTCTTTTCTATATATTTGCTTCTACCTTTAGCAATGGGCGCTTTTGACTACCGAGCGGCACACCGAGGGGCCAGTCAACAACTTGGAATACGAGCCCCGAGTTAATAAGGTCATGGTGGGGATACAAAAAAAAAAAAGCCATTGGGTGCCGTAAAACAACCCGACAGCCCGCGCACTCGCACTGAGCAGAGGCCGTGAGGCTCGTAAAAGTTAATAGCGAGTCCTTTTCGCGCGTTCCTTTCAACCTCCCTTCTGAGAAACAGGTGCCTGCCACGCTTTTGTTGTCTGACGGTGATCCCGCCCGTGCCACGCACTAGCAGCACCCGTTGCTCACAGCTTTGTATTGTCCCCTCGCTGCCGTTGTGTGGCGCCACTAGCGTTTTCCCGACAGCGCCACCAGGAGGAGGAAGGAATCTCGAGTGGACAGGAAAAGGGGGAGGGGATAAGAATGAAAAGAAGCAAGAACTCTGCGGACATCATCGTATCGTAATACATAGAAATTGTATTATACATTATTAGCACTATTATGTGATTTATACTCGTCTAATTCCTTAAAGTGGCTCTCAGTGTTTCTTTTCTTTCTTTTTCTTGAAATATTCGCGAAATCCTTATGGTCCTGCGCAACTTGCATGCGATCTTTTGCAGTCCTTCTCCTTGAGTAGTCATTCTACAATGGAAGCCCCCGAGAGAAAAGGAGGGTGTAACATCATTTATTAGCAAAAGTGCGGTGACCATAAACTTCTCTTGTTCTGCCTGCCACAGCTCGTAGTACGGCAGCATGGCTCGCGTTGTCCCTCGAACTCATTCGTGCTCGACGGGTTCCTTGTACCTCTGCACCCTTCTCTACTTTACTGGACAGCGAGGTTTCCTGGCGGCACTCACTATATCTTTGTCGGTGCCGTACTGACGAAAGCTGGAAAGTTCTGTTGGGCTAGGTGGTTTGACGTGGCGCTAATTTGCGACGCAAAAACGGGACGATCCCTATAGACAAGGCAAGACAAAGATAGAGCACTGTGCGTAATATATTTTATAATCAGAGACAGAAATCCTCTCTGTAAAATCTTCCCTGTCTCAGAAAGGGAAATGTTTTCCCTACCAACCTTTACGGCGTACATCAAAATCGAAAAAAAAGCACAGTAGTCCCATATATACAGTAATAACATGCACTCTATGGGAATCCCTTCTGAAAGCCTGCGTGCTTGTATGATTGAGATGAAGGGGAACCGAAGTGCCCGATTTTTTGCTAGTGGCAACCGTATATTGAGTCTATCTACTCCCTCTATCTGTCTTATCTAACTTTCCGGTCTCCCAGAGTACGGTGACCAACCAGACGCAGTTCTGGTTAACATCCGTGCCTTCTTTCTTTATTTTCCTTCTCATCCTCCTCGAACAGTGAATGAAACGAGGAAAAGCATAGGGGAAAATGCTTGTTGATTTTATTTCAAGTTTATAGGTAATAGGGAACTGAACGTGTTCCCATATATCGTACAGGGTATGCCCCCACATGATATACGGGAATATACGGCGTACTATATGGAATAACTATACGTTCATCTAGGGTTATTCTACAGGGGCTTATTCGTTGTTTTTTTTTCGATAGGAATATTGTTTGTCCATGAAATAGATCTAAGTTTCTTTTGTGACAGTGCGAAACGGACGCAACTCTGACGCACTTATCACCAAGTCCGGTCATTTCTCTTGCCTCTATTATCTCTCGAGTAAACATATGGCAATTTCTAGCAGCACTTTCGCTTCTTTTTCAAATCTCAGGGTGCTTTCCCACTACCTGCAATGCAAGAAGTCTCGAGAAAGCTTTCGGGACAGCATCGTTATACTCTTTAGGTCGCTCACTGAGGCCCCTGCCAGTTCGACTTGCGTAGTCCTTAGCCACAGGAAAGTGGGACAGCATAAAAAGAAATAAATCTCTTCTCTTGTGATTGTATCGCTTTTTTTTGCGTTGGAACAAAGCATGCAAAATGTTCTCGGTGCATGGTGCCTGCTTTCTCACAATTTCCGTGACGTCACGTGGCGTCACTTATTCACTTCCCATTACACCAGGCTCGCATAAGCTAGGGTATTTCTCAGCGGTAGCCTGTAAGGTATATTGGCCTTTCCCTCATTGAACCACCCTACTTCGGACGTGACCATTAGTTCTTCCGTAGGTCACGCTGTAAGGCTAACTACCTTGTTCAATGCCAGCAGCTGCTTCGGGTATCCGTTGGACAATGTGTAATGGTTTCTCCAACGCTCCTAGCAGAGCCGTAAAGCACCAACCAACAACAAATAATTAAGGGTAAAGGCAGACAAATTCAGGCTGCTACATGAAAACAGATATGCTGCCGTAGAATAGAGAAATGACGATATAGAGCTAATGAGTGAAACTGTAACTAGGTTGACTTCAGAGGCAGCAATAGAAGTGGGAGGCAAGGCACCAAGGCAAACAGTAGGCAAGCTCTCCCAAGTAACAAAGTACCTAACAAAGAAACGACAAAAAAATGAAATTGTCCAACTCAAGAGATAGGATAGAATTCATGGAACTGTCAAAACTGACCAACAACGCGAAAATAAGGGATATTCGAAATTATAACGTGAGAAAGACTGAAGAAGCCGTAAAAAATGGACGCAGCCTGAAATCGGTGGAAAAGAATCTTGGCATAGGACAAACCAAGATGTATGCACTGAAAGATAAGCAGGGTGATATCATCAGCAATCTAGAAGATATAGTAAAAGCAGCGGAATAGTTTTATACTGACCTGCACAGTACCCAAAGGAGTCAGGATACCTCAATTATAAACAGTAATCAACAGGGTACAGGAACTCCTCCTATAGCTAGCGATGAAGCCAGAAGGGCCTTGCAAGAGATGAAACGAGAAAGAGCGGCAGAAGATAGAATAACAGTCCGTTTAAGCAAAGATGGAGGAGAAATAATGCTTGAAAAACTGGCGGCTCTTTATACGAAGTGTCTATCGACTGCAAGGGCCCCAGAAAACTGGAAGAATGCAAACATTATACTATACCACAAAAAGGAAGGCATTAAAGAATTGAAAATATTAAGTCCATTCGCTTACTCCCAGTATTATATAAAATATTTACCAAAATTATCTCCAATAGAATAAGGGCAACACTGGACTTTAGTAAACCAAGGGAACAGGCTGGCTTCAGGAACGGTACTCTATAATGGATCACATCCATCTCATCAATCAGGTAATCGAGAAATACACAGAGTACAATAAGCCTCTCTATATGGTTTTCATAGGTTACGAAAAGGCATTTGACTCAGTAGAGATGCCAGCAGTCATAGAGGCATTACGTAATCAAGGAGTACAGAATGCTTACGTAAATACCTTGGAAAATATCTACAGGGGTTCTACAGCTACCTTAATTCTACACAAGAAAAGCAGGAAAGATGCCTATAAAGAAAGGGGTCAGACAGGGAGACACAATCTCTCCAATGATATTCACTGAGTACTTAGAAGTATTCAAGCTATTGAACTGGGAAGGCTTAGGAGTAATGATCGACGGCGAATATTTCAGCAATCTTCGGTTCACCGATGACATTATTCTATTCAGCAACAATGCAGACGACTTACAAAAATGATAAAGAACTTTAACAGAGAGAGCGTAAGGGTGGGGTTGAAGATTAATATGCAGAAGACAAAGATAATGATAAATAGTTGCACTAGAAGCATAGCGCGGGCAGGACGAACGACCAAGACTAGACAGGACAAGCGCTACCAACCAGCCCAAGCCTATACCCTTCTGAAGATAATGATAAATAGCCGGGCAAACGAACAAGAGTTCAGGATCGCCAGTAGGCCTCTAGAGTCTGTGAAGGAGTACGTTTACCTAGGTCAATTAATCACAGGGAACCCTGATTATGAGAAGTAAATTCGCAGAAGAATAAAAATGGGTTGGATCGCATACAACAGACATTGCCAGCGCCTGAATGGAAGCTTACCATTATAATTAAAAAGGAAGGTGTACAATCAGTGAATTTTACAAGTGCTGATATATGGGGCAGAAACTTTGAGTCTGATAAAGAAGCTTGATAACAAGTTAAGCACCGCGCAAAGAGCGATGGAACGAAGATTGCTAGGCATAACTTTAAGAAACAGAAACAGAGCGGTTTGGATCAGTGAGCAAACTGGTATAGGTGAGAATCTAATTGACATCAAGAGGAAAAATGGAGCTGAGCAGGTAATGTAACACGCCGGTTAGATAACCGTTGGACCATTAGGTTTGCATTAGAGAGAGAGAGAGAGCAAGGACAGGAAGAAAACGAGCACCCGGTTTGCTAAGCTACACTGGTGGTGTTGGAAGGAGAATAGAAAGAAGAGGGAGATAGGGAGTACTGAGCGTGTATGGGGGAACGCACAGGGACACTGTAAATGGTCTCTTAAGCCGCTGCACTTCAAGTTGTGCACGAGTGCACAAATCGCGTTTCGTGCCAGTGACGGTGTACGCCGCATTAGAAGAGATCGCATAACACTGCACGTGGCACCTGACTTATAGGTGTTTGTTGCTACTTTTACCTCCATTGCTGTTACCTGTAAACACTGGACAAAAATATCAGCCGCACCTATGTTACGTTTATCTAAAAGTAAGAGTATGTCAGCTACTTTTAGGTTTGACAGCGTACGCATTTCGAAACGTTATCGTGTGTTGCCGTGCTCCTGAATCTGTGCGGGCGTACTAATCATGCCACGTACGCGCTTCGTTCGACGTCATTCTGGAAAAGCCATTTACAGAAGGCTATAGCGGTGCTCAAACTCGGTGCCGCCCGTTAACTGCGAAAGCTGTTTCCCGGTCAGGCACACAACTCCAAATAAGGTTAACGTAGCAACGAGGCAATCACGCCGGCAAGTCCCAGTAACGATCCATAAAATCGAGTCGTTACAAAAGCCATACCAGTGATCAACTGAACGTGTGCTTCGGTTGCCCTTCGCGTTCAGAGCGTCCGGCGCCTCTATAGGAATTTGTGGAGCGAGCGAACTAGAGTCTGAGAATGGTGGCGTCTGTGCGCATATTTCGGAGGTGACAGCGGGCACTGCGCTAACATAACACAGCCCGCTTCGTCTAAAAAACCACAGGTGACGTTGATTTGAGAGTACAGCCTTATAAAGCAGCAGCTAGATAGCATAAGTAAATTATACATATATTCAAGATATCTCTCAGGTGTTCATGAGAGATATAATATCTCTCAGAAATGTCACGCGGATGTTGACGTATACTCACCGAATGTATGACTTCAATAATTCTGTCACATTGCAGTTACTCAAATAAAGAAGGACCTGTGAGTTTCGTGTTTTCGTCTTTTATTTGAGTTCAGTTCGCAGCTTATTGCAACCGCCACAGCCCGGTGTCGAACCAGTAACCTCGTGCTCGGCAGCAGCCTTTCATAGAGTCGCTGAGTCACGAATGGGTGGCTGATTGAGTGGATGTTTTTCATTAATTCGCTCATTCACAAAACCAGCGAACGATGCCCTCAGGACATGACTGTCCCCCGACCCAAAATAGGCCAGGCCTGATCGGCTTCGATGCTCAGTATCTTCTAACTCCGATATTGTACATTTTAAAGGGTTATTTTTATTTGACCCTTCCCCGCCACCTAGGCACGTAGTTCTCGCACCGATGCTAAACTACAGCCCCAGAGATCCACGGCTCCAGACTGCTCAAAGTGACACCAAAAAAGGAAAACTAAATGGGTTTAGACTCATTCAGCACTCTTCCAAAACTCTATTTTCGCTAATTCCGCGGTAATGAGTTGTTTCTTACAAAGAAACTGAATGTCAAAATTATTTTTTCTTAGTTTCACGCATGGGCGTGATAGCCGGTTCGTCAATGTGACGTCACTAACTTCAATTTATTTTTTTTTCTAATTTCAGCCCTTGTGGTTGAGTAAAAGTTTTCGACAATCGCTGAGTTCAGCCTTTGTCTCCATTAGAATAAACCGCAGTCCATACTCGTCGATTCCTGACGTCACATGAGGAATTTGACATCATGTCAAATTCCTGACGTCACGGTGAGTTGGTGTGAAAACTTAAAGATGACGCCACTACTGGTCTTTCGTTACAGCGTCTATTCTGACTTATCGAGATTCTTCGCAAAATATGAGTGGCGCTTCCAACATTATGGAATGATAACTTACTAATACATCTCAACTAGTTTTCTTTTTTCAGTGTTCCTTTAATGCAAAGCATTCAATAGATTTTCCAGTCAATTGGTGACTGTGATCTGCCTGGCCTCGTTTGCGGCATCTTCAATTTAAAAAAAAATGTGCCTGCTGTCTATAGCTATATACTAAGGCCTATATTTGACGGACCAACTTTATAAGGAGCACCTTTACTGCCGTTCACTGCACTAGCCGTCTAATAAGCACTTTCTGGCGTCCTGCGTTCTGTAGACATCGCAGGCACTTTTTCGTCATCTCTGCCTCCCCACAGGCCTCCATTTGCTTGTACTTATTGTATAGTGTTCGTCTATGTGGCCCGCCTCGTAGGTCCGGATGTAGGCTTAGCCGCCTGTTAGCCGCCTAACATGTGTCTCCCCTCCCCCTCCCCCCCCCCTAGAGTTTTTCTCCACACGTGCGTCAGGCGGTGTGCGCTCGGCTTATGGAAAACAAATCGCGCTTCTATAAACGAATTCCGAGTCAGCACTCACTCTCTGTCGAGTCTGGGGGGCGGGTAGAGTGGCATCCTGGCGGGATCTGGATCAATAAACCTAACAATAAGCGAAAAAAGGGAGAGAGAGAAACGCCCGAGGACGCTCTAATCTGGGCAATGCAGGCGCGCCGGTCGGCTCGCTTTATTTAGAATTTTTTTGGCTCTCCTGTCTCTGAAGCGCGATCGCGTGTGAACAGTGCGGTGAGCCGCTGTGTGCTGCCGGAGTCGGAGAGATGCGCACCGACGAGAAATGACCGCACGTCGTGGGCCCGGCAAAAAAAAAGGGGGGGGGGGGGCGCGAAAAAACAGCGGCGAGACGATGCAGGATTCGCTGCCGAAAATGTTTTGGCGGCAGCCAGAGCAGCGCAGCGCTGTAGAACCTGCGCATTGTTCCCTCGCAGTATTGAATGTGGCCTAGCTCGCACACATCGATACACATTGAGTGCTCGCCTTAGGACTACGCACTCGAACAGTCGTCTGCTGTCGTTAGGTCAGGAATAGCGAGCAGACGAAAGGATTGTGTACAAATCATGCATGGACTACGCAACAAAAAGAAAACGTTTGAATCTAGAGACCAAGGGGGAAGTGTGAGGCAACGCATACCTGAGATGGATCGCTTAAGAAAGCTACGGTGGATTATACAGCAATACTCAGACGTTGTGCATGGAAGAGCTAACGTCGGCTTACTTTACCGTATTGCTAAACACCTCCATCTTATTTGGGATGGAAGGTGTCCCATGGAAAGGGGACTAATCGGCGAAGCGGAGAATGTGATAGGCAACGCTTCCTTCATATTGGCAAGCAGTTCAGCTGAGCATGAAATGGCTAACTTGTTGAATTTTTCATATGTCGTAAATGCACAACGAAAAGACAGCATTACACGTTTTGTTCAGCCCGCTAAAATTACCTAGTATATAAATTGTTTCTACTGAGTCACTGCATGCATTTACTCGAGCAGATTGTGGAGTGAACAGAAATGATAAGCCACGGCAAGTCACAAGCACGACACAAGCAGCGCTGTAAAGCCAGAGAGAAGGTCATAAATAATGTAGAGAAAGAAATATTTAAATGCTGCCGGTAAACCAATGGGCGGATGCGTGCCGTGCGCAGTGCAGCCTTCTCGCCGGCTACCGGTAACCATGAGCAGGCGATGAAACAGCCGAGCCTGCTAGATACCGAAATACTTTGAGAGCCTATCGTTTTTAACGTTACCGGTCTTGAAATATAGGTGACAAAAAAAAGAAGCGGTTCTTGCTAAAAATTGCTGTTGGAATTATGTCTCGGGCACGCAAGGCCTTTTGCATCGTGTAGAAAAGAAAGAGCCATTCGCCGCATTTCTTAAACGACACAAATATTTATTTAGGTTCGATGAAAAGACTTCAGTAGGAAGGCGATCGTTAGAATGCCTATACCTTCAGCCTACGAGCCTATGGAGTAGAGAACCACCTGAAGGAGCACCATAAACTATTGAAGATGAGTAGTTGAATATCGCAGCATCCACGCAGAAGTAAGCGTAGCCGTAGGTAGTCAACCCTGAAGCCTCAGTTTTTAATGTGTCTGGAAAACGCGAATGAATCTCTCTCTGGTGGATACCTTAGCAAAACAGTGGGAAGCCTGGTAGTGAAAAGATGACGAAAAGGGGGGCGCACAACAAAAGACCTTTCTTAATGCAATGACATAGCTTAGAATATCAAGATACCTAAATGAAATATTTCTTGTTGAAATGAATAATAGGAGAGGTTGGCGCCTTATGTCGGTACCGTCTACTCCTTGTCACTTGGCAAAAGAAACAAATATGCGCAAAAAGGGAGAATAATGTCGTAAAATATGCTACTTAGTCGAACACCAGATGAATAAAAACTATACGGTCCAACAGTACACATGGACTTCAAAGTGTTGTGCATGTGTTCAGTACACATACACGTATATAAAGCCAGATATCTTTAATAGCCAAAACACACATGTAATTACACTGCAAGCACAGGTATCAATTATATTACCTTATTACACAAAACCACCGATTTTCGACAACATGAAGCACTAGGGTAAAATGTAAGATGTCACCTCCATCACAACTGGAGGCTCCTTATTACAATGCAATGCCCAAATATCCACTCACCCATCCATCATACGAAAGTGGTAGCGCGCAAGCACAAACCGCATATTTAAGTGACAACATTCTACCCACTAGCTGGGATCCTAGTCATGTTATATGTATTATGTGCGTAGCTGAACAGAGGCCAATTACCATAACATATCTACTACATACAAAATAAATGGGTTATTTATGCCAGCGCTCTATGCATCTCAGCTTATTTCTACTTTGATCATCAATTGCAACGCATTAACCGACTACGTTGCAGCAGGAGGATTAAAAATTCTTCAGCGGTAGCCTACTAAGCGAGCAGGATAGTACGTGTTGCTGATGCCCTCAGGACCTTTTAAGGCAGACGCCATCTAGATTATTTGAAGTATCGGTTTAGTGGAGGTCTGGGAAGAAATAAACGCATTTTTAATGTGGTCGACGGCACATCTTTCTTTAGATGTCTTCTAAACGTAGCGAGAAGAGGTCAGGTGCAATGATTGTGCAGCTTTTAATGGTAAAGCTGATTTTACTGGTACGAAGATACCTATGAAATATTCGGCATTTAACGGATTACTGCATACATGCAAACAACATAACACCTAAAGTGCACTCTTGTGTTTCAGGCAGGTTGCTAAATTGTACAAAGACGGAGTTAGCAACGAAGACAGAGAAGGCAAAACATACGTGTTCTAGACCAGTAATATCGTCTACTTAAGACGTTATCGCTTCGTTTATAAATGTATAATGTTTCCTAATAGTATGTTTCGTAACAATTGCACTTTTATTATTGGCTGTTTGAAAAAGGAATTAGCCACATTGCACCGTACATTTCATCATCTCAAGGATGATAATATGTCAATAATATATGAATAATATACGAAATTAGCGAATAATAAACATGAACAAGGTACTGAAAGAGACTGAATAGATTTATACCGTGGGATCTATTTTATTGGAGACGTTTTCTAAGTAGAATTCAGCCGGCATGATAACGTTTTCATCACTATTCGTTCTTTCCGCGCTGCGGTCACAGATGATCCAGTAGCCGTCGTAGTCGATTCACTAATTAACTAACATATGTTTAATTAGGCTATTAATTATTCATTTAACACAAACGTTGCAATGGTAGTATTGCAAGAGGACGCCGCAGGAAATGAGAACAGCTTACGCGGTTTTAAAGACGTCATCTGTCGGTGATTTATTCGCGAGCTAAAATTCGTCTTTTGTCGTTACGACATTGAACGCAGAAAGAGCGCTGAAAGCACAGCTCACGTTTTCTTGACACCATCGCGACGAAGAGCAGCTCGTTCTAATGGCCTGCTGAGGCATGCAATTAGTGGTCGCGTCTTTGTAGTGCAAGCGACAGCAAGTCATCGAGACGGGATCTTCGCGAGATAAGATGACGACAGGCACGCCCGGGGGGTCAACCCGCTGACGGAAAGAAACGAAACGAGGCGGGAAGCATCACGTGGGCAGTTCTTCGGGCGCACTGCGTGCGTCCACTTTCGGTATCGGAGAAACAAAAGGCGAATTTTCGCCCATGAATATGGTAGCAAAGGATTTTTTTTTTTACAACCGCGTCAGTCGACGTTGCCTCTTACGGCGTCCTCCTCCAATACTGTCATTACAGCGTTGGGCAAGAAGCTGTAATTAATAAGTTAAAATATTGATCTGAGTTGATTATCGAACGGGCTGCGACGACTACTCATCCATCTGGCATCCGCTGTGCTGAAAGAACGAATACTCAAGAACGCATCATCGCGTCCGTTAAATCTTTTCTTTTTAAATCTGCTTCGATTAAAATAGATCGCAGCGTATAATCGACATATAAACATATAACCGTTTTAACCACTATGTACGGCGACCCTGTCGGCCTTATCGTTCACACTTGGCTGATTTTTCCTTGAGTAAAGAATGTGGGATTTTGAAATGGCCGGATCTGACGTAGCCTACGTTCCCTTGCTTCTACACCTAAATAAGAATAAAAAAAGACATTTTCCTTTTTAACTGTTTCAGAAAACTAACTTTGTTGTTTTCGTTGACGCTGTGTGGTGAGTGCGTGCAAAGTGCATATGCCAATGAGGGGGCGTGCCATGGTCCCCAAGTCAATTAGATCAAATCCAATTTAAATAACTTTAGCGGGATCTGGGAAGAACGAAGCGTGCTCGCTAACAGACCCTTTCTTTCGCCCCATCTTTCAGTTCTTTCACTTTATATTTTTCTGTAGTGCAGGGTAGCAAACCGGACACGCTTATGGTCAACCTCCCAGCCTTTTCTTTCTTCGCTATCTCTCATAAATGAGTGGAGCTCATTACGCAGTATTGACAGGGGGCGCGGGTTGGCTATCCACGCTTTACACCGTTTTAGAGCAGTTGCTAGCATCCCACCGTTGCTAAGAACATATGCAAACGCAGTTCTGCATCGCGTCAAGAATTCCCGGCCTAACTTAGCGTTTAGCACAGCTTAAAACGACCGGACCACGTCGTTACGTATGGAGCGATAAACCCGACGCTTCCAAGTGCATTATTTTAAAGAAAACGTACCACACCGCTCTGTCGCAGCGCTGAATGCGTCAGGAAAAAAGAAGGCACCCGAAAATAAGTCGCCACGTTTTCACATTCGAAGAGTAAGAGATGCAACAAAACTAAAATGATGGCATGGATTCTTCATAACGCAGAAACTTTATAGGCGTTCTACCTAACTCTATTAGGACTTGAAGGTGAAGGCCCAGCGAGGCGCACCACTCCGCGCTTCCGGTACATCATATTACCGTTCGCTCGCGCCTGTATTTGGTGCATATTCACGCGTCGCATATCGTAGTACTCGAAAGAGGCCCGTAATGTAAACGAACGGAGGGAGAAAAGAAAAGACGCCAGACAATAACCTGCCTACTTCATAGCGGCACGGGCACAACACGCGAGGAGCGGCGACGGCGGCCCGTTGCTCCCTGAGGAGGCATTTGCCCGGCTATGGGAAACACGGTCGTCTCTTGGAGAGGGGCCGCCTGTGTGCCCCCTAGCGGCTTCTGGGCGTGGAGGCAGGCTCACGCCGTGCGGGTTCGTAAACACTAGAGCCGATGGACTGTTTCTGCAAAAGAGGGAATCTTGCGTTGCTCGATATATCCGGCTTCTTATTCCACGACTCGTGGTATATAGTCGGCGATTTGGCTGCGGTGCGGGGGAGTTTCGATGGTATTCCTTTATGGAGGGCGCGCCTTGTTTTGTGCCGGCGCGGGATTCGTCTATTCAGCCGAGATTACCGCAGTATATGTTAGAGCCTCGATTGTCTGCTGCCGCGAGAATGAACAGTGGTTTCTTCCCAGTCGCTCGTACTGTGCAGTGTTGTAGAGGCTATAGCTGACGCCTGCCAATCAGGAGTGGAACCCTGCGCATACGCAATGAACCCTGCGCAATGAGCTTAAGCGTGGGTAATTGGCGCATATCGCGTAATCGCGCAAGACGTGAGTCAATGCATAGAGTCTTCGCGTACGACAACTACCATGGGTAATAACTATCATATGTACAGTCTTTAGAGAGTTTCACCTTGTCCGTAAACGCATTATGGTTTGCGAAGTACCGAGTTACCGGACAGATCTACGGCAGCAAGAACGCTGGTAGCGATACCTTGTGGCGCAGACGTTAACTTGAAACCATTGAAAGAGAATGATGAAGCCATCTAATACGCGCTGCTTAACTGATGGCGTAAAGCGTCGGTAGCTGCGTAATCTTCAACATGTCGTGCTCTTATGAGTTTCTTCCTACGAGAACACACTCATTCAATACGAAGCGTTTCAAAAACATTGTAGTTGGAGAAATAGTCACTAGCTGTCGCTACCAGCTTATAAAACCCCTGAAACTTTGTAAAGTAAACTTTGTAAATCCTCTTCCACCTTCGCTCCTGCTAGTTTCTCCTATCTTTCGCGCTACCTTTTCGACCACTACTATGCTTCAGCATAGCAGACAAGCTTTCGCACAGTAAATGCATGCATAGCAAGGCGGGCACTCACGTTGGCTTTCTAGCTCCGAGTTACTTCGTGCTAAGCCCTCATTAACCGGAATAATTTGCACCGTCCTCTCCAGGTGATTTCGCGGCGCGTATCAGCTATGACGTACAAAGGCTGGCAGAGGGCGTGAACAATCGATGCTCTGAATGTACGGTAGAGTACTACAAGCCCCAGTGCTAGCCTTCAAGCGTACTTCTCAGTCTTCTAAGCACGCGCAAAGGCTCGGAGATGGGCGCTCGTGTTATTATGTCTCTCATGCCCCTCAACGTCGACGATGAAATACGCGAGGCCGATTCTCGAGCCGGAGCTCTACGTTAATCGAAAATGAATCAGTTTTTTAGCATTCGTTCGCTACGCTCCAGCGTGGTTAGAGCACTTCAATCAATCTCAAACAAAAGCATAGCGACCTTAAGGTGACTAATTATTTTTTAGGCCTTTAAGATTAGAGGCTCCATTTATGTTTCTTTCAGGTTTCATTTCATCATGCGTTAGCTCGTCCGTTCACGAAGTGACACACTTGCCGTCGCAAAACCGAGTTGCACCACCAGTAATATAGAGGTGCATGCATCGAGGACGGTTGCACTCACTCTGAAATAACATTTGCCAGAACTGACTTTAGGGTAGTTATGACCGAGCGAACGACTAAAGCGAGTCAATGACTGAACAGTCGACGACTCAACGAGTCAGCGAACGAGCTAGTGACCGCATGTTTTCGTTGCGAGTGCTTCACCGTTGCATCTAAATCTTGGCAGAGTTTACAGCTCACGCGAATGAGCACGTACGTTGCAAAGACCTATGACGCTGTTGTTCGGCGAAGCTCGGTTTCGGGAAAGCAGGCACGATTTAAATCGGTGCCTGTGCATCCCAGATCCACCGGCCTACTACCAAAGACGAACATCAACCAAGGAGGCAAACAAAGCTGTTCGCTCTAAAGAAGCTTAGTAAGTAACCAAGCAAAAGTATGGAGTTGCTTTCTTAAGATGTGTTTTCACGCTCGAGTATCAAATTTTGTCAAAAGAACTGTGCCGAATATCAAACATTCCTAATCAAGTTTTCGCAGGCAACCTCGCGTGCCCCCGAATTCTACCCTCTTGGCGTACCTACCGATTCTACCCTCTTGGCGTACCACCACAAAATACGACCACGCAGTGCTTATATCAACAAAGTTCACACATCGCGTAGGAATTGTGTTAAACCGTGCACACAGATGGAAGCATGCTTTGTGAATTCTGTCATATCTACTACGTTATGGCCCGCAGCAAATTATGCAAGCCTCGACAGATGCTATATATTATGGAAATCTCGCAACTTACTTCGCATAGCCGTGTGATGGATGTCGGCCTGAAGTTCTCGCTCCCAATTCCTCGAAACCACGCCTTTCTTAACCCGTCCCGCTTGGCGGACGGTATCGCGAAGAGCTTTTTCGCCTTAGCTGAATATATTTCGACATCTGAAAGCACAACAGCTCATTGTGATGCAAACCGCCGCGAAGTGACGTCACACTTGCCATAAAGCTTAGTTCAGGGCGCTTGCAAACAACAAACCCAACGCACGCGGAATACAAGCAAAGTGCCTCGGGCGGCCAGTCGCGCGGTAATTTTGCGTGTATTCGCGCTTCTTTCACTCTCGCAAAAAACACTTTCATGTAGCACCTATTGAGCAACAGAAGGTGTATCCAGAGTTTTTCATGTTGCTCTGCAATTTTCTCATAGACGGTTTTCTTCAAATTATATTTGAGAAGTTGGTTAATTCATGAAGACTGCGTAACAAGCCGGTATGAAAAGAAAGACAATCTGGGTATCTCCAAGCGGCGGCAAAAAACGTTACTTTGGTTCTGTACAGCTACGTGGTATATGCATATTTTTAAATCTCCGAGCATGATAGTTGGGACGCCCTTGTACAGTGAAAGCAGCTCTCATACTTTCCACAAGGGCTATACCTGGGCGAAGATTATTCAGCGACACTCAACATCACTTGAAGGTCGCTGCCACAGACAGTGCAATCTGCCGCGGCCGTAGACAGAGAATGAGGCGAGGTCACAATAATATCGTGGTCTGAAATAATCCGTAAGCCGGCCTTGGCTCTGTAGAACTGCTGCCTTGGAGCAGATCGCCTTGTTCAAATCTTGGCGCCAAAAAGAGAAGAGAGAGGGACCAGTGATTCATTATATGGGTGCTTGCAGAACACTTTGTTTTGCTAAAATGAGGTACGAACCATACGAAACTCTAGAAAAGTATTGCCGATGTCACAGCGCCATAATGTAGCTTTTTTTTTCAGCCAAGCAGTATTGGTTTTATTTATTTTATTTTTATGCAGGCCTTCGTCGGGCCCATGCAGGAGCGGTTACAACATGGAATACAGTACAAAAAAAGAGAAGAAATTGAAATTACTGCATATAAAACAAAGAGCACTAGCACACACAAAAATGGACATACCCAATAAACACATACACTCTGTTTAAATGAGTGGTTCGTGAAGCAGGAGAAACCATGTTTACCCTAAGTATGCATCGACAAAGGCTGGATATGAAATACAGTTAACTTCACCATTCGAATTCCAGATTCTCAATACTGTCAATAAATGCGTTGGCAGATGGGCAGTTTACGGCTCTAGAGGGTAGTATGTTCCAATGGGAAATGGCGTGTGGGAATAAAGAGTACATACGAGGCAGATGCCTGATGAAGTCATCAAAAATTTGGAGGACGCTGAAGCTTCACCTTTGAGAGCGGAACGCAATAACATTTGAAGATCCCTGAGTATTTCTCACGCTTCCCGGCAACTGCAGCTTATGTAACCGGGAAACGCTGGTGGCGAACGCTATGAACGAAGGCGAGATTTGTGGTTCTTTTTTTTTTATCGAGTTCAAGGAATTTAGGGAAGACACACCACTCCTACTAAGACCGACCTTGAACGGCAGCTCGAAAACGCTATTGCGTTAAAAGGGTTTTGTGTTTCCGCATAAGAGAATTATGTTTTCTCGTATGTTCAAATTACAATCCCATGCTATCATGCCTGTACCTGGTGTGTAAGTCGTACCTTACGAGTTTTCTACGTATTTTACTTTGAGAAATTCAGTTAGTGCAGTGGTTTCCTTGCGCCACATGGAGGGCCTGCGCAGTTGGGTATGCTTAGTTCAAAAGTTCAACGCCGGACGCCGATGCAGAATTATCTGGGACACGCGACCTTTAACGCTATCGCGTTAATAGTGGCTTGATGGGGTCAATTCCGTTCCTGCAATTGCTACCGCTGCCCCACCAAGCCCAGCCAGAAAAAAAGAATGCACGCAACCCTCTGGCTTACCTTTCTGTATGAGCAGCATCAACTTACCTACACAGCGTAGGCATATATTTCTGTATGCTGACGTAACAATAACAACGATGATGCCAGGTTTTTTGGAATTTCGACATTAATCGTAGCAACAGATTGAGACATTTTACAAGTGCTTCTCAATATTTGTACTTGCTATATGTTGTTTAATCGGCGAAAATCGTGTGATGGAGTTTCTAAACCTTCGCAAAATTTGTTTGCCTATTTCTTGCATATCTTTTTGCCTATTGCCTATTGCCTTTTGCCTTTTTGCCTATTTCTTGCATATCTTGCAAGCGGAATTTGCGAACCATTTCTTGGACTGCAGTGGATAGAATGGCACGAAGACAACGAATTTTGTTTCTCCCAAAGGACGCACTTCGCATGTGAAGGACAATTTGTCCCCAGCGTGGCAACCGTGCTCGGAACCCACTGCCGGAACTAGACGGCGTCTTTCAACGCCAATCAACTCTATTCAACATCAATTACACATGTATGGAGTGCAATAAGATGTCGAAATGTATTATTGTCGGGGGCCTCTACTCCATACAAAATACAAACACTAGTAGTCAGCGTTTCCTATTTGAAATAAGTAAGTACTTCAATCGAAGCAAAAACTCAGTGAATACAGTCTGTGCTTTGCAATAACATACACGAAGCACTCTTGGTTTTCTCAATTGCGCGACAATTCCGACTCTTCGGCTTGACGTTCCCGTATTTTTCTGGTTTAATTACTTTATTTTGTTAACAGTATATAACGACATGGTGGTGCTTGTAGGTGTCGCGGACTACTCCTCTTCTCGGAACGGTAATTCTGCAACCAATGATTGTTTCGTGCAATTCTATCACCTATATACACTAAGTGCGCATGTTTAGGCTTTATTTTATTTTTAAACTTCAAGTTTATAAGAGACATTACATCGTTCACTATTTGCTTTTTCGTTTCTCATATATTTATTCATATATATAGCACTTTTATTTTGAGTAAGCTTAATCGTTGCTGGTTTCTGAGACCATAGAACAGAAATATAGAGGGGTAGGAAGCACGTACTTCCGTCCTCTCTGACTTCTAATGAAGCTAAATCGCTGTATATATTCAGAACTTTATGTATATGTAAATAAATAGAAGTGCTGAGACGAGGCTATGAGAAGAAAGTAGTATCTTAGCTTTCATTTATTACTTCGTTTTCAAAAACTCATTATCTACCATCTAGGTACCTTGATTGCAGTACCCCTATTCCCATATATTCTTTGAAATATTTTACATTTTTCTTCGTCATCTTATTTTGAACTACCCGGTTCTTGGCGTGTACCCATAGTAGATATGTGCCACTAACTACTAGGCTCTATATTTTGCGTCTACCCTCGCCAGGACCAAAGCCACTCTGCATTATGACAGTGTACTGGTACACAAGTATGCTTTACTCTTTACACTAGTACACTTCTAGTACACTGCAGCTTTACTGCTGCCGCTACTGCTGCTTGTACTGAAGATAATTATGTGCCTTCAGAACGTTGCCGGTACTCCCAGTTGGGGATGGCCTAAGCCTCGGGTGGTTGAACGCAAAGATTGTGTTTTTATAGAAAAATAAACTTGAAAAGCTCAAAGTGCGAATAAAAGAGTTTTGTAACTGAAAAGTGTGACCAGATGAATTAGGAGTTAAGCTTATGAGAAATACAAAGAAAACTTATACCAGAATTTAGAATGGAAGAACTTTTGTTAATTAGGAATAGTAATAAAAGTAGGAATTAGCATGACGTACGTTTCGTTGCTCTTGCTTGAGACACTTGGTCTTTCTCGACCTATAGGCGCCAACACAGAAACAGAGATTACTAAAAATGCAGGAGCATCACTTCTAAAGTTCGGGTACAGAACAAATGTTCCAGACCGTTTGCAAAGCATAACTGTTCTTGGACAGCTGGTAAGGAGATCCCTCTTGAGTGCTGCATTCCAAGCTCAACACTCGTGAAGACAGAAGCAAGAGTCACGGAAACGCGGAGATTTCAGCAACCACGGAAACAAGAACCTAGCACTTCAGACAAGGAGAAAAAAAAAAATAAACGCTTAAGGTTTTTGGTTCAGCGCTGTGAGCGTCCATTCTTCTTGTCCACGTCTGATGCACCGGGAATGTGGTAACAAGTTAAAATGCCAAATAGCAGCTGTAAATAATCATGATCAGGCGCAGCAACTATTCTTATTCCTAATTCATGCAGCAACTGTGCATTCTTAGTACTCTGGAATACAAATAAAGTAACCATTACAATTTTTGAGTCAGCTTTAATTGCATGATGAGTATCTTGTGCCAAAAGTTTTTATTTATTTGTTTGATGGTTTGTTTGTTCGTTCGTTCGTTTGTTTGTTTGTTTGTTTGTTTGTTTGTTTGTTTGTTTGTTTGTTTGTTTGTTTGTTTGTTTGTTTGTTTGTTTGTTTGTTTGCTTGTCGAGATGTTGGCACACGAATTGGGGGCCGGCTATTCCATACCTCATGAAGAGTTAGTGTTTTAAAGATAAGGCGGGATATACTCTGATGGACTTGTTAACATGTCAATGCATGCTGCAGATATGAAATAAACGTACCTCACACACATATACTATACGTAAACAGCATACTTATATACTACATGTGTGAATATCATGCAGTCATCTGCATACCAATATAAACAGCCCAACACCACGAAAAGAAACTCTAAATGCAACTTTGCAAGAAAATGCATGCTACAAACAAATCATACATGCTACCACACAACATATCAAGCAACAGCCGTACATACAAATGAAGTATCAGTTTCTGCTCGGGAATGCTTCCTTGCATGGGCACCTAGCAGTCTCTACTGTATAGTGGCGAAACATTAGGTTTCACAACGCACTCGCAACTCCTAGGCTAAGAAACAAACAATTGAATTACGGCCAGTCTGAACAAAACGAAAGAGAAGGCGGACTACAAAGGATGGCGTGTAAATGTGGACAAAAGAGTAATACGAAGCACGCTCAATAGTCACAGGCAAGAGCTAAGCAATCAGAAAGGAAATGCAAAAGAGAGCCTATTTTTCTTGCGTGAGTTGAACAGCAATATCGGCATGTCTGGAATACTTTTACGGCGCGAAATATCCCGGAGGCAATTCGTATGGAACCTCACGTAGCCGCTTGAACGGCAGAAGGGTCTTTCTGCAGTTCTTTCTTTCCTTTTGGCTGCGTTTGCTTTCGCATGCTCCTGGAATTTCTGAGCTGCCGAACATTAATGGAGAAAAAAAATTGGTCCCAAACTAAAATATAAAACACAGGAATAAAAAATATACTCTGTTCTTTTTCGCAAAAGTACCGTGCAGCAGTCGAGGACGCTACGGTCCATTACGAGCTGTAGTCAGGGACATAAAGGTCACGTATCCAGCTATACAAGGCACCATGCGTCATAAAGTGATCTCCTCTTTGACGAGCTATATAAATTCTGCTTATAGAATTTATTTATAAAGTCTATACAAAGCTTATCAGCCCCGATCAAGAGATCTTCTATCAAGTTTCAATCAAGTTTCTATCAAGATCTTCTATCAAGTTTACATAGACCCTGTCTACAGGCATCCCGTGTGCGTACAGGCTTGCACAACTTACCGACTACTCTATATAAACTTTTTTTGCCCTCAATTAGTCTGGAGATCTATGAACCACAGACACACTGAAACTAGTCGAGTTCCTAAAGACTTTCGCCTTGAGCAATTCTATATACGTTGCACTTATAAAAAAGGCAAATGTATGTGAAGGCAGGGCAGGTTATGTAAGTCTGTGGTACTTTACAGGCTGCCTCTAAAGATGCTTTTTGCGCACAACTAAGTCAGATCAGTTTACCACACAAGCATAGAAGCCAACCGAAAATCAATAGACTTCACATATATAAATGTTAATACCTAAGGGTCTAGCTGATGCCTATAGGAAAGCTACAGACTGCTTCCTTTGATGTCCGTGTGAACTCTCCACTTTCTCTCCTTATCTTCATCTTCGTCAGCATCATCATCATCACCACCCTGGTTACGCCCACTGCAGGGCAAAAGCCCCTCCCATACTTCTCCAACTACCCCGGTCATGTACCTGTCCAACTACCCCGGTCATGTCTTAATCGTTATTCAATTGTCCCTCTCTCTCAGTACAAGGTAGCCAACCGGGCTCAGTAAACTCCCTGCCTTTCATTTAGCCTTTCTCTCTCCTCTTCATTTCTCTCTCTCTCTCTCTCTCTCTCTCTCTCTCTCTCCCTCTCTCCTTTACTGATTTCACTCTGTATTATAAGGGTCGATACCTGATTGCAACAGAGTGCCAGCTCTAGCCGCCCTGCAGTGCACACTTCTATCAGGACAGAACATAGCTTCGTTTTCTTCAAATAGCACGAAAATGAAGGAAATCATTGCCCGGAGCGACGATCTATCGCTATAGTACGCGTTTTGCTGCTCGAGCTAGCTCCCATTTCCTCCTTTCAACGCTGCCATATAGAAGAGAAACAAGACACGAAGAATCGGTGATGGCAGGAGTGGCTCGATTTCCGGGCTATGTTATGGTCAGACAATGTCCGTCCGAAACTTAAAGAAACTATTCCGCGTAAGAACGGAATGTTTTACTTCTAATTCCGTTCGTACCCGCTTCGGTCGACCGGTCAAGGCTCTCGGCACGCGCTTTCTTTAACGTCAGTGACGTCACCTTCGTCTGCGGCGACTCCTTTAACGCCGCTCGGCGCGCTTTGAGTCATGGGCGTTGGGCAATGTTCTTCTGTCCTCTGTGCATTTATAAGACGCTTCTGTTATTGTTAAGCGTCCCCCTGATTCTCCCGTCGCTCCTTCCGTTCCGCAACTTGGGCATCGGGCACCGTAATTTCCTGTCTCAAATGAGCTGTCGGTGTCTGGCAACGCTAACGAGGCCGAGAAAGTCACCGGCCGTCTCCCTTTCTTGTCGTCTCCTTTGATTCTACAACTGCGCAGCAATGCCGCAAGGTGGCGATCGCGGAGGCAGCTTAGGATCTGCCGAAACGAAACGGCTGTTGGCAACTCGCTGAGGCCCCCTACATATCCAAAGGACAGGCATTGACCTCTCGTTAACTGAACCACTTGCCTGCATGGACTTTCTGTAAAAAAAAAAATTGTTCGGTTTAACGCATTCCGAAGCTGGACACTCGGCTATCAAAGCAGCCGTTGCGTAGGGACTCCGGACTACATTGGTGAGCCAGCACTCTACATAGCGCTCGCCCAAAGTAAACTGCATGAGTGCTTCTGCATTCCTAAGTATAGGGAGCTTGACATCCACGTATAGTCTGCAGGAACAGTGCACGTATTTTTAAGATACAAAATCTTGAGTAGCCATTGACTTCTTTTATTGCAGTTATATGGACACTACCGGCGAATATTCGGCGTGGCTAACGGCGTGACCTTCCTTATAAAGTCCAAGTGTGATAATATCGCGCCGCGCGCGGCGTATGCTTTGGGTGACAGAAAAAGTTTCCGAGGAGGAGAAGGAGGAAAAAAGTTATTTAAAGCCAACACTAAGGCCCAGTAACGCAGAGCGCTTGCTCCACTAAGGCCCGTTGTTGATCCGCCAAGTCCGAGTGAAGCCAAGCACTCCAGGAAGGAGGGGAAGGGGAAGAAAAATAGGGAGAGGTAATGGCAGTGTTACATGATTAGAGAATGTGTTCTGTATCTGTGCTTATCTCTGGACAGTTAGGGTAGTGATATATGCTACGCCAACCGAAGTTGTAGAGCATTAGTGGCGTGAGATGAACGTTCGTTTAAACTTTGCAAAGGACATGTGCTTGTTCCGTGTTGAGTGAAGGATGAGGTTTGGGCTTGCGAGGCTTAGCCGAGAAGTATGGTGGCTTTATGCGCACCGCCTTTCCTCGCGCTCAATGCAGGGAGTAACGTGATCAAGACCGCGCCAGGGAAGGAGCGCGTCCCCTCCTCTAGTCCGGCCCTGGCTGGGCGTGGCTGTCCGAGTGGCTGAGCACATAAGCGGCATGCGCTCGGTGTCTTAGAGTTCATTCGCGGCGGATGCAAAGTCTAAGCATGAACCAAGATTGCCGGTGGAGTCGTGTGAGCTGTTTTCCTACCGCACTTAGCGTTTAATGTCACGTAAGGTAAGTTTTGGACCCGCGGTGAAGCAAGCGCCAGCACGAATCGCTGGCTCCACGCTGTGCTCGCGGTCACCGAGTGAGATCTGTTCATGTTTGTCTGCGCGCGCATTGTACCACGCTTGGTACTTTAATTAGTTAGCGAATATTTAATGGAATTTATATAGCTGATCAAACTACGAGCCTTAGACGTCGTGTAATTTTTCAATACGCGTAAGTTGCTATCGTTCTCAATGCTTGGCTATCGGCCGAAAGAGCAGCTTTATTCAGATCCACAAAGTGAATTTGTTGTAAGGGGCGCGAAGAGCACGCCTAACTAAAGCTTTGGTTCGCCAAGGCCCGCAATAGAACATTCCCAACACTTCACCGTTTCAGCAAGACGGGCCACACGCACCTTCTTCGTCGTCGTCGTCGTCGTCGTCTAATTTCGCGAAGCACGCAAACAATCGTTTCGCGAGACTCAGTGCCCTGCCTGTTTCTGTTTTTACCTCCGCGTGTCCACTGCCTGAAGT
Source organism: Dermacentor albipictus (assembly GCF_038994185.2). Classification (NCBI taxonomy): domain Eukaryota; kingdom Metazoa; phylum Arthropoda; class Arachnida; order Ixodida; family Ixodidae; genus Dermacentor; species Dermacentor albipictus. The sequence continues at coordinate 127,045,909 of NC_091828.1, forward strand.
GTGTTTCGTGTAGGCTAACCGCGATCAATAACGGCAGCCTAATACCGAGAACGTGTCCCGCTCTGCCAGGCCCTGTCGCGCGTAGTGTTCGCCACATACGGTAATGGTAACAGCATATGCATGCCTCTTTCTGGGCCTGAATGCAAGTCCCGACGCTCAACATCACAGCCAATCAGCGGATGGCAGAAACATGCATAAATACTCTCTGATCGTTGCACGAGCACGCTAGCTTTCGTAGAAGGCTTGCATGCTGTGCTTGTTGGGACCTAGTGACATCACCAACGAGAAAACGACCATCGAGGGTCAAAATTCTATATTTCGAATACGTATTCAATACTGCCGTTTGTATTTCAGAATTATTCTAGAATTTGGATGTCTAATTTCTTGTTGCTTTTGGTTAAGGTTGAATATGTGGAAATGCTATGGTCATTGACGAATGCGTGCCGAGAAAGTAGGTCACACCATATATACAGTGTGTTTCATTTCTGCGTTAACAATTTTGTTTGTGTCACCTATGGCAGATAGCATGATCCTAGTCCTTGTGCTGTATTGCTCTAAGAGCTGAAGAAAAGGTTTAGAATTGTGTGGCTTTACGTGCCAAAACCACAATATGATTACGAGACACCCCGTGATGGGGGACTCTAGATTAATTTTGGCCGCATGCTATTCTTTAACGTGCACTCAAAGAGTGGCACACGTCATTTTTACATTTCGCACCCATAGAAAAGCAGCAGCCACGGCCGGTATATATCGTTTTTACTGACCGCTTAAAGTACGTACTGCCATAAGACAATCAGAAACAAGTGTAATGAACATTCAATTGTTGATGACCTATGCATATTGTCTAGTTGTACGGACGTCCGAAAAACACTACATGTATTGAGGTAAATAGTTTTTCAACCCCTGTGTTCTTCTTCTGTTGTATTCGGAACTAGAGAAATATATCGGTTATTTGGTTGAATTTCAAATAACCCACTGTACTCGCATTCTTACTTACAAGTGACGTTTACTTTAAAGTATGCGTTCAGCACACCAGCCAGTGCAAATCACCTTTAAAAGGTTAGCCTACAGCATCGCCAAATCAGCCAGCACTCGTTGTCCGACAACAGCAACGAATTCACAATAGGATTCACAAATACATGTGCAAGCTGCTTTCAAGTTGACCTCTCACTGCAAATTACAGCCATATAAACTGAAAATATCTACATCTTGTTATAGATTACTCTATAGTGACAAAAACTGTAAAAAAATAATGTGCAATGCATATTAACAAACGTGCTTATGAGTTCTTTTTTTTATAAGCGCCTTGTTTCACTTTACAGTGTAGCATAATGAAAATTTCCTAAATGAAAGAAGGGGAAGCGAGTGACTCGAACACAACCATATGAAGCCGACAGACAATGATGTGCTTTCCTAGGCATCGTTAACTGTGAGCTCCATATGAATATTGAACTACAGAACTTTAGTATCACGTGTTACTGCATCATAATGTTTAAAAATATATCGTACGATGAGGAGCTCAGAGTGTACAATTATAGAGCACGTCTCGAACAGTGTCAGGTTCCCTTCAATGATGCTTTCCGCCCACATCGGTAGCTCATAAACCACGTGTTGGCAGAATTTGCTCAACTGAAACCGCGAATGTCTCTAACCCGCAGGTTAAACGAGGTGGTCGACTCCAGCCGGCTGTCCCGGCAGCAGTGAGTAGGGTTGGCGTCCCGACGCCGGTGCTGCGGTGGGCGATGACCGAGGACAGCGAGTACCGCATTCGCCTGGTGACGCTGGGATCCGGAGGCGTCGGCAAGAGCTCCATCGTCAAGCGCTTCCTGTTCAACACGTACTCGGACCGCTACAAGCCTACGGTCGAGGACCTCTTCTGCAAGGAGTTCGACCTCGAGTCGATGACGCTCAAGGTGGGAGATCGAACCTTCTCGGATAATTCGATCTCTCCAAATTAATTTGATACGGCCAGGTGGGCATGATCTGGACACCGCAGACTGCAGACAAGATAATATATACTTAAGAAAGAGAATTGTTGGGTTTAATGTCCGGAAACTGCACGGTGAATCATGAGGGACGCCGTAGTGTGGACCTATCGTTTAATTTTGGTCACCTCCAGAATCGACTAGCGTTACAAACTCCACTGAAACCCTACAGAGGGCCCGTATTGTGCATTGTTGTCAGGATGCGTCCACTGATTCACCACCTTTGATTATACTGCCTCTGGAGTAGTCCCAATTTACTTAGCTAGAAACCCGTCTATGCAAATTGGGGGAAGACGGAACGAAAGCTTCAATCCAAAAGAGCGCGTCTGTTGTGATGACCAAAAGAGTAGTGAAGCTCTAACAAATCTTTACAAATTTTAGTTTGGCCAATAGTGAGCTCACCGACGCGACAGCTGGCGCAGTGGTGCTATGCATCGGTAAGACTTGCACAGTTTTCCACAGCATCGGCCGGAATAAACATTCGCAGATGAACACAAGCAATCTCCTCTTGAGAAGAATTTAGAGTCGGCTGTACGCTTCGCGAACTCATGCGCCTTTCTGCATGCATTAATTTTCTTGAATTGAATGAGTACACCACTTGCCTTTTAACCATACGTTATTTTGCCTACTTTCTGTATTCCCCGCTGTCCCACCATACAGAAGATAGCGTAATAAAGTGTAATTTATGGAGCATCTATTTATTGAAAGGTATTACAGGAAAGCTGGCTTCACATGTAAAAAAGGATAACTAAAGCATTCATCGAGCGCCCAGCTTGTCCCCCTTACTACCCTTGATTACGAAATCTGCCAGCCTAACACGTCCCCGTAACTGCTGTTCGCCTATCATTGTCGTCGGCCGAATCAACTGCACTGCAGAGATATGAGTGTTCTCGCATTCGCGGCTGCTTTCACGTTCATGACTAATTTGAATTCTGTAACAACGCAAACAATATTAGCAATGAACCAATATGGTTGTGCTTATTCAATGCCGTTTTTGTTGAAACACCGGTGAATGTTTTATGTACTTTGAACAGCACCGCGTACTTTTGTTTCGCTTCATGCTGATGAGCGAGTTGAAACACCATTGCATGCGGCTCGCTCAGGTGGACATCCTGGACACCGCTGGCGATCATCAGTTTCCGGCCATGCGTCGGCTGTCGATCGCCAACGGCCACGCCTTCCTTCTTGTCTACAGCATCGACTCGATCGCATCGTTCGAGCTCGTCAAGCAGTGCTTCCAGGAGGTTAGGGAGCACAAGCCGGACTACCAGGTACGAATGCAGCCTGCATGCCGGTGGACGGGCAAGGCTTCCGCAGAAGCCATTCAAGGAGTTTCGCCGTCGCTTAGGCAGACTGTGGCAGTTCCCTCTTTCCTCCTTTTGTGCTTACCATAGCAAGCTACTTATTTTGGATAATTCATTCATTCATTAAGTCCATGATTGATTGATTGACTTATTTATTTATTTATTTATTTATTTATTTATTTATTTATTTATTTATTTATTTATTTATTTATTTATTGATCGACTGATTGATTGATTGATTTGACTTCATGCTGAGCGAGGTGAAACATCATTGCCTCGATTTATTGGACGACTGACTGACGAATGAAATTTCAAACGTAAGGAACTACTTTATCACCGCCTTCTCGAAAAAAACATGAATTGTTTAATGATTGCATGAGGTCAGTCAGATCTGAGGTTCATAAGGTTTATTAAAGTTGTGGAAATAAAGCACATTTCGAAAACATGCTTAAAGTCAATATAGAACCAAAATAGCCGCCTCCTTCTACTTCTACACTCGCTACAGTTGCTCTACTTGTGTAGAATATACAAAAACACTCAGTACATATAAAGAACAAAAACCTTAGAAACCTGTGCTTATTGTTCAAGTTCGTGAAGCTAGTTATGTGAAGGCTCTTACGCATCATATGTGCCTCCAAGATGTGTAACCACACAAAAAAATTTTGCTTGCTATAGTCTTTTCATCGTGTGTGCACGAGTTCGTATCGTCTCTTCTGAAGCATTTCGTAGGTCATATGCCTGATCACGCAAATATCAAACGCTGAAAAAAGACGAGGTGTGCATGGAAATATTAGAGGCCCGTGTGGTCCTTCGCCTAGAGCCAGCTACATGGCGCCACAATAACGGGCTATCGCAAACACCGAAGCTTCAAGTATATGCTCAAAATCCACGCACTGCCTGCGCAAGTTCGTTAACGGTCACGTTAACGTTATGTTAAGGAAGGGAATTAAGTTAAGGAAGGGAACGTTTACGGAACAATAACGTTCCCTTCCCTGGTAAACGATAAACAACAGGAGATATCCTCTGGTGAAGCTCCCTGACAGAACACCCAAAAAATTAACTGCCGATTACGATACTCCCTTATGCGAAATTTGAGCCAGCGCTATGCGCATTCTCATTTCGCGATATATTGGCTGGCGCGGACTCGTGCGGCACGTTGCAAGTGGAAGCGATGTGCGGCGCGACTGCCTCGCTAACCTGGGGATCGCGAGAGACAGCGCGTGGGTGGCGCGTGAGCGCGATTCACAGCAGCCGCCGCCGACAGACCTTCCGGACAACGCGCGCTACTCTGGCGCCATCTCGGAGCCATCGTCGCCACAGTACGCTTTTCTCCTCACCCTTTAGCCATACCCTGCTCCGTTTTCCGCCTCATGTTTCCGCTGCACTCTCCTCTCCGCTTGCCTCCTCGCGTCTTTCATCCGCCGCTGCGCTCCGCGTTCGCTTTCATCTTTCGATGTGCTCGTTCGCTCGGTTACGCTGCCGCCGCCGCTTACGCTCGCCGCAAGAACGGGCGCCTAAGAAGTGCGCTCTAAAACACGCAAAGACAGGAATGAGTTATTCTTGCTTTATAAAATTCATTGCGAAAACTTCGCGCAGTCTTCGCGTGGAGTGATTGACGAGGACAAATCCCGCGTGTTTCTGCATTGCCGATTATACGCCCAGAAAAGGCAACAGCTGCACTTCAAACTTTGGGTTCTGAACAGTAATCTATCGACCATTCGAACAATACTCAAACTACAGCAAGTTAGTGGTCTTGAAAGAGCAGCTTTCAGCGTGATGAAACACTTTTTTTAGAAGTACCGAGATGTGCTAGAAAAACTAAAGGTGATTTTGTAAAGTCACTCGTCTTCGTTGTTGTGCTTTGTCTGTTTCTTTATTTTCACCTTTTTATCGGTGAGCGTTTACGCGTCCTAAGGTGTTCTTTTTACTATAATCTTTATATGCTTATATTAAAGCAAATATCATATTTATTTTGTATAGACAAGAAATCAACTAGCCAGAGGCGTACTGCTTCCAACCTCACCAGTAAGACCTAATTTAAGCATGTTTACCTTATGAAGGAAAGCCTTATGGTTAGCTAGGCTGAACCCACGTGGCAATCCTGCATTGGAGAAGAGGGAAAGTGAACTGAAATTGGGGAGAGAATTTCGCAGTGTATAGGCAGGTTCATATCATGAAAAGCAGCAGCAGATTTATGAAATTGCTCATCGCAAACGCACGAGGCCATGGTCCCAGTACCTTCTGTAAAGAAACGTAGATCCTTTATATACACAAAGACAGAAGAGAAAGGCAGAGAAATTATTAGATGGGCTCGCTACCCAACATGGGAGCGAGGGAGAATGGGGCCATAGAAAAAGAAAGGGAACGATCTTCTAGGAACATAAATAGCGGACATGACTAGAAAATGCATAAAATAAGTATAGCAAGACGCTTGCTGAATATCAATAATCATGCAAACATACCTAGCCAGCTAGGAACTGTTTCCTGGAAATGACATGGCGCCCACCCACTCATAGCAGTGAAATAAAAAGGAAGAATAACGACATGCCACATAACACACAGGGCATGAGCACTATAGACGATAGTGTTGACAAAAAAAAAAAGGGGTGAGGAAAAAGAAATTTCAGTAATCCCGCTGACCTATGAATATTTTACGAATCTAGAGGGATTATCTCTCAGGTTAAAAATTTGGGATTTCATCCCAAACACGCAATTTAAAGATGTTTATTTACGTTTCGTCACTGTTTTTTTACGCATTCCGTTTTAACGGTGACCCCCGGCCAATCATTCATATTTACCATCTGGCGTAGTGCCACTTCACCGCATAGGTTTAGAATTCCCGCTGCTTCAGCCAGCCGCGTGACACATGAGTTGACGTCAGTAGACTACACCGCGGAGGTCATGGAAGAAAGAAAGCCGCGAACGAGGAGGCCCCATATCACCGGTTTAAAACTGCGCGAGCCCAAAGTAAGACCCTGGATTATTCTTCGGTCTCGGACCGCCGCCGGCGTGTGCGGTATACCGCGTAACGAGTTCCGTCGGCGTGACGTTTGGTCAACAAGACAGTTCCAGTTTACAGAGTCGCTCGCTGCTGGCTGCCTTGGTGTCGGCGAAACCGAGCCGTCGTATCACCTGTCACCCTGTCTCACCGAAACTGCGCACTGTTCTGCAAGCTACGTGACTGGCGAGACCGAACGAATCCCGTTCTATTGACTCTGCAGACAGGGTCAAGTGGCCTGTGCTCTCGCCGCAATTCTCGGCGGGGTATGGACGGTGCCGTGCAGCGTTGCTGACCTTCTTTTATTAACACAACTAGAAACTAATCCACAGATGCTCAAAGCGTCACATACAAGAAACCACTGTCATCCAAAGCAATGCATCGCGAAGCAATGAGAGCATTTCAAAGTTTCTTTGAGGACAATTTTATGCGCGATAAATTCTGCCGGCACACCGCCGTGTGTAATTGTTTCATTCATGCGCCTGCGTGCAATATGTTGGTCACCACAGGCATCAATCCGCGGACTTTATTTAAAGTGAAACTTTTCTTGTAGCAGCATCCACACGTGTCGCTACATTTTATTATACCATAAGAATCGAGCTAACAAAGACACCACGGACAATGTAGGGGAAATTACTTGCACTTACTAATGTTTTTGTTGACTTCTTACGGTAGGGTTAAAGAAAATCGGGCTTCTCGGTAACGGTGACATTTTCTACTTTAAACACAAGACCACATTGCAAGAAAAACCATAAAACACAATAAGAGAAAACAGTAAGTTAATCGAGTCCTGCGGTGTAGGTCAGCTTCGAGAAATCAACAGCGCTGTTTTTTGCTTTTCTTTTTTTTTACACGCACAAGAAAAGCGTATATAACTAGCCCGAGAACAGGCGTCGTAAAGCAGCTGTCGTCCCCGTCGCTGCGGAGAGATGAACTTCAGCCGACCACAATGATCTCCTCCTCCGAACGCCGCGCCGAGCGACGACTCTTAATGCGCCGTATCTCGCCCTCGGGGCCGAACGAGATTGCGCGTCTCAGAGACGAAGGCTCTCCGCGAATTCGATCGTAATTGCCGTTCGTATACGCTCTGTCCGGCGACGCCTCCTCGACGTCGAGAACCGCGAAGTGTGAGCGAGGGCGCGAGTGAGCGTGCTAGCGACCGCGTCGAGTCCGACTTCAAACTTTCTTCGTCCGATCGGGGTCACTCGGAGTGGGCAGCTCGGATGTAGAAAAGTACGCGCTGTCTCGCTAATACGGTGCAGTGTGGAGGTGCCTACAACGAGTTGCAGGAGTGCGCACGGTGTGGCCAGCAGTGGTAATCACTCTTTTTTTTTCATTCGTGGCAGTTATTGCAGGGCACAGGTGAATTTTACCGTTAGCCTAAACAGACAAAAGAACTAATGACAATCTCTTTTACTTGCACTACGGCACACACGAATACAGGCTCCATAGCGGTTCCTCTTCATCATTGAGCCGTGCTACTCAGGCAACGGTCAAGCTTTACTGAAAACCATTAAAATGGTGGCAAGTATAAACGCCTTACCTATACAGGATACCATTCTGGGCTAACTTCAGCTTGATCATATACATCCTTCTGTTGGACAATCCTTTGACTGAATTTTGTTGCTGAATGATCCGTTTTCTATGCGGGTGAAGCACGCCGTGGTATAGATTCAGGGCTATGGCTAGCATAGGAAACCTCTTGTTAGCACCTAATAAGGTTTGATGATGTAAGAGCACAAATGAAGGCGTCTAGCAAAGGCATTTTGCCAAAAGCAACTTTGAAGTTTCGACCATTGCTTGGGATAGAATCATACCGCTAGCGTTTTGAATTAAGTTATTTCATGCTTCCGCTGATGTACGAGCTTTCTTTTCTTTACTTCATCTTGATTTTCCATATGCCACTCCTAACTTTTTTCTGTGCCCATCCCTATGTGCTCATTACCAAAATTTTGTTGTTTCAGCTTTTCCGGACTGAGAAAGTCGCCCACCTAGGGCGAAGAAAGAACACGTTCCTCTGCTTCGCACAATAAACGTTTATTACTCCTCCTTACCTTTCCCGGTATCGTATAAGCAATATAACAGATTCAGGATGCTCAGTCGAGCTACTATACGAAGTATTCTATGAGCCCATGTGTCTCTTTACTGTGTTCTAAACGTTATCAAGGAGATATATGAACGTCAAGCCCACTCTCCTTCAAAACACTCATAAAACCACGTCAGCCTACGTCTGTGCAAGCCTTGAACCGTTGTTTGCGCCATCTTCTTTTGACGAGAGCAGATGGCGACGTCGCCGATGAAGAATACAGACAGCACTTTGAATAGTCGGTGCACTGTTCTACGACCCGGGGTCTATAGGCACCCTCAGGAGGCACGTCATGCGTGTCTGCTTTTGCAACGCCTCGTTGGAATACTGCACTGCGTTGCGTACATGTCTGAACAATGTCGAAGTCGAAACATGGCGTTCGGAACACTCAGTGCACGGTTTGTTGAGAGGCTGAAGCAAGTGGCAGCTGCCGCATTGGTGCACGGTTTTAGAGCCGCGAAGTTTAGATGCGCGAAATCCCTTCATTCCGGCGGGCGTAGCGTGTGCTGACTTTGGAAGGATTTTCGAGTCGAGGGGCGTGACTGACAAAGGGAAAAGGGCAGGGAGGTAGCGGAAATCAGCATATTGATTGGAGCCAGATGCCGCGCCAGGAGACGAGTACGACAACGTCGTCGCCGTACGCGGTCCCAATCACCAAGGAATTTTTCATTTCTTTGTGTTTTCCTACACCCTAATATAATATAAACGCTGCCTTATTACAGCCATGCAATGCCGTGAAACTTGCTCTCAGCACTTGGACGATCACTTGCGCTGCGAACATTATCACCGCACATTTACAGCGCTAAGCATGACGAAACAGAAACAAAAAATGCACAGGAATGGTGCTGGATATAGACGGGTTTCATAATATCAGTAACGAACCCGGCTAGCTTTCAGCAACAGTAAAAGCTGCGAATATTCAGCACAAGAGCTTATTTTTGTCTACATAGTCGGTGAGCCGTGATGTAAAGAAATCGATATCTGCGTTGCTGGCCGAATTGAAAGACAATGCTTGCGATCAGGGTTGCGCGGGCCGCATAGTATTCACCCAGGTAACCTTAAGCGAAACTAAAGAGAAAAATTTACTTCAGCTGTAATAATAAATTATGATTTCATAATACAAAAGAAAAAAAAAGCCACGCACGGGGGCGAAAACGGGCATAGTAGTTCTACCTTTGATTTCGCGTCCTTTTGAAACATCGCAAAACTAGCAGCGCAGCCCTCAAGGGGTCTGTAGATTTGAAGTCTGAACGACGGTGCTTCTTAAGATGCGCAATTAATACTTCACCCATTCTAAATAACACTACGCTGTGTTGCGCAAAAGCTGGACTGGTTGATCTTTACGCGAACGTGAATGCAAAATACTGAACGTGGCGTGGACTCGTTTTCAGTTCCACGCCCCAACTAGGACGATTTCGTGCGATATTTCTGTAGTTCGTTGTTCATTTGGCAATAAGATGTTTAAAGACTGGCAGCGAACATTGCCAATAATTTCCATATCATCAAATCCATCAGTCTGAAGATGATAACTGACAGGAGAATGTAGACAGTCCTTGGTCTTGCCGTTTCTTCTCTTTGTGTTTGTCTCTCGCACAATTTTATCATGCACAGCGCTTACTGGTGGTCTTTATGAAGATTCGTCACGACAACTCTTCTTCTTTACTTTACTTCTTTACTCCGTTTTCAGTGTGCATGTTTGTCTGGCCCTAGCGTTTTTGATGCAAACTTGTTACACTGTGTACGTGCGCCTCTTCAATGACAAAATGAATCCTTTAAAATTTATCCGGTTCTGGGCAGACTCGAACCCGCACCACAAATATTCAGACACATATTACTGCAAGCAGAGCGCCAGGGACACTTGCGGGGTTCGCTTGCTGTACCCGTCCGCAGCCGCGCAGAAACACAGACCCTAAAAGTCCATTCGAATAAGAGCGTTCAGTTACCCAACTCGAGCGCCGCGTTGCCGGCCAGACAACAATCCCTGAGGCGCGCAGGCCTCACCTTTTATGCGCGTGGGCTAATACTTATAGCCAGTACACCATGCGTCCATGGGCGGCGCCCCACAAACTGAAATTAAGGAATCACGCGCTAGGCGCAAACTTCGCGGTGGAGTCACTAGATGTCGTAGTCCGTCTCGGGGAAACCGTGGGAGAGGATCTTGGCTTCAGTAAACGCTTCGTACACGACTCGTATCGGCAGGGTTACCACAGCGTGCGGCTGCATTGCTTTAGCGCTAATCGAATTACCATCGACAGTCGTCCTAAGATGCTTTCTGCCCCGATCCTTTTCTTATCGGTCCCCAGGAGGTGCCCATAATCGTGGCGGGCAACAAGATCGACCTTCCGGCGGATCGTCGCCAAGTGGGCAAGGAAGACGTGGCCGAGTGGCTCTTCTGCGACCTGCCCCGGCTGCGCGCAAAGTTCGTCGAGTGCTCGGCCAAGGAGAACACCAACATCCGAGAGCTTTTCCGGGGATACCTGCAGCTGGCGCGCATCCCGCAACATCCGGGCTCCGAGGCCGCGCCCCACCACCTCGCGCACGCCACGGTGGCGGCCACGGCCGCGGCGGGGCTGCAGCGTCGCTGCAGTGCCAGGGTCTCGGGTCCTCGTGCCAGGGGTCTGGCGTCGTTCTCTTCGTCGCTACAGGTGAGGGTTTCAGTGTCGCCACTTGCTGACCCGAACAAAGTAAATGATAGCACTTTATTACCTCTCTGTCGCAATGCGAGATGGTATGTGTGCAGGCTAGTGTATATACAGGCCTCGAGGAGACGCTCTGGATAACTTTTGTGTTAGTGCGCATGTTAGTGCGCATGCACGTGGTATTGCGGTTCTATATTTATCTCACTTTTTTTTCTCATCGGTCACAATTTCACCTGTATGCCAGACCTGTCGCTAGGCTAACCTCTCCGGATGTCATTAAGCTTTCTTTCTCTCTCTCTCTCTGCCGGGGAAATCAAATGACGGAAACAAAGTAGGAAGCCAGAGAGAGAGAAAACAAGGGTAAGAAAGGCAGGGAGGTCAACCAGAACAGCATCCGGTTTGCTACCCTACACTGGGGGTGGGGGAAAGGGGAATAGAAAGCGGAAGAAAGGGAGAGAGTAAACACTGAGTACGTGTGGGAAGGACACCAAACACAAGGACACTATAAACGGTCTGTTAAGCCCGTGCACTTCAAGTACTGCACTAGTGCACGAATCGCTTTTCGAGCTAGTGACGGGTGTGGCCACGGTCCGAGTATCTTTGACTCGGTGAAAGGTCTCGAGTCCAGTCTGCGTAAAGTTGCCCGCAGAGAGAGGCGTTGGACATCGTAGCGAGGGCAGGTACACAATAGGTGCTCGATGGTCTCCTCACACCCACAGGAGTCGCACATCGGGCTCTCGGCCATTCCCATACGGTAGGAATATGCGTTCGTAAACGCCACTCCCAGCCACAAGCGACACAACAAGGTTGCTTCGCCGCGGGAAAGGCTAGATGGTAGTTGTAGCCGTAGCGTGGGGTCCAGTTGACGTAATCTGCAATTGAAGCCACTTGAAATCCAGAGATCTTGGGACTTCTTGCGCGCAAGTTGGCGAAGTTCTCTGGCAGCGTCCGACCTCGCCAAAGGTGTTGGACGCGTCTTGGTATCCTCGTGGGCACACCGGGCAGCCTTGTCAGCTAGGTTGTTGCCGACGATGCCACAGTGAGCAGGGATCCACTGAAATATAATGTGGTGTCCTCTTTCCAGAGCATGATGGTGCAGTTCCCTGATATCATATGTCATTTGCTCGTAAGTTCTGGGACGTAATGCGGACTTGATGCTGTGAAGGGCTGCCTTAGAGTCACAAAATACGACCCATTTCTCTGTTGGCTCTTCGGTGATGTACATCATAGCGGCATGGAGAGCTGCAAGTTCTGCCGATGTAGATGTAGTCGTGTGCGACAATTTGAATTTAGCTGTGACGTTCTTGGCTGGAACGACGAATGCGGCAGTTGAGCTGGTAGGTGAGGTCGAACCATCAGTATATATATGTATGCGGTCATCATACGTCTGGTGCATTAACAGGAGCGTAAGCTGCTTCAGAGCCGGCGATGGATGATTGGACTTTTTCGTAAGTCCAGGAATAGCAAAATTCACTTGAGGTGGTCGCAGGCACCACAGGGGAGAGGAAGGCTTCGCCGCCGGTGTAAAAGATGCCGGTATGTACTCTTGATGAGCGCTAATCACTCGTGAAAAGGTCGCTTGAGGTCTATCTGCTGGTAGGGAGGCCAAATGATGGTCGGGGATCCTTGACAGATGGCGAATGTGCGCTCTGAGAGAGTCGACAGCTACATGAGTCTGGATTGTATGGTCTCCTGCGATGGCGATTGTTGCTGCGGTTGAAGTGCACCGAGGCAGCCCTAAACACGTGCGTAGGGCTTGACCTTGTATGCTCTCCAAGGCGCGAAAGTTCGTCTTGCATGCACTTGACAATACTGGTAGGCTGTAGCGTAGGAGTCCGAGAAACAAAACCCTGTACAGTTGCAACATAGAATGGACTGGTGTACCCCAGTTTTTCCCGCATAGAAATTTGAAGACCTGAGCAATGGCGACTAGCTTCTTCTTCAGATAGACGCAGTGAGGGCTCCACGAGAGGTTGCGGTCAATGATGACGCCCAGAAAGCGATGCGTCTTAACATAGGATACAGCTTGACCATCGATGGTAACAGGATAGAATGACATTTGTTTCCGCGTAAAACCAAGTAACGCGCACTTTTCAGTAGACACACTGAGGCCTTGTTCTCGGAGGTAAGAAGCCGTCATGGTTGCCGCCCGCTGAAGCCTGGCTCTTAGCTGAGGGCGAGTCACTGCAGAGGCCCAGATGCAAATGTCGTCGGCGTATATTGAGACATGTACTGTCTGCGGTAGGTAATCCGCTAGTCCTACCAGGATGAGGTTGAACAAAATAGGGCTCAACACTCCACCCTGCGGCACACCACGGCAGATGTAATGGTCTGAAGTTGGGCCGTCTTCGGTCTGTAAGAAAAAACGCCTCTCAGTCAAATAGTCCCGAATCCATTTATACATCCGGCCACCAACTCCAACAGCCTCTAGTGAGTTTAGTATGGCCTCATGGGCGACGTTGTCGTATGCTCCTTTTATATCCAGAAAAAGTGCCGCAGATAGGCGCTTGAGGCTTTTTTGATTTTGGACCCATGTTATGATGTCAATGACGTTGTCGATGGACGTGCGACCTCGACGAAAGCCTGTCATGGCGTCCGGATAGATGTTGAATCGTTCTAGGTACCATTCCAATCGAGCAAGAATCATTCTTTCCATCACTTTGCCGACGCAGCTCGAAAGCGCAATCGGACGATATGATGAGATCTCAAGCGGAGACTTTCCAGGTTTCAGAATGGGGATCAAGCGGCTCGATTTCCATCCTTTAGGAACGGCGCCATTCTGCCAAGACTCATTGTAGTAGTTGAGCAGCTCATCACGTGCGTCATGTCCAAGGTGGCATAGGGCAGCATACGTGATGCCATCAGGTCCTGGTGACGAAGAACGCCTGCAGGTCGCCAACGCAGCATCGAGCTCTTCGAGTGAAAATAGCACGTTTATTTCTGGTACACGTGCCTCAGGGATGTCATTCAATGCTGCGTCAGTAATGATGGCCACGGACCCAGCAACCCGTGCACAGAATTCTTCAGCCACTTGAAGTTCCGAGCGGAGTTGGTAGAGGGCCAGAGCAGCGAAGGGCTTCCTTTGATGCGGAGATGAGCGAAGACCCCTAACCGAAGCCAGAAATGCGTAGCAAAGATTCAAGGCGTCACTGCGTGAGGAAGGTAAAGGAAGAATGACGAACTGCGATAGATGCTGGTTGCTCTATGTGCACATTATTTGACCACGACGAACCGCAAAACACATGACCAAAGAAAAAACGAGATCTTTGGCCCTGTGTTTTGCCCTTCATCATCATCAAATGTGCTTCAACAACTGGCCCAAAAGAATACCTTTCTAGAGGTTGACATTATGTAGTTGCATGCTGAAGTGATTTTACAGTTATGTAGTACGGTAAATAGCATAAGTTTCACAAATTAGTATTCTATTTATTCACTTTAGGGCATATGTTTCTGTGTGGAATTGAAGCAGAGAAGTAGTGAATTCATGAGTATTCTGCGTTTATCCATCAACAAAAGGCGCTGTACGGTACAGGTGCATCAGTGTTTAAGTTAGCTTTGGCTAGCAATGCATGAACGAGGTTTATCGAAAAATAATAATGAAATGTCAACACATTTCGTGGCACATCTCAAGGATGGCTATCTCAAGATTAAAAGCCATTGCTTCCCTCAGAGCTTCTGGTAATTAGACACAACTTCATTACTGCCTTATTTCAATCCCGCTATAACCACGTGCTGTTAAACGCACTTCATTTAAAAGCAAGTCCGCATAAGTGTGATAATTGCCATATTGAATATTGAGACATTACGTAAAACTTTCCAAGCAATTCGTGTGAAGAAAGAGTCTAGCACTATATAAAACTCACGACTTTCAAGAGATATGTTCCGGGGAAAATAACTCACACGCGACATTACATCTCCTAGGAAGCCGACTGCCATTGTATTCATCGCCTTGGCCAACAGAGAAACTCACGCAAACCGCTTCGGTTCTTGTCGCAGGCGTCGCCTTCGTCTGCCGTCCCGGACAGGTCGCCCGAGGTGCAAGCCGCAGCCAAAGCCAAGCCCAGAAGCCGCTCGCTTATCCGTAGGACAAGCAAGAAAGCGTCCAAGCTGAAGGAACACGGCGTGGACGACTGCACCGTCTCGTGACGTGTTCCGCGCACGAACAAAGCCAAAGCCACGGCCGGCTGCTCACTGCCGACGCCGTTGGTGAACAGGCTTGCCCGTAGGGTCGGAGACGCAGGCATGAGTGTACAGCATTGGGAGCGCATGGTCTTAGAGCGTTGCCGGAAGTCGATGAGCACAGAAGAACGACAGAACTGGAGCGAAGGGAACAGATGTAGCTCACCCGACGATTAACACATCAAGAAAGAGAGTCAGGACCCCATCAAACATGCGCTCTTCAAACTATATTCATAGCTTTTGCTCAGAAGAATAGCAAAAGTTTGCCGCCTATTTTATCGAGTTATATGAGACTCTAATTATTACAGATTCATTGAGAGGTAGATGCTATCGTGAGACAAGAAATATTTTCAGCAGTTCTCAACAACAATAAATACAAAACAGGAAATGTTTCTTACGTTTGACGAACCCTCAAATACTGAGCACTTTATTGCTCAAAAATTACACTAAACTGACTTAAACGACTCAATTTAGTGTATTCCTGGTATTAAGCAGAGGAGTCAGTTGGAAGAAGTTAGAGATTCTTACTCTCTCGTTTTTTTCTATAACTTAGTTTCTATTGCAAGACATTGATTACCAATTCACATTGACTAACAATTTACCAAGAGACTATTAACGCGACAGGTTTTTTCTAATATGCTTGTTAAGTGATGCGAACATTTTTAGTGCGTCGAGTGCATTGTATTTTCACAGTGATACAGCAGACACAAAAGGAAGAAAATATATCCTTCTTTTCTCCACGAGTACTTGAGGCACCTTAAGGACGCACGGTGTATCAGGCAATGGCTGAACACGTTTTCAGCGACAGTGTTGTCGGCAAAATGTCCTGTCGTCTTGGATTAAACGAATACCAATGAGCGTGGTTCCACAGAGACGTAGTAAAAAGGAAAAGAAATTATTTATTAATTTTGCTCGGGAATTTCAAGCACACAGTCTTACAAAACTTTCTCTCTTAAATTTCGTACTTGCATCACGTGTGCAGCACCGATTCTATGTAGTTAGCTGTTACCCGTACCATGATTAAGGTGTACAGATTAACTATTGTGCTCTTGTACTTCACAGCAGAGCATTCACTCATTTTAACATTGACTCAATACGCATGACAGTGCTTCAAGGAAAGGTAAAGCCACTTAGGACTATTTTGTTAACTCGCGTTACCACAATTAAGATGTATCCTAACAACCTCATTTTGGTGGTGAGGTTGCTGAAGAGTCTTCTGGCATATGTTAATTAGAAATAAATGCATACTTATACGACAAAAGTACTAAAGTAGGTCATTATAGCGAGGATATAAGCCGGATAAATATTTACAAGTTAGAAAAAGCATTCAATAAGTTTGAAGTAGATGCAATCGTCAACTAGATGCCTGCCAGGAATGGCCAAACACGAGACTGTGTGGGTAGAAACTAAGCAACCAAAAATATTATATGACAAATGTGGCTTTGGTAATTGTTGGTTACGCTAGTGCCGCTTATAATTCGACGACTGTAGTTCAGTCATCTGAGCGTGCATTGCTTGAAATTGCGCAGTTAACGAAAATGTGCAGCAGCCACTGAGCTCACATTCCATAAAAATTCAGTCGATTCGTGAAAAAGCTGGTCGGCCTTCCTCTGATGAGAGCGCATGCTGCTCTGGATTATCAGGATGGTTTAACAACCAGGACCTAAGGATTCTGCGCCAGTCGTTTCAAATGGACCAAGGGAAGAGTTTATTTCTGTCGCGCTGTCTAGGCACCCCCATAGGTGCCAGTGTGTAGAACGTAGCTGCTTAGGCAGTAGGAAAATCGGTGCAACCTTACCGGCATATCATGGGACGTTGTTCTGTATTAGCGCTCCACAACCGTAAAAGGAGGAGACGAGTGTTGTGTAATATGAACCATTCGCAGCTGAAGCTTCGGAGGCGAAGTTTCGTTCACCTTTTACATGGATTCCTATTGTAACAAGTGAAACGTCCTAACGGGAATGACGTTTATGAAATGTCGATACAGGGTGTCACTCCTATAGTCATTTCAATGTGAAACGTTTGTTAAAGCAGAGTAAGATCACTGTATTGCCATGCTACTTCAGAATGTCGGATTGTACCGTCCTGGCCTCACAAGGTGTGCAGTGGGCACGTCTGTCGCATGTGCCGCTCTGGAACTGCCGCAAAGCTAGTATCAGGACCTTAGCTTTAAACAAATCGATAATTCTTTCTTTTTTTCCTATAGGTACTATATTGGAACGTGTCGTGCAAACAGTGCACTTCGAATCAATTGTCCTCAGCTATTCTTGTTCGAATTACGCCGCACTTTGAAAACAAAGGCACGAAAGATCCCGTTTCGGCTAATGTCATTTACACAATGTGCTCGTCGCAACACAATACTTGATAGAGACGCAGAAAAAAAGAATGCAGCGGGAAGCACAAACATGAACTTTTAATTCCTATAAAGTAATACATTGAATCATTCTCCCACTTTTATTATTTCCATTCTCCCTCTCCCTTATCTTCAGCGTAGGGTAGCAAATCGGACGCTCGTCTGGTTGACCTTCATGACTTTCCTGTCCTTGCTTTCTCTCTCTTGTTCCTCCCACGAAGGCGTGGCGTTTGGAATAGCTTGAGAAACGTGACCAACGCAGAAATGCCTCGCTTATCTTTACTGTGTTTCGCGCGATCAGTTGCGTTCTTTTGTTCCACATTTCATAAAAACTCCTAAGAGCGTTGAGCGTCACAGTAAGGGGACGATAGTTGTATTTCTGGCTCTCTGCGTGGTGCTGCGCTTCTGGTATGACTTACAAGTTATTAGTGATGCACTCTACTCGTTGCAGAGATCACCTTTGCTAAATGAGTCTGTCGGGCTTGTAAACAAATAATGACGCTTTGTTGTTCCAAGCCGTGTGCTAGGTCTATTGCAACCATAGCGCTCCAAAGCAGTGTCTATAGAGTGGTGCAAAAGTTTTCGCCCTTCAAACATCTCGTCCTTTCATGACTCTGTAGGACAGCCATCACATCACTTTATGTAAGCCTGCATCCCACGCTGTGTGACTTCTGTACTTTTGCCAAAAGTCAAACACAATTTCAATTTCCCGAAAAAAAAAGCGATCACAGTGACCAACACCTTAGGTGCATCAGTCATTCATTATAACAAGCAAGAGGCATCTGGTGTTCGTTATAAGAAATTAAAATTCATACTATCGTAACAAACGGAATGTGAGGACTGTCTTATACTTTTTCTGCTAAACAGATTCAGGGGACAGCGCACTCAAACTCGATATTTTCCTACACTTCTAACGACTTAAAAGAAAGAAAGACACGGAATATGGATATGCATTTAAACAAAAGAAGTTTGAAAATACCTGTGCAAGCTAGCTGTTCCAACAACCTAGACGTGCCGGAGCAAATATTATGACCTTTCAAGAAATAACAGCACAAACGTACGAGAACATACCTACGAGCCAGGTGGATTAACCAACAGTCGTAGCATTCACGACGCATGCCATGTGCTCCGTACCACTACTAGCATAGTCCACAAACATAGCTACAAACGCTCCACAGTGGTCAAAGATTTAGTGAGCTTTGTCCAGTTATGCTTTATCGTCTAGCTAAAGCGAGTTAGTTACAAAGCGGCACGTGCGGAGACTGCCAACTGCACTGGGGCTATTTATGACCAGTGGGAAGTTCCAGGGACGACATGAAAGAATGGTTTGATGTACTGACAAGTTGCGAAGAGTTGGACGTACGACACGTCCGTGTTTTTTCATGTAATATAGTCGATATGTACAGAATTTTTATGGACGTTGTTTAACTCAACATATCTTGTACATTTCAAATATATACATATATACCATACCGGAGGAGGAAAATGTATCAGTGAGTCGTATAGCTTTGGCTCGTTTCCTCTAGTAGTGTGCGTATGCATGGGATTGTTCTACTTGTCTGCTGCTATAGCGCTATCTATCGGTGAACGTTAATGTTTTGGTGGCTGTTACGAAGACATCGAACTCAATTTTTGCTTCATACTTTTATTATTGTGCTTGCGGAATGCGAAAGTGACGTAGCGGAGTTTCAACTACTGTTTGTTTCTTTGTATGTTTGGCAAGATACCTTCGGGAAGTCTATTGGGCCGCCACAGGAAACTTGAGAAACTAGCTAACATGACACTGAATTTACTGCCGCACAATTACTTCAACACAATGAAAATCATACCGTAATGCGCGGGAATGAACCATCTAATGTGTGCAAGCGTCGCTACACCACGAATTCGTCACAAAATGGCGATATGGAGCAGTCACGACGCATACTGTGTTGCTGTGTCTTGTTTACCGCTCATGTCTCGGGTTTTTTTTTTCCTTTTTTTATCCTTCTTTCTTTCTCACCTATTGCATCCCCTTTCCCTTCCCCCAGAACAGGGTAGCCAACCGGAGATAATCTCTGGTTAACCTCCCTGTCTTTCCTTTGCCTTTCTCTCTCTCTCTCTCTCGGGTACCTTCATTGCACTCAAGGTGTGTGTACGTGGTAAGCATTTTCACACCCTACGGTTGTAAAATTGCCAGAAACGCAAGGCAGACTCAGCGTGAGCAAAGGGGTAGGGTAGCTGATTAATACTAGAAGTATATTGTTTCCTATAAAAATTTTGAATGTTTGAAAAAGCAGCCCCGCAAAAAGAAATTAATCCGTAACCAAAAAATATTCGGCAATTAAATATAATTCATACAAAATGTTTATTCGTAAAAACGGTTCTATCATCAAGATGTCTCGTTTGACAGAAAAACTTGCATCAGCCAACGTATGTATTTCAGTGGTTCAAGCGTCGAAGGAAGTACGTTAGATATGATGGAAGCGTGTCCTAAAGATCCTTATGGATCTTCAGGACCATAAAGATTCATAACGATCCTTAACGATCCTTATAGAACATGCTTGCAGGTTCATGTCCTTCTAGGATTATATGCTAAGTGGTATATACACGTCCTTATAGGGCTATAGTTTATGTAACCTTCGTGTATTAGAATGCATGAAGGGCGCAAAATCGGATGTGGATTAAAACAACACCCAACGAGTGTTTACAACTGATATGAGTGTTAATATGCTCACTGTGTACATGGCACTGCCAACGGGTGTGGCGCTTGTGTTGGACAGAAAAATGTTCATCTTTCAGATTTAGTTCGGGACAACTGGGAGAGCGTTCAGTACCCAAATAAGGATGGCGTATACTTCACTGTGATTTCTGCTCGTGTTTATTCCCTGTATGGTTGTCCTTGTGAGCCCCACTCTGCATATCTCCAACTTTACTCGGTGTGTGATTAGTCACGCCGTTCGTGTCTCCACGTTATGGATGGCGCCTCGTGTACCTGTCGCGGACTACATACGCTTTGCGTGAAACGTGTAGTCTGGGCTAACATGGAAATCCACTCTTAATAGAGAGATTTAGCAGAGCGTTTGCTTGCGCTCCGCTCCGCACACGTTTCACGGGCACCGGTGGCTGCATAGAATGCATTGATTCCGCTTATCTAACAAGCGCGTCTCCCAGAGACGCCACTGACGTGCTCTCAGCTTGGCGGTAAAACGATTACGAACGCATCTACACGCCCCCTGACGCACCGCTAAATCAGGTTCCTAGCGGAACGTGGTCAGCGTCAGTGTTCCCGGTAGCGTTTTGTTGAGCGCCTGCGTGCCAATTGTTGTGATAGGCCGATCTGAGCGGATCGGACCGTAAACGCTCTGCCAAAACTCTCTAATAAACGCAACGTAGTGCCGCAAAACGAGCGACGGAAAGGGTTTAGCGAATATGTGTGCGACGCTGTAATGTCTGGCCGGTGGCAAAGGAGCGTTACCTTTGGGATCAGCATTGACGGTCTGGCCCACAGAGGTCAATGCATGCAGTTATATCAATTATCAGTTACGTTTCAGCGTCCATGAGATCCTTCCAAGGAAGTGATCTTTTTAATCTCACTTATCATCATGACGTCACATACAAGAGCGTTTCCTACGACTTCACTTATCTTTGGAACGTTTCTTTAAATTTGCTAGTTGTAGCAAAACTACAGCGCCGTGACTATAGCATCGGTTTTATGCGGCGACCAGGCTCATAAGTCCTATTATTGTTAGCTGTGATGGCGCTCCACAAGTGACCTCAAGCCAGTGATTTCTGTCGCGAGTAGTCTCATTAAGGAACTCTTTCAGTGTTTCTTTCCCGATTTCACCTAAGCTCAACAGCACTTAGCGCATTCAACCAGCCAACGATATTTTGTCTGGCTATCTCGGTTTCTCTAAATGGGCAAACATGGAAAGAGCACGTGCTTGTACTTTTACCACCTCTCTAGAGAATTTGCGATATCAAGGCATTCTTAACCAATGTCTACCACGGGGCGGTCACTTTCTTAAGCTGCCCTCGTACTGCGACGTGACTAAGATCGTTTCCTTGAAAAATAACCAAGGTAGAATCCGTTTCGCCAAAGCCTAATAAGCTATAATACTAACGTACAGAAATTCGATGCTTATATTTCGCAACTCGCCATAACTCAGCTGAAAATGACGGATCACGCTAGGAGGTCTCCATGACTTTCTTTCCGCAGCATAATTAAAATGTTTTTCCATCCACAACATTTATTACACACACAATGTTAAAGCGAAAATGCATAAATCATGCTCCTTTTTTCTTCCGAGGTACAGAGAAAGCCTTTGTCGGACCTTTTTCCGACGCTACGCGGGACCAGAAATTTAACGATAGGCAGTCACTTCGGTTGACATCTCCCGGAGCTAAGAGTGTATGCAAGCTGTTGCTAAATGGTCGGCTCATGCACTTTTTAATCAGAGAAGAAAGCTTTGAAAAGAAAATGCGCCTAGATTTTATTGAAATCGCACTCTCTGCAAAATGAAGCACAACGCACTTTTTTGTGCGTGTGTTTTCTTTCGAAAGCTTATGATGCTTCTTAGTTTTAAAATAACACTGAGAGGACGTAATAAAACAAGGTCTAGGTTTGGGCCAACTTCTGCTTAAGTTTCCGAAGAGCGGACATATATTCCCAGTGCGCTAGCACTGAACTAATTTTATTAAAATTTGATGCATTTAAAATGTATATCATAGTAACTTTAGACACTTCGAAGGTTGAACAATACCCATAGCGCTAAATGAAATGAAGATTTCCCAGTTTCACAATTACTGAAATTTATCATTCGGTAACTCAGCAACAGAAACAGGTATCACTAATCTGTTAACCACATTTTATATAGCGATTAAAGCGGTTGCTTTTCAACTATTATACAAGGGGTTTCAAAGTGACCATTTTGTATATTCTCAAGTTCTTCAATGACCACGTCACCGACGTAACAAATGAATTAATTGAAAGCGCGATGTTCAATTCTGACAATGCCGCTCTAATCCTCTTTATCATTCAATTCACAAAACTGGAATAGTTTTAATCATTTTTGAACAATTACATAGTTGCACCTTGCCATTTAGTTATTCTTTCTTCATTTGTTTGTTCATGTTAATTGTAAAAATCATAGCGTTCAACTTCTACAGCCTCTTGTCCAACCCCTACTCCAACCGATACTCCACCTCCCCTGCACCCCCTATTTTTTATAACCATTTTGCGCTAAGTGGCCACAGATCTTATGGTCTGAGATTCTTTAGTATGAATCGACTAGCCCATCAACACGTACGTATTACTGAGTTACATTCCTTCTACATTGCACTCTTTTAAGAACGTTTACGATAGCCGCTCACCTTGTCCCTTCCACATCTTATTACCATTTTGCACTAAGTGGCCATAAGTTTTATGATATTAAATTGTTCAAAAACATTTTGATGACCTAAATAATAAATGTATGACAATCACTGGCTACAACTTCAAGGTTTTCTTTAAAATAGCAACTCATTATTTTCAGATGAATCGAGAGATGGCGTACTAATTCTTCATTTCATGTGCATTTTATTAGGAAATCTGAGGCTCACCAAAGTGTAGCGCTTCCTCTAATCAGGGCAATTTGAATCTTCCAAGTTAAGTTGCGGATCGAGCTTATGAAATAGCCAACAGGCGATATTTGCGTCAAGCGGATTCGTGTGGTATATGCCAGGATACAAAGCATATTCGAGAGAAGGCTAGCCCACCACATTCGAACAGCCAGTGCTCACTTTCGAATACCGGTTTAAATTAACACATCTTGCTATCGTGCAACCACACGTATGTTAGCTAGATGCTTTTTTTTTCAAGGAAAATCACATTCCATGAAAACATTTGTGAAACTCGAACTTCTAAAATAGGGTGTATTTTTTTATATTTACAACCTTGGTAAAAATATGTTGTGTATAATTATGTTGTTCACCGTGTTTGTTATTACCGTACCTTGATCTTGTCTGTGTTTTTGCTGTTGTTTATCTACCAATTTGTTTTCTCGCTCAACTGTGGCAGACTCAAACATATCCTTCGAAATGATTGCGCCACTTCAAAAACACATTTCTTGCCGACTGCATTGAACCACGCTTACTGCTTGTTGAATTTCAAGTGAGTGTTTCTGCATCGCAGTCGTGCATCCACAATATGTTTAAACTACTGAACGAAATGCCTCAGTATGCTGCCAGAGTTTTGACAATAGCGATTTCTCGTTGCTAAGCGCCTAAAAAAACACAATCGTCTTGTCCAAACGCCGATGCTACACCGAGGTGTTTCGTTCGGTGGTTCTCTTGCAAACCTTGCAGAAGGCATCTACTACCTAAATACATATTGTATTGAGTACTTCTTGTGTTTGGTGTAGTATTGGTTTAATCACAACACGATGGTGTGGAAATCAAGTGGTCATACTATAAATTTCATTTCAGCTGGTGATGCCTTGCCTTCTACTCGACGAACGTTGCTGTGTTTGTATTATTCCTCATTACTTTCCTAGTATTATTAGTGTTAATGCATATTGTGCTCACGCGGCCCTACAAACTTTCATATGTCGTCCTGTGAAAGATTATGGATGAACAATTAGGAGCTATTACTTGGTCTTACATCACGGCGCTAAGCAGACCCAGATAGAAAAGTTCTTGCATGTAAAATTTTTGTGCGGCAGTTCTTGTTCAACTTTTCTTACTTTTCTAACGGCAACACACGATTGTTTAGCAAACATATCTTGTCAACATTGCCCAGGCTCCACGCGCTTACAGTGCGACGGAACCTTAGGCATAACTTGTGTCACCAAACATAACAATGTAACTCCGTCTTTTGAGCTAAATCTGGTTATAAGAAGCAGAAACATGTAATCAACCTTCAAATGTGACTGTAATTTGACAGTCAACTGTTTTGTGGGTGTGCTACATATCACTGGAGGCTGCAGGAGGACATGTCACTACAGCGAGTTCAGCTTACTTACAGATATACAACGCTATACCATGATACAGGGAGATCGGAAAAGTGGATACAGACCATATGGATTAAAAGTAATTAAATGAGCAAATACCAAGGTTAAGAACTTCCTGCTCAAATTAATCATATCACATTTGTCGTAGCGCGCCATCTAAATAATGTTTCAATAGTTGTGCCACATACCTCCTTATTGGTCTCGACTCTCCTTAACAGAATGTTCAGAATTTTTGTGAATTTGAAAGTTTTTATGCAATTACCGTTAAGTAAATTCTCGGTAGTTTGCTTTAAAAGAAAGTTGTAGCTCGGTGCCAACTGCGACTCCACTGTTAATAAAATGTCCAGTAAATACTGCAATTAATAGTGAGACAGCTGCTGAACCAGCTTGATTAACGGTCGTTGCAGCGGAGAGAGAAGGTTAAATCCTTCCGACTGTTGAAAAACTAATTTTGGTTTAAGGTGTCAGTATCCTTCAATCAAAAACTGTCGGAAACAACATAATATTTTTTGATCAACACACAATCTACACGCGACTCCGTAACTCTGAAAAAGTAGTTATTAGAGTTCTGTAATCTGCGCCTCTTAAATCGTCTAAAACAGATAAATATAACGCGTTGTTATACAGCTTATGTAAAGCTATTACAATTTTTACGCAAGTTTTGAAAAAGTCACATTCACAAATGATTGGTGTATTTCAGAGTGGTGTATAATACACTGATAATGTTGCCTTTAGATTTTCTGATATAAGCAGTTTTCATATTTGTGATGCCGTCTTTTATTGTTTACTTTCACAGCTGTAAGCTGCAAGCCCCTTTTTATTTTTTCATTTGTCAATTTTCGGCAATTTTTGTGAACAGAACGAAAGATGTTGATGGCCTGAAGCAATAAGTACTCCCCGCAGTCCGTATATTCTAAATCGTTTCTCTAGAATTGAACAAACATCATCAATATAGGTACAGTATAAATCGCTGAACAACACAATTTCGATGCCCCTGAGTACTTTGTGCAACTTCCGAGGTAAAAGCTTCCTCCTAATGGTGCGGAGATAAGATAACTTGTGGGAAGGTTGGTTTGCAGGTAGCGTGAAAGAATGTTTTGCTTTAAGCTAAGGTAGAGAAAAAAAAACGATAAAGTGGTCGGCTTGGAAATACATTAAATAAAGTACCGGCTGTTTTTTGTGAAGACTACACGTGGCACAAACTCCGTTGCGCCGCCAAGACTGTGTTCGTGTGAACAATAAATGTGCTGCGAATCAAACCACTTCCCTTCTCTTCCTTTCTGTCCCAGCGGTCATCGTGTTCTAGGGCTGAGCACGAGACCGCGGGTCCGACTCCTGGTCGCGGAGGCTGCATATCACTAGACCGACTGAAAAACTATTCGTTCCGTTTAGAGCGACACTTTCTGTCACTGTGAGGCACCCTCAACTGGCTACGATTAAAGAACCTGGATCTTCAAGCAGCAGCGAAACGCTTCTATCTCGCTGCCGAGCTAATGCGATTGGACGAAAACTTCAGCGCGCGCCCTGGTGTGGGCCAAGAGCAGCTGGCAAGCCACGTCGTGGCGCATGCAGTTGTTTTCGGTTCGCAACCAGTCTGCGAATACCTCCACACATAGCTTCCACAACGGCAAAGGTACGTAGATCGGCACTTGTCGACCCGCCTCCGCTTGTCAAACAAAGGGAAAGGGAAAGCTAGGAGCGAAGGGCTTTGTAAGTGGCATCGAACTAGCAGGTTTTCCGCCTAATGAAACACGGCAGCTTAACGTACCTTGTGCATCAGGCACCCGATATTTAAATATTTCTCTCTTGGCACAAACCACGATGCACTGCTGGCAGTTGTCGCTACTTTAACATCCGGGGGCATCAGTTACGAGAAGGGAGCCTCGATACGAAGTTACCCTTGCCGAGGCACAGTTTAAACGCCGACATTCAAGAAGCGCTGAGGTTCGAAGCGGAAAACTGATCAGCAGAGGAGATAAGCAAGACTTGATTAGATTATGTGGGGCCAAAAACAGAAAACAGATGGGGACGGGATCGTTGCAAGCACAGGTAATTTTGCAGCATAAAGCACAGATAGTTAGGATGCTAGATTATGATATGACAATGGCATAACTAGTTCATACAGGCTGGGTAACTCGTTGTCGCTAGCCAGATGCTAAGGGGAGATTATCATCGACCGTAATCTTCAGCAGCAACCATTGACATAGTGTCCATTAACAACAAGCCTTTCGGGTTGTATAGCGGTTCATTTATGCTGAACACAAGAATAACGACAGGGACGATGGGTATGACCACGATAGAACGAAGTGGCACTGATGGACAAAGACAAACAAGATTGAGATGGAGATTGGCGGGTAAGTACCTGGTCTCTGCGAGAAAGGGGGCGATGGGAGCCGTCGATGTATGTCGAAGACGCTATGGAAGGTTATACTCCAAAACAAAATATATCACAGATAGCAAATAACTGCTGTAGATATAGAGACTTCAGAGAGGGCAAACTTCGGATTACATCAACATCAATGCATTTTGGACCGACACTGCCATCGTGAACCTGAGCTAATATCACGAGACATGCTGCGGCGGAGGTTCCTTAACCCGATACTTGGGCGCAGCTTTTTCCACGCCAACAGCAATTGTCGTCACTGGTTTAAACGTGCGCACGGCACTGCGATGCAAGCTGCAAAAAAGTGCCCTGTGAGTCATTAGCGGTTTTAACGCTCTCGTTTCGTCAATGACGTCGTCATGTTTACATTGAAGCGAAAATACACGCCAGGCATACTCTGTTCCACAACTTGATGGTGTTATTGGAACCTTCTCCTCCTGCCCTGCATGCCGCTGGGACTGCTCTTTAAGGCAATGAGCAAAGTCGTGGTGTCTTCTTGGAACTTCTACTGTAGTTTTCAGTTTCGCAAGATTTCATGCGCAGTGTCGGCAGAATTACATCACTCGTCTGCTACGCTTCACGTCTTGCGCAAGCTTCATTTGCTCTGCAGTCTCTCAAAGCACTAAAATACTCGCCCCCATTCGCGAAAAGCCACATACCGCATTTAGTCGTAAAAGACCCTCTCGTGTATAATCCGCCCTCATGCGTGATATCGGTACCCCGCCTCCTTTCCAGGTAAAAGATTTGAAGAAAGAGACTTTTACCAATGTTACCTACTACAATACATACGTCCGCAGAACCATCACATCTTGGAGCATGCTCCGTAGGAAGCTACGAGTAAGTTGTGTGCAGAGCGATCGCGAATAAATATACACGTGTTCATTGGTGCTCAACCTCAATAAGTACCGCAATGTACCGTATAAACTCCAAGTGCGATACGATCCTATCGGGCCCCACGTGCCGTATGCCGTGAATGTGAAGGAAAGCGCGCCAGGGTAATAAGCCTACAAGAAGGGTGCATTGATGCGCGCAGTCTTGCCGTGCCTGTAATGTTGAAGGCCACGTGATCGAGCACGCTCCAGGGAGGAGAGCGTGCGTCTCCTCCTCTATCCCGGTCGTGGAGGCGCAGGGCTGTCCGCGCGGCTGAGCGCGTGCGCGGCCCGTGCGCCGTGTCAAGGACGCAATGTGCGGCGGGTGCCAAGACCAGGGGCGAACGGCCTCGTGGCTTCACGCACGCTGCGTTCTCGCGCGCCTAGTGCTGGAGGCGACGTAATCTCGAGTTTCCGAGACGCGTTTAAGTGAGAGGCGGCATTAAGCGCTCGCTCCTCGCTGCCGGTGCTTTTTATCCCGTCAGCGCTGTGAAAGTGAGTGTTCACGTACATCGATTGAGATCTGTTCATGTTTTCGTGTGTGAGCGTGACACCGTGCTTGTTAAGTTACAGGCA
This sequence comes from Dermacentor albipictus, assembly GCF_038994185.2. Classification (NCBI taxonomy): domain Eukaryota; kingdom Metazoa; phylum Arthropoda; class Arachnida; order Ixodida; family Ixodidae; genus Dermacentor; species Dermacentor albipictus. The sequence goes on from NC_091828.1 coordinate 127,074,246, forward strand.
CGTATCAAGGATATTTTTTCGGGAGGGAGGGAAGTGGCGCTCCCCCCTTGGATACGAGCCTACTAAGTTAATTAGTATTCGAAGGTTTACTACAATTTAGACAGCCTATAAAACTACGAACCTCGATTCGTGTAAACTAATTTGCTATCACTGTCAATGCCTCGCTCTTAGGGCGAAACGGCAATTTTTTTTCTGCACACCATTCAGGACGTCATCCGAGGTTTTTAGCGAGTAGTCACAAACCGGACTCGCAACCGCATCCTGCACAAGATTCCAAAAACAAGTGCGCGTATTACTCGTATAAATGCGGCATCGTAGCGCAAGACATTAAGCAACGCAACGCTTTAGCGGATGCGTAGGACAAGAAAAATAACTGAACGAACCCGCCCCAATCCCTTCCCTCTCCTCAGTCTTCATTTACAAGATTAAAGTTCCTTGGGTCTTTTTCTTTTCCCTCAGGCCGGCCTAAACCTCAACGAACAATTGCGTCATCGCTTCAGACACGTCTTCGCTTTGAAGACACATGCATAATTCACACGCCTCTGTGTCGAGCATAAGACGACACTCTTGTTACCAAGCGAAGCCTCGCAGCCTAAGTACACGTACCGCAACTGCGTCGCGGAAAGTCTAGCGGGTGAGACTTTTGGCAGCAGCGATGTCTCAACACGTGCGGCTGACGCTAACGAGCACGAGTCGGCACGAACGCTTCGACCTTCGCGGGGGCCACCCTTATTTTGGGACCTCATTAGCGAGCCTGACGGCGTCGCGTAAAACTCGATGGTACGTCGCCAAATCACGCTCTTCTCGATCCCACCGGTGAACGCGCGGGTTTTAAAGAAAACTGCCACGCGATACGCTCAGAGGTCTCAAGCAGCGCAATCCCAGTTGATGCCCACGTGCAGATGCGAAGAAGCATTTCTCCCATCGCCTGAGATCCTTCTGCATCGCGCTGCTAGGCGGCATCCTCCTCTCCTATATTATTGTACATTTAGCGGCTTTGTACATCCGAGTGCATCATTTCTAAAAGCTGGTCCATTGTCAGGGACAATTGCTTTGACCTGCTTGGCCATATCTCTGTTCCACAACTTGATGCTTGATGACGCTATTGGAACCTTCTCCTCCTGCCCTGCATGCCGCTGAGACTGTGCTCTATTCGATGTCCAATATAGAAGATTGTGTATTTTGCACCCCTTTCTATATTTTTGTTCTTTTGTGAAGCAAGGTATACAGTCGTGAAGAGCTTTTCTTAGTGTTTTGCGATGACCATTGAGCTGTCACAGGATCTGAAGGTCGCTTTGCAGATTTGCAATGGATGGCACATTATCACATTCTGAAATATCATGCTTATTCGTACTCCAGTGAAATCTGTGTTTTATCTTCCAGTATGTCATGCAGAATCCGTCACGGACACAGGTTTCCGGTATTTTTTGTTTTTGTTTTCTGTACTCACGTCAGGCGCGTGCGGCAATGTATCTTTGAAAATCAACCCTTCCGTGCCGTACCACTACATATAGGTGACATACGTGTCGTTGTCTTGATCCTGAATTAACACTCTTGACAAGGCGCCTCCATCTGCTAGGCTGTCTACTGGCTTGTGAGCGACACTGAAAGCAAACCACTGCATTTTTCTCACCCACTTGGCCAGTCTTCATTGCGGTTCTGAAAGGTTAAGAATGTACGATTGGAATCGGTTGGCGCAGGACAGGGGCAATTGGAGATCGTAGGGATTGGATTGGAGCCAACTTTATGCCAGCAGTTGGGCGCTCGCGCGCCCCTACGAGGGCCTACGTCATCTACGAAGTCACCGTTACTCGGCGGGGGTCTCCGCTCATCGTTGCCGGCTCGCTGGGTCCCTGCCTTTCGAGCGCCACGAGGACCTGCTGGACAGTCCAGAGCTGTTCGTCTTGGTCGTAGCTCTTCTCGGCTGCCTCGATCCGCGGTGGGATCGTTCTTGATTTTGCTTCTGGATTTTTAACGCAGTCCCACAAGATGTGCGTGTAATCTCCTGTCTCCCTCTGGCAGACTCTGCACTTATCGGTGGGATATGTCTCGGGGTACATGCGATGCATCAGTCCCGGGCTCGGTAGCGATCCCGTCTGGTGCTGCTGTCTCAGTAGTACCGCTCGACTCAGCCTCGGGCGCGGGGGTGGGAGAGTCCTGCAACCAGGCGGTAGGCCATCGTGATTTCGTTGTAGTCCGTCATGCGGTCCTTGGTTTCGAACCACGCCGGATGGTCTTTCGCCGGGGCGCGGTTGGTTAGCGCTCGCGCAGCGGCGTGTGCCGTCTCATTGTGGTTCTCACTGCGTTCCGACGTGCTGCGCGCGTGCGCCGGGAATCACTTGAGTCTTACTTTTCTGTCTTTTAGTTTGGCCGCTCCCCGTACGCGCTCCGCCGCCCTGCAGATTTGGCCTTTGGCGAAGTTTCACACCGCCTGTGTCGAGTCACTCAGCACCGCGTGGCAGTCGGCGATGGCCAGGGCGATGGCTACCTCCTCCGCTTCTTCCGCTCCGGCGCTTCCCACGCTCGCTGCCGTCCTTGTGGCACCGGTTGACACCTCTATGACGACCGCTGCGAAGGCGTTCCGTTGGTATTCGGCCGCGTCCTGCCGGTTGCACTTACAGACATGTCTCGTCCAGCTCTTACATGAACTCGAGTACTAATCGCGAGAGGCTAGCAATGTTGACAGCGACGGGTTCCCTGTAACAGGGCTCTGTGCTCACCCATTCGCGGGCACTGGTCAGAGGCGTCGCCTCGCTGGCTCGCGGCTAAACGTGCAGCCAGGTCTTGTCGTCGAGATTGGACATGAAGTCGACATAAATGAAGCCGAAGTACTCGAGCGAGCCCTCCTTTGAACTCTTTTGCTTCCCTACGTTCCTCATGACCGCTTCGACCGACTTCTTGCGATTCTTGCACCCGACCGGAGGACAAGGTCAGCAGGGACACGGCGTCCCTAAAATCGGAGGGGCGGGGTTCACAGGAATCGCCGCCATTCATCCAAACGGCGAGTTCGAACAGTCACGTGTTCTATAATCTGAAGGCCGGTCCGCACTGCGGCGCTCGAGTGCGTTAGATGTGAAAAAGAAAAAGATCAGGAGGAAAATCTGTACGATAACGCGAAGGGGATCGCCTTGCTATTTGACGCTCGAGCTGGCTGCCTGAGGACAAAAACACACTGGGGCAAATATATCGGCCACACTATGAGGCATGTGTGTGCTGGAAAAAAAAATTGACATTCACTTTAGCATATGCCAAAGATGATGAAGGCGAAAGGCTACGCACTCAAGATACATCTAATAAATTATTTGACATTCTCATTCGAATGCGTTGTAGTTCTTATTACTTGTTTTCTCCTACCAAATGTCGGTTCGAGTGCCTTAACTGAAGCTACTTTAATTTACTCTGCCTTAATCAACTTTGCCCTAATTAACACCGATGGTCGTGGGTTTGACTCCCACCAAACGTCGAGAGTTTGACTCCCGCCAAAGGTAGTGGCTTCGAGTGCCTCATTTAGCTACATAGTAATTAACTGTGTCTTTTTTGTCATTATTAGCAGCATCAATATTTCAGCAACGTGAAAGGGGCGATGTGGAAGAAGACGACGACGAAGGCGCGAGCTGTGGCTTGAGCGCTCCTAATTTATTGAACTCCCAACGCGACCTTGAAACAGAGATCTAAGGAGAGAGATATCTAAGGCTTTCGCCTTAGATCTTTCGCCACAACGTAATGGAATGCTAAGATAGCCTCCCAGCGAGACCCGCAGGGAGTGTCGATCTTTCAGAAGCGTTGGGATCCAAAGAATATTCGACCGATTCAAAGAAGATGGAAGGATTAACTGGTCACCAGTCGACATAATTAAGAGACGATTACAGTAGGGATGGAAAAACAGGAAACAGATTTATATAAGCGCAGTCATTGCAAACGTAGGTAATGGTGCAATATAGTGATAGAGGCTTTAAATACGAAAGCAAACATCGATATCAGATAGGCAAAAGGCTAGATAGTGATATGTGCATGTAATAAAATCAGATTAATTCAAGCAGGTTAGATGGCTATTGCCCCCACCGTTGCAAACACTTATCTCTACTAGAGGGAGCAATGTTAGTGGAAGACAGTGGTTGCAAACTGAGTGCCAATATACATCACCAACTTGATCATCATCATGTGTTTCTGAGTCTGTTCCGCTTTCGTCGCTAGCCCTCCGTGATTGGTCAAAATTTTTCGGGCCGCACGCATTTCCGCCGCAATGTCATTAAGGCTGAAAGCTTGCCAGGTTGTCAGTATGACACGCGTTTCCAATGCCACGGGAGACGAATACGACCATGAACTGCCTCCAGCATCCGCCTGATTACATGCTCCTCAATCCGCGGTGCTACGCACTGCGTAGGATTTGCCATGAAGTCGGCGCTTAAAGGGAGGAATGGTAAGGTGCGAATTCTGCAAGTAACGAGAAAAAAAAATTTGTGAAACGAGGTATATATATTCTTATTCGCGCATGTTTTCTGCACCTTTAGCGCTGTAACTGGGTTCGATAATGCCTGTACAGCCGCCCTGATTTTTAATAATATAGCGCGAGCGTCGACTGAACTGCTGGTGAGCGCCTTATAACGGCGATAAGCGTGCAACAAGGCGAGTGCAACAAGGCAACAAGGCTCGTGCGCGAACTCTCGCCTTGTTGCACGCTTATCGCCGTTATAAGCAGTTCAGTCGACGCTCGCGCTATATTATTAAAAATCAGGGCGGCTGTACGTCACGGGCGGCGTCTGGAAACTGCCGAAATCCGACCCGTTGAAGTGCCGGTCGTGCACTGATTACGCATGCTTGCGTCGAACGAAAGCGACAATGCGTCGCTACAGCCGGAGATTGTCCCGTCATGACCGCGTTCCGGTGCGGCTGCCCGCTGGTTGCTTTGGCACCTGCTGTTCGGAGCCGCCGGCGAAAACAAATTTTCGCCCGAGGACACGTTTTATGTTCCGAATGTTCAAGTCGAATGCCATTTTTCGCCTACCAGGTAAATTTGCGTTTGATGTTCGAGCGATGGAGTGGCTGAGAAACTGGCTAGGCGTAGTACAAGCGACAGTGATGACTGGACCGAATGACCTCATTCGGCCTTCTGCAAGTGCGTGAGTTCGTGCACCGTTTTCTTGCTCACAATTTTGCTTAGCTCTAACCGCCACTTGCCTTAATTATTCGTCAGCTATGCGTTCGTTATTCTTTTTTAACGTGCTGCCATTGCTCATCTTGTCATCACCTGCTGCTCGTCTTTGCCAGCTGTGGAATGGTTCGCGAATTACCATGCCTTGCCTTGATTTCCGGGATTTGTGCCATAAGTATAGGCCTTGAAAGTTTTAATCTCTACTAACCGGTAACGGGTTCCATCCGAGCCGTGGCGGTCAGGTGGCATGTGAGAACGCTTGTGTGCCGCGCGTTGGGTGCATGTTAAAAAAACACAGGCTGTCCAATTTATCCACAGGCCCCCAATATGGCGTGCTTCGTAATCGTATTGTGGTTTTGGCTGCGAAACCCCAGTATTTAGTTGCTTATCAACTTTAAAGTTGTATTCCACAGAACTTCATTTAGCTAAATGCCGCTTGCACTGCGTACGTCAGTGCTTCGGTTGCAATGCTTGCCGTTCATTTAGCCGCCACTTGCATTTATCAGCTATACAGCATGGCCCATGGGTTTTTAGGTGAATTGCCTTAGTTTCCCCACTTTACCTCAACGCCTTTCGTAATAAGCTTTAAACTACTCTCACCTTTTTTCTTGCCTTGCTCTTAATTTTGTTTATAGGCCAAACCGCCGCTTAGTAAGCTTTTATCAACTAAATATATGTGGCTTATCACAGATCGCTTAAATTTTCCTGATTTGCGTTTCCTAATTACAAGATCACCGTAAGTCCTTACGTATTGCAGCAGATTAGATAGATTTAGCAGTGCCGTACTACGTACCATAAATTTGAGCGCGACATTTACTGGTACACCCTTGCAATTTTTTAACAATAACGCGCGAGCGCCGACCACACGACGTGTCAGTGGCCTTGCAGCGGTGAGGGGCACTCCTGAAGCGAACAGTGCAGCAGTACACATTCGAACTAGAGTTCGCCTTGCACGACCGCACGTAAGGTTGCCAATCCCACCGTCCCTGGCCACTACAAGGCCGCGGACACGTCTTACCGTCGACGCTCACGTGCTATTGTTAAAAAAATTGCAAGGGTGTACATGGACCACGGCTGCGCATTAGTATCTTCGCGCATTACCGACGCTGTAAACGTGCCTGTCTCTTCCACGGTTGCGTAAACGCAGTTGATAATCTTTTGGCGGGAAAATTGTCGAAGCCTCACGGTTTGTGTCATCACGCTTTCCGGCCAGTGTGTGCTTAGTGGGCAACAGCTACACACGAGGCTTTATGCGCTTCATGCGTCTGTCGGCGCTCCCCCACTATCGGAAAGGTATGCAGCTATTCGATAGCAACGTTCCGTTCACGTGTCGCGTGAAAATCTCAAGTTTTATGGCGAGGCTGTTAGCCTCTGGCTGGTCGGGATATCTCGCGGCTCATCCTCGCGGAAGAGAAATGCCTGTATCGATTGAAGCTGAAAGTGCATGCACGCTTTGGTGGCACGCACGCGACCTACGACACAACATTCGTTTCAATAAAGAACAAGCACGAAACAAGCATTCAAACCACATATGGACAGCAGCGCCTGATAGCAGCGCCAAACTCGTAGCACTCCCCGCATACGTGTCGTGGTAAAAACTACTGTTGCGAAAGCGCCCGCGTCGACGGCAGCTTGCGCCGTGGGGAGTGACGTCACTAGCCTTTAATGTATAAAAGAACCAGCCTCGCAACTGACTTCATTGTTATTGCAACACCACTATGGGCAGGCAACGCGTTGTTAAGACTTCCGAGGAGCGGGAAAAAGAAAGGAAACCGAAATTGTAACGACTTGTTGGAAATAAAGTTCTCATTCTGATTCAATGCGGCCAGCGGCGGCTTGCCGCCAAAATTACCATTACTACCATTAGTGTAGAGCATTGCATACTCTACTCAGCAATTGTAGTGGAGGTTTTCAACAGTTTCGCTGGACATCCACTTTCGCAATGCCGGGATGGAGAGTCAGTTTCTTTTTTTTTTTTTCGTGGGAAGCATGGGTTGCTTCGTGCAAAGGTTGTTGCTTCGTGCTGCGTTTATGCAACCCATTGCGCTTCGTGCAATGGGTTGCTTCGTGCTGCCTTTATGCCGAGTTTCGTCTACGTTTCGGAATTACGCAGTTCACAGTGAAGTTATAAATTTTTCCGAATCCCATTCTACGAAGCGGTGGTACTTGCGCACGTCACTACTTCATGAAAGGATAATGATAAATCGCTCCACCTTCAAAAGATGCGTTCATTGTCTGCGTCAATAAATAATAATAATGATGACGATGATACCTATATATGCATTGATGCGTCGACTGAGGTAAAATACAGCGCAGCTTCTCTGCACGTCCTTCTTCAGAGAAGGGCTGATGAATATTTTGTTTTCCGTTCCTCATTGCCTTCACTCAGTTTACGCAGATATAAATTATGCAATAATACCAGCATAACATGGCCCGAGTCGGTCAACAATCGACTCTGGCAACGTACAGGTGCCCCAGAAAGTTAACGAGACGCGCGAAACATATCTACGTGCGCTAGCGGTGACAGCGCGCAATGCAAAGCATGCGCGAAAGAAATCTGCGGCGACCGTGCAATCTGCTTTTGACCAATTCCTCGTCGACGGCTCTGGTCATTGAGCATTCGTTCAAATGGTCGGCGCTAGAGGTGGTTCTTTCGCTCACAGCAACCCTTTATCGACGGTAACGGCTCTAAAAGGAGCGTTTACTTTTCTTTTTGTACAAACGAGTAAAAGGTAATAATAAGCCACCCGTAGTCGAAGCCGTGGCGGCTATACCGCGCTCAGGGCTGACTGAATCGTTGCACCGCCACCATGGCGTCCCCGGCTAAGGAGGGAGATGGTCCGTCTCCGTAAAGGGCGATCGTCCCACGCCTCCAGAAACGAAACCTCTGGCTTCGGCGCGCGCGTGAAGCATGGTTTTTTCGAGTGTTGCAATAGGTAATATAGCTGATCTTTGCCAATTTTGTGGAAATACGTATATTATTCATGCTGGCAGAAAGGCTTTTTTACACGACGTTCTTTTCGCGGCTCGAATACAGTGATTCTCATAGTTAATGTGCCATCTGAGAAGCATTAAGACAATACGATAACCTTGAATGTTCTCGGAATACTGCTCAACTGAAAAAAACCACACGACGCGCAGGGAATTTCGAATGCCATAACTATTAAAGGGACGAAAGCTTTGTTTCAACTTGCAAACCAGTTTCAAAAGAGCCTCGGGTGACACCTGGTACCTGAAGTCTGAAGGGTTCAGTGCGTTCTGGATTAATTCAATTCAAAAATGAAAACTAAACACGAAAAAAAGAGGCACAGTTTACTTGTGCTCTTTGCACCGCAAACGTTGCACGGTCGCGCTTCAGCAGTTATATATTGAAAAAAGTAGATTTCGTAGGAATTAGACGAAAAAGGGAATGGCAGAAAATGGCATTTTTCAATGGTTTTTTTTTTCCGGAGGACACTAAATATCCGTAGATTTCGAAGCTTTATCACATTCATTAATCATTTTTTTAAAAGTTAGAGCTAATCGTAAATCAGTCACTGTGGCAACACTGCGCCTAATGCTAACTATAGCTTGATTCGGATTCGGCCTCGCTGCTACCCGCCCTCCATTCATGCCGGACCGAAACTTACCTGACGAAACAAATAATGAGCGCGACGCCTTTCGTCAGAAGTATAACGGTGGCCATTCACTCAGGTCGTTGTCGCCAATCGACCTCTGAAGAACGTTGTGCACGAGAACAGTTAAGTACATTGGGTGAGCTGCCGTACAACGAACGATCGACAGAGATGAATACCCTCGAGGAGGTACAGCAGACCCGAAGAAGACGACAGCGATCAAAAGCCACCTCGAATAGCATACGGTCTCGTGTGAGAAAGAAAAAAAAGACATATAAAGGCGCAGCCGGTGAGGTATACCCACAAATGCTGGTTAGAAAAAGAGAAAGAGTTGGAGAAGAACAACACATTTCGCTGGCGCCATTTACAGTTTTGATCGGTTTATTTACCTTCTTCGACTACTTGTCTCATTTATTTTTTTTTATTAGTGCATTGCCCACTGGTCTCGGTCGTTCATAGCCTATCCCCCAGAATGGTTTTGTGACCTTATACAATAAATCGTAGTCGTCATCTACATGCAGTCCTAACGCCAGACCATTATTATTATTTTTATACCCGATTTTCCTGTGATTATATTTTTTCTCTCCAAGCACAAAACGTCTACTTCTAAGCTCCAATGTTCAAATTGTTAACTCCCTTATTATTTTTTGCACCTGGTTGAACCACCCGATTCATGGCCAATCCCCCACTGTGGGTATGTGCCACTGCCACACAGCACAACAACAACGACCTGCAACAGACGTTCGGTGAGCCGTCCACCTCGTTATTTGCTCGTCGACTGCGCATTTCCTGCATCTTAGTGCACCGATTTCAGTAGTGAACCTTTTCGTTTTTGTGGAGTCATTGTCCTTTGTCCTTAAGCTAATGCGCGCAGCTGTTTAACTGTGCAGCTTTTAAATGTTGCGTGCCATTATTGCTTCTCGTATTGTCGAAATGTAAGTGCGCACCTGCTTTAACAAATGTTGTCAATCTCCTGCAATGCGCCGAGTTACGGACTCGATAGCAGAACGCCCTTTTTTAAGCGAAACAAACCTGCTCCACGCCCCGAGGCACGCAGGCCGTTATATTGGCGCTGTGGACCACTGCACAACGCAGTGCGTCCTAAAACCGGGATGCTGCAGCATTCCCTACAAACTCCCAAGTCGCACCTGCTGTTGCACGCGAGCGTTAAGCCACGTGAATGCTTAAACGCTGTGAAAGGAACTTCAGTAAAACTTCATTTGGGCCTAGTTCGTACATAATGCCCAGTGCGGTGCGGTGGTATACAGTGGCCCAGTGGTACAGTGCCAGTGTTTGTCGTATCTTCCTTTTGTGTTTCGTCTTAGGTGTTTGCGCTGTTAGGTTGTTTGCGCTGTAGGTCTAGGAATAACATCCATTTGAAGAAAGATTAAACATGGTCAGGAAGAAACAGGCCAACTTAGACGCTGTAAGCGTAAAAGCAGGTGAATTCAGGCTGATGCTCGCAAACTTGGAGTTTGACAGAGAATCTCGGAAACAAGTTAAGGACCGCGCAAATAGCCATGGAACAAAATATGTTACGCGTAACGTTAAGAAAGTGCAAGAGACCGGGTGGTATCAGAGAAGAAACGGAGATAACCAATATTCTAGTTGACATTAAGAATAAAGCATGCAGCTGGGCAGGCCGTGTAATGCGTAGGGAAGACAACCGGCAGGCCATTGGAGTTACAAAATGGGTCCCAAGAGAATAAAAGAGCGATGACGGCAGACGACTAGGTGGGATGACGAAGCGAGGAAATTTGTATCCGCAAGTTGGAATCAATTAGCGCAAAACATGGATAATTAGAGATCGCAGGGACAGAGGCCTTCGTCCTGCAGTGGACATAATGATATGACGATGATGATGATATTGAATTCTGAAAGAGCCAAAAACGACTTTGCAAATTCCGAGACCTACTATAAGGGCAGAAAAGCCCAAATATAAAAATACTTTGACATTCATGACGTTATAACGGCGCAGAGTTCCGGAAATTGAATTTTGACGTTCATCTTTTATTAAACAACATCCTGCGAATTTCATGAAAAATTGTTTTGAATAAATGCTTTACCAATATAAATTGATTCAGTGTTACTTGTTAGTGTCTCTTTAATAAAGTTTTTTTTCTGAAAATCGTCTGTCTGAATATGTCCGAAATATCCTCTGTACTCCACTTTCTCTTCATCTACCTCTTGTTCCAGTTCCCGGCTGGTCACAGCTTTTCCTCATTTTCGGTTCCGGTGCGATGCTCCCGCGGCAACCCTTCTACCGTCCCTTGCGGCAGTTGCCACTTGCTCTACGTCTGCTGACACATTTCCCGGGCATGCGCTTCTTGGGCACGAAGTACTCGGCGCAAAGCCAAAGTGAACCCTCTTCGGCGCTTGTACTCATCTGCTTCGCTCCGAACAAAGGGACCTCCTCTCTGGGTGATTCCAAGGCCATCGTATTAATAAACGGCCAGTTCCACTACGGCGTGCCATTAGCGATGGTCAACATTTCGCCGCTTCTCAGCCGCACCGTGGAGAACACATTTAGCGTTGGCAACAAGCTCATCCCACTGACTGTGGCAGTGCGTGTCGTCGTAGCTGCGAGGGTGGCCGAGGACGAGATGCTGTGCTCGCTGGACGAGAACGCACCGTACGCCATCAGGCGGGAGGACACGGCAGCGCTTGTGAAGGCCTGCTTCGCCGATGCCGACGAGACGATTGTGGATAATTTGCAGGTGGGTCTGTATCGCACGCATTTGTAATGTGCTGCGGAAGTGTTGCGTCAACACTAAATCATAATTCTTCAATATGGCTAAACTGATAGCTCATTTTAAATCGTTCTTTGTCACACCCTTGGTATCCTTCTGAAAGTAGCATGAAGCTACATAGAAACCCCATATGGGTCTCTGGCTTACCTCGGTGCAGTTATTGGAACGGTTAATGTCAGCAACTCTGGGATAATCGTCCAAACAGAGCCACTGCTCTGATTAATCTTCCGGTTTTCTTATTTATGTTGGTAAATATTCACTCGCCTTACGTACATATCGGCTAAAGTAGCCTGGATAATCAGCTATACAAAGATTTACATAGACATGCTTCAGAAATAAGAGCTATGAAAAACATGTCTCTTTAATACAGGTGCGCGAACAATATCCGGTTTTCTATAACGACCTGGAAAACATATAAAAGTCAGGAAAGTTTTCCGCATCTCGAAAAGACTGAATTATCACGGAAATTTAGTTGAACACGAGGAAAGTCGGGGAAGTTTGCCAAGTAAACTGCTCAAGTAGCAAATTCCTGTAGGCTGGTTAGCCCGCAAAGCTTTTAGGCTCCTTGCGCCACCCCTCCATTCACCTTTCCTAACCGATCATTTTACTGAATTGCATATCAAAAGGTTCGATTCGTAACTTAGGTCCATCACTGGAAAAACAGCGCAATAACACAAAGGGCCTGCCTTGCTTTGGAGCATCTATTATGTCGTGCGAAGCATATTGATATCAGCAGGAACAAAACCTTACATGTCGTGTACACGCCAACGACGAACTGAGCAGTTCATATTGTGAAGCATACTTCTCCGAGTCACCCTAGTCCTTGTCGTGTATCTCGGCGCTTTCATGGGCTGATCCCGAAGATAGCACAGTCTAAATATGTGCCATTGGGTATATTTGGGCCACAGAATTTGTGCTGCTATTCAACGAGCTTCTTAGACGCCAACCTGTGAATGGCCACTAAATGTGTGCCAATTGTTGTGGGCACAGGGGCCTCTGGTTATTCGTTGCTCTTCAATGAACATTTTTGGCGTCAACTTTGGTCAGTGGACATCGCAACACACCTACGTTGTGGCATCTGTGCAATGCTTCGCATTCTGTAGATGTGAACTCGAGTTCAGTCTGCGTTCAATTTTCTTTTTTTTTTTGCAGTTGATCTTATGTCGCATGGTGGCCCATAGTGACCAATAAACGCACACTGGTGTTGCACCCAGCCTTCATTCATGTAACAAATTTAGTGGTTTAGGCTGTCGCACACGGGATGCGAAAGCATTCGGAGAGAACGCAGACAGAGGAAGTGGCTGCACATAGCAGGCAGCTAAAGCTGCACCAATGCACTTTGCTACAATATTAAAAGCCTGTTGTAATAACATCTGTATTGCCAACTATATGACTGGAATATGGCATAAACATAACCAGCGGTTACGAGAACATGTGCTTCGCAACTGACGCGCAAGTTGATCAAAAGTTCCACATTTTTGAATAAACACCGCATGCGCCAAGAATCTCTAATTTAAGCGTGAAGCGCGTAGTAGGAAATTGTGAGTCTAATAAATGCTACACGTTCTGCACTCCTGCAACGATTTCATAATAAAATTGCGCGTGCATTGAGTGAAGGTAAGCTGCGTATCACCGATACTGGGCAGAGGGTAAAACAACTATGGAAAGGTTTCCTTGCTTAAAATTCGTGTTACAATTAAACTTGCACGAACAAATTATCAGGAACATTATCATTGTTCTTTTTGTTTAGATTCATCACAACTATTTCATTTATCACCGAACGTATGGCGAAATTGCAATTTCTGTTATTCCAAGGTAATCTTTTCTGTGGTTTGTGTTCGCTGAATGGCAGAAAATTTTGGCCGATTATTTACGTTTAAAGAATTTCCGAACAGACGAGGCCAACCTCGGTGCTTCCTGCATGACGGTGGCTGAGGTTCAAGGTAGACGGCGCACTTTTTTTGATTGCAGCTAGTCGCGCCTGCTGCTAAGGCGTAGGAAAATTTCGCGCAGCTGCAGTGCATGCGCGGCTCGGAAGGGGCTCGGCTGACTTCAGCAGTACGCGAATACCGTGAGTGCCGCGCCCTGTGGGCTACGGGATGGCCCAGGAAGTGAGAGGCGGTCAATGCGTGGCCGAGCGGCACCGAATAGTTGGGGAAATAGGGCAACGCTCGTGACGACGTATTGTGAATTTGTGCGTAACCTAAATGCGCAGAACCTTTATTTCTGTGACCATGCTGCACGCTTCTATCGTAAATGTGAGAACAGCGGCACAGTAGTCTTTTGTCTTCTCCTCACGAGCGGACTGAAGTACACACGCCTGCGCGTTCTCACGTGACTCCCGTCCTGTTATCTACGTGCGGCAACAGAACGCGGCTACAGGATACCAGAGAGCCAGATGGAACGCTAGTGGCGCGGACTTGCAATGCAGACTTCAACCAGAGGGCATTAGTCTATTGCGCTCGCAAACTACGTGCAACTTAGCTGGTGGCGCAGAGGCGTCGGCAGCGACAGAACCGTGATTATATAAAGGCTCTTTCGAATTGAGAAGCAGAAAACAATAACGTTTTTGACACTTTGCGTATCAACAAACCACCGTAAAGTGCCGCTACCATTGCTGTTCTGCCTGTGCCTCTGTCTATACTTGAGTATATGTCTACGGTGTTCTTGTACTTCGTAAGCTCGTAAACTGCAATACGTACATGGACAGGCTAAAACTACTGCTGGCGTCGTCTCTGGTTCCGCAGTTGTCCCTGGTCTGCCCGCTCGCCAAGAGGAAGATTCGGGTCCCATGCCGTGGTGCCCGTTGCCGGCACGTGCAGTGCTTCGATGCCTACGCCTACCTTGCCCTCAATGAAGGCACACTGTATCCGTCCTGGAGCTGCCCCGTCTGCAACGACCAGGTCCACCTGGAGGACATGCGTGTGGACCTGTTCACGCTGGACGTGCTCCGCGAGGTTGACGAACAGTGCGCTGCTATGACCCTTCAACCCGATGGCAGCTGGGTGCCGGTGACAGACTGCGGCGACCATAGCTTCATCACGATTGAAGACAGTCTCGTAGAGGAGACCAAAGGGACGCTACGCGATATATCCCTCATTGACTTGACGCTCGATTCGGACTAGGGCCAGGGACTGACGCTGGCTTGGTTGTCTGAACGACCAGTACGTGTCAGATGTCGGCATGATTTCGTCTTCTGCTCATGGTACGCCGGCAAGAAAACGAAACGGTGTGCCAGAAGTGGGTTTCGAGGCGCCTCCATTTTCGCCAATAATTTTGACTTATTTAGTTGCGCCACCTGTCTGTAAGTGGCTATGAAAATTACAAGCGGTCAAAGAAACCGCGAAAGATCATGCAGCTTCGTGAACGTACGCGGTACAAGCTGGAACCAGCAACTATCGGCTTTCATCAGTAATATTACCTAGGCTTAGAATGTTTTACGTAATGTATACGATTGTGTACTTTTAGTGTATTTAGGTTTTTATTACATTGTATTATTATATAACGGGAAAATATATCCGTGCTCTAAAACCAGACGATTTCCTCCATCAGTCTTTATGGGCTCCTGATTTATTTCAGATTATCTGGCAACCCGACTAAGTTTTTTTACTCTTTTTTTTTGTAAAACTTTGTTACTGTTCAGGGTTAACAATTTCAGGCACCTAAGAGCCAGATGCTTTGACCGCAGTTTTCCTTCTCCATGGTCTCCTCTCCATCGCCAGCGGTTTCCATCACGAGCCCTGGAAGCTGTCTTTACGCCCTGCCAGTAATAGCACAAGCCCACCCAGCATGGTACTCTTAAACGAAACACCAAACCAATATTTTAGCAGACATAGAACCTCAGTTTTGATTCAACACTTGTGTAATTTTTTTTTGCCGCTGAGTGCGTACGAAACCGCAGCAATTCTCCCCATGAAGTTTAAATGCTAATTGCGTTCGCTTTACAAGTGAATTATTTTTCACATCCAAAAATGGATGACAGAGTGGTTATAAGCATGCGTGAACGCGTATAAGCAGGCTACACGGTTGTAAATGAAGGCGGCGCTTAGTTACGTTCAAATCACTTCATAGCCTCAGTCGTGTCTTGCTCCAAAAAGCAAAAAACAAAAACAAAAAAGAAACAAGAAAAGCCGTACAGCTAGCTTTTACAGTCTAGTGGGATGTGAAAGGAGGGTAAGGGTGTTGCCGACACCGCAGAATGCAACACTTTGATTCTTACTTTCTGGCAAGAGGCTTTTGCTCCAATGCATTTTTTTTTTTGCTTTGCAAGAAACTCGCACTTGATTGCAGAGCGTTATTGCGGCCACAGGTCTTCCTGTGCATAACAGAAGGGCTGCGCACTACGATCACAGCGACATATATAGGAACGTCACCATTAAAGTATGTGCTCTGCTGTGTAGGTTCGGCGCGCCGCGGTACGTCCCTCTGATTCCGTATGGGAGTAGATTGAGAAAGGCGCACCGCTTGCGAACGCTGCTCGAGGCGGAGGGAGAGAGTCCCTGCGTTGGCAGCTGGTCACGCTCGCCTCTATCCTGGAGGCACGGTAACAGGACTGTTCCGTTCTTCTATCTCCTCCGATAATGAACCGATCTCAAAAATGTTATCAATAAGACGCTTCTCAGGCAGTGCTTTGCAGCTTCCGGCGTATAACCGAAGCTTGCAACTGGGACCAATGGCCCCTCACCGTGCCCCATTACAAAGTTGGTTATACACTGGAAGCGGTAAAACGCCGTAAGCGTTTTGCAGATACAAAATTTGAGATCGGTTCATTATCGGAGGAGATAGACGAAATTAATTCTTCTGCAAAAAAATTGAAGGCTTATCAAGATTAAGCCCAGTGGATGCTTCGCATCCACTGGGCTTAATCTTAGCGTATCCTTAGCGTATCCTTAGCGTTTGGAGGCATCTTGACCGCATACACGCCCGGCGCAAAGACGCTGGCGTGGTTGCGGGCACAGAGACTGACGCGACGGCGGGCGCGCGCCGCTTCATCCCTGGCGTGACGTCACATATCACGTGATGCAGCGATGGTGGCGCCGCCGCCGCGTCGGGCGCGACGGCGCGAACCGAAGCGTGGAGGCCTCCGCCGGGCGCCGTCCGACGGCGCGATATGAGGCCCCATCTGCAGCCGGTGTGACGTCATCACGTGACGTCACATCATGTGATCTCACTTCAGGGTCAATGGTGGCCACCGCCGGGAGGCGACTGACGGTGCGATATGAGGCCCCATCTGTAGCCGGTGTGACGGCATCACGTGACGTCATGTCACGTGACCAATTTGAAGGTCACTTGAAGGTCAATGGTGGCCACCGCCGGGAGGCGACCGACGGCGCGATATGAGGCCCAATCTGCAGCCTGTGTGACGTCATCACGTGACGTCATGTCATGTGACCCCACTTCAGGGTCAATGGTGGCCACCGGCGGGCGTCGCGCGAAGGCCCGAAACCTACGTTAATATGCTTCGCATAATAATCAAAATTATTCTGCGTGTACGCCAAGCTTAACATCGATATATTCTGCTGAAATCAATTCCGATTTCTTCATTAAGATGCAACGCCGAAGTGCAGTGTGGCATCTACGTAAATACCAACACTCAAAGGGTCCCTGAAACAGTTTTTATCTTGCACCTAGGCACAGAGTATCTTTCAAAGAGTCCTTTCTGAAAATCTGCTCCATTGTGCTATAGAAACACAGGTACGAGGGAATAAACATTACCCTTCTCTCAAGCAACGCCGTTCACCATCAACTTGTACACCGTGCGACCGTGTCTATGTCGCGCCTCGTTTCAAGAAGGGACGCAAGTGTTATCCCCCTCCTCTTCACTTCAACTGAATTTGTTGCCGCGTCTATTTCTTTAAAAAAAGGAATCCTGGAGTTATACGAGCCAAAGTCACAATTTAATTACGAGGCACGCCATAGTGACGGGCTCCGCATTAATTTTCGAAATCTGGAGATCTTTATCGTGCGTAGAATGCACGGTACACAAGCGGTTTTGCATTTCAGCCCAGCCTAAACGCAGCCGCCACGGTCGCCATTCTATCTCGCGCCCTCGGGCTCGGTAGCGCAAAGCCCGCGTCCCTTTCCTGCACAGTTTTTGTCCTTATGCCTGGGCTGCGTGGAACCAAATTTGTAGACGAACCACATGCGGCCTGCGGATGCAGACTTGGTGGTAATAACGCGCAGTGCTCACTGGCGTTTTTTTTTTTTTTTTGATGCTACAGTAACCGAAAATAGATGGATGGAGCCGCGAGCGTTCACCGCATTGTTGCAAGCCTCTGTGCAGTGATAAAAATGAGGTGGGTTTCGGTAGCTGCATAGAGTTTCTCACTATAACACCTAGAGGGTAATCTGGCGCCACCGTCTACGGGAGTTTCTTAAGGGGGCACCGTGCCGTCATGGGAATGACGGTATATGTGTCTGCGAGGCTCGTGTTGGCTGGTGTTGTCAGAGGCTTCGTCTAAAACGTGGATATGGCTGCGCAAATAACGCATTGTCAAAGTCAAATCTTCATAAAATGTTTCCATTCACGCATATTACATCTTTACTCACCCACGATGCATGACCAAGCGAAGAAAAGCAAGAACAGACGACCAACTGTTTCAAAGCGAGCGCGAACCTTGTCGTCTGTCCTCCAACTTTAGCGGCCCGCTGATACTTCTTATGTAACATGTAGTCGTACACACAATAACAAGTTCTCATAGTTAAATAAAACATGTTTTCGCGTAATAATAAAGCTAAAACAGCTTTTCACGTGCTGTTTTAGTAGAAAGTGAATCATTGTGACAGACGGAACGGTACTTGCCAAGCGCTTCTTTAAGCTGTCCTGTCTCTACGAGAACGATGCCAATCCGAATCCACAATATACCGGCATTCCCATGCATACCACAGCGCAGCAGCGCCAGATTTCCCTCTAGGTAATGTAGTGAGAAACTCTATGGGTAGCTGCTTCGGGTATTAGTTTGGGTTGATAATCAACCGGCAAGATGAACAATATCGAATGCGTACGCTTACAATTGTCTCTATATTACGCTCGTAGTATTGCACTGTAGCCGTCAGCGAAAAACAAAACAAAACGCTACCACTACCTTGTAGACGTAATAAAATGGGCTGCATATAACGTTTCCACTACTCTAGAATCTAAAAAGAAAATTAAAGATTACGGTAAATAAAGCACATCTATACGGCATACCCAATGGCATACCCCAACACTGCTGTTTCAATGGTTGCGACAATCCAGGATATTAACTTTGACCGCCTTACGTTCCGACCATATTTGCCCAACCTCGACCCCAGTGACCTTCGCGTGTTTTGAAGGCTGAAATAAGCATTTCTAAAGAGATGCAAATTATGGCGCACAAGTGTTTACAGTAAAGAACATATGAAGATCACGAGGAATTGACGCCCTTCCAAATCACCGGAGTACCTGCATTGTATGCCGACAGAGAAGTTGGTCGAAAGAAATTATACTTCGATAAATGTTCGCGACTTCCTCAATTTGCCTCATAATAGATGGCGTTTTCCTTTCAATGGCCTTCGTATATATATGCCCCAACTTCCCCTTTAATGTATTCTGTTTAGAGTTTAAATAAAGCGGCGCTTCATTAAATATAGTGCATTATATTCATATCGGCGCACTGCCTGCGTACGAAACAGCACTTAAGCTTCAGTTTGTTTCGATAAGGGACTCGATGACCGCGTAGAGCCGAAGGTGCACCTCTCGGCAAAGTCCTCGTTTGCAGCATCGCTGAACCTCTGGTGCTCCCGGGTGTCGCTAATTCCACCGCCAGGGGGTGACGTGCCCGCAGGCGCCGGACACGCATTAGTGACGCGTGGAAGAGAGCGTAGAGAGTCGGATTAGTGACCTGGGCGGATTAGCGAAAAGAGTTTTCGCTATTCATAATTCAAAAGCGAGTGAAGTGGTGTCCGGGCGCGCCCTGATCGACGCGTTTTCGTCCATAAAAAGCGACACTGGCGTTCGAGGCATGTAGAAGATCCGAACCGAAGGGGTTTAGTGTCAAACATTACCTCGGGAGCTTCTATCTAAACACATTAGAACCAAGAATCATTTCTGAACGGCATCTACTGAACTAATTTTGATTGAACTTTCAGTATACATTGATGTCTGCACGCAATAAAATTGGTTGTTAGTCAGCGTCGTGTTTGTGTCATCTTGTCTTGGTCCTGTCTTTGTACTGTTATACTTCATGTTCCGAAATGTACCAAGCATTACTATTTAACATGCTTCTGCGATGAATATTGAGTGTAGTGCATTTAAAGTAGGGATTCTATTACTGCAACCGTTGAAGGCAGAATTGCATTTCTTTTTATTTGCGCCGTCCTGCAATTGAATTGCGGGAATCGACTTTATTTTTTAGAAACGTAAGATGTGCGTATCCAACGCACATGTTGGAATCTGTGTGAGCCGACGCTTCTTGAAGCGGTAAATTAAATGTTACAAATCGAAATGTGGTGCAAACAATTCTACTTTTGAAAATAAGTGGGGATATTCAATATTTTTATTGGAAATTTAGTTAACTTCGCTATTTGATTCGTATTCAATTTGGGGACTATCTAATATTGTAAACAATACTTTCTTCTAATACCGTAAGTAGTGACAACAGTTGTTGCGATTTACTGGAAAAAAAACCAGTGCCAGTGGTAGGCCTTCAGATTGATTCTGTTGCGTCAGAATCGTGGTCATACGTTGCACAGACGCTGCGGGAGCCCAAGTCAAAAAGAAAAGAAAGCTCGCTCAGACTCATTCACAGAATATACTACTTGCTCGAGACTAAATATGACTCAGACTCACAAAAAATTCCATTCAGCCGAGCTCACTCGGACTAAGACTCATCACAGTTCTACTCAGCCTGGCTCACTCTGTTTCAGACCCAGCAAATTTTTATTTAGCCGGGCTAACTGAGATTCAGCCTTAAGGGTTGGTATAAGTCTGAGTTAGTCTGAGTGAGTTGTTAGTCTGAGTGAGTGCACCTATGCTTGTGGACACGGAGTCACAGTGCGCTTCATAAGAACGCAGTACGCAGGCACAGAAGTTCTTCTTGTTCGCCTCCTTGGGCTCGGGTTTTCGCTGCCCTTTGCCGCACCAGTCGTAAAACGTGCAATAATTTCCATACTCGAAAGTTCCTTTCAGCCCGTGACGCTCTAGAACGAATAAAGGACGATGTGTCGTTACTGCAAGAACTGCGGCGACGGATGTGCACTCAACTACGCCGAGAAAAGAGCACCAGTGATGATAACGCCACGCATTATCATCTCTGCAGTGCTGGAGCTAAAAGCAGACGTTTTGCAAATTGAAGGCGCGTTCCGGCGGGCTCGTATCTGTCGCAAGCTCACTGGCTCCAAAATGAGCGAAGTGAGCCGACTCGTCGAAAACCTCGCTATAGAATAATGAACTAACGGTCTTATACTTCTCTGAACAATACACGAACAGCGTCTGACGCATTAGCTCGATGCCGGGGTCTCCTCGGCATAAAGAATGTTTCGCTTGCAGGTTGGACAAATGCCATCTCAAAGTCTTGAACACCATGACTATCATGCAGCTGAATTTCATGAGGGTTCTTCCCAGCTTCGATCACATTGTTTGCCGCCAATTTGATTTCTTTCTATGGTGAATATTTATATTTTCCATCTATATAATATTACGAACCCGTTAAAAAGAAGTAATGTCGAGAGTGAATTCTGCTTACCCTTCACAACAATGAAACTTTGGCGGTTGCCGAACTAGCGGTTGTTAAACAAAGGAAAGCACGTACGTCTTGCGAGAATATAAGGGACCGCTCGAAATCGGGCCACTACATGTAGCAGTTGTTAGAGGAGCATTAGCTGTTGAATGAATCATTCAAATAGTTAAAACTTGATAAACTTATACTTTGGTAGATTGAAATCTACGCTTGCGTTTCGAAAGACTCCGTACGCAATGCATGGTTTCAGATTATTCTTCATCAGGTATAAGACTATCCAGCGTGAGCCGAAATAAGAGCGCCGAATCAGACTCGTAGTTCGCTCCCGTCGGCGGGTTACCGCCGTGGTAGGGAATCGAACCGGCAACTTCGTGCTGCAAGAGTGCCGCAGCCACTAAGCCTACGTGACGGCAGGGTTCTAACGAGGAGTGAAGATGGCGACCAAGATATGTACACATCATGTTAGGGAGTTTCTACTATAACGGCTCACCATCTTTTAGACTCTGCAGCATAGCTTCTAAAATACGGCAGTTGGATTCCTGCAATGTGTGATTCAACAGGACAGCTGGGAAAAAGCTGTCCTGCTGTTCTTCCTTCCCTCGCCTCCTTCCTATCTTCCATTTCTGTGTTGCTGTCACCTCCCTGCTGAAATAAAAGCAGGCGTTGTGCCCCTTCCGGTGGCACTTGCCAGCCTGCTCCTTTCCTTTTTGTCTTAATTGTATATATGTGTTCTACTACTACTACTACTACTACTACTACTACTACTACTACTACTACTACTACTACTACTACTACTACTACTACTACTACTACTAATAATAATAATAATAATAATAATAAAAAGCAGGAAGGAGAATGCCGAGGGCGCTTCAGGAATAGAGTATTCGAACCCCTGAAATAAAGCTTCCTTTCTAGTAAGAGGTGTGTATTGAAAATGTCCTTGCTTATAGTACTGCGTGACGTGATACCTTGCAGTCCGCATACTTTTCGGCCGTGTCTGCGAAGAACTCGATATAGCAGACAGAGGATCATGTGGTAGACACGATCAAGCGAAACGCATTTCTTCGGCTCGAGCGCGGCCTTGGATGAAAGAAATGAAAACGGATACTGTAGGTGCGGGGAAGAGTCCTTGGCTTGCCGTCAACATGCCTTGCTAGCCGTATTCGGCGAAACTCAATATCGGAACGGCTGCGTCGTGCTCCGTGTTCCCGGTCTGAGAAAACCGTTCAGAAAGGCATCACGGAAACTCGATGCTTCTCTGCGCAAAGAATAAGCTTGCAGAAAAAGTGTCTTAGCAGGGGCCTAATAGCACCTTGTGGGTTTTGTTCCTCAGGCGTTTTGGTCGGGGCATGGGCCATTGACGAACGTTGCGTTGCGCAGTAAATACATGGTTCTAGCCTTGCGTGACACGTGACACGCTTTGCGCATGCACATGTATACTTTGGACTACCGTTGCGGCTACCGTCGGTAACGGTGATTGCCGAGGCAGCGCCCAGAGGGACCAGACCATTCAATTCCATCCTAATTTGTCCTTGGTACGTGCTCTTTCTTCGGACAGCAAGAAAGAAATGGTGAAATCCGGCATTGCTTAACTTCATCTCTCGCCGAGAAGACAATGCTTTGTTATTGTTTTGATCTGCTGTTTGTTTGTTTTGAGGCTGAGAGGCCTACAGGAAGGTCACGGAGCTGGGAAAGAGGTTTAATTTCGATATAGCAGACGGCGACACAGTGTTAGCGTTCGTGATGGGTTGGCGATAAAGTAACTATAAAACCTGAATTATTTGCTGCATAATTAATTTAGCAATGCGTTTCAGCACGTTACGTGATGACGGTATGCTAAAAGAGTGATCTCTAGGCATACCTGCGTGGTGCAGCGCCGAGGTGGCGCATGCAAGGCGGGCTTAACGTATCCCGTATCGCGGTAACGCACCATGTGTCACGCCAAGCTAAAACTCTCTAATCTGGGTTACTTGTCTAGGCGCATGTACTCGGCTGCCGTACGAGCCAATGCTGAGCTCGTAAGAGGGAAGTAAAATGATTAAGCAGCAAGTTTGCATGACGCAAACGGCAACTTCCGTGCACATTTTAAGTGCGAAAGCCTCGCTCTCTTCACACCCTCACCGAAAAAGATTATCCTGAAGATAAGCGAGAAAGGAATTACCGACAGAGGTGTAAGACGCACGTGCCCACTTTCGCACACACCGGAATTTCAAAAATATGCACTCTTAAAAGAAATGCCGTTGTCGTCATTACTTTGTTGACACACTATTTGCTACCTGGTACGACTTCGGTTGGTAGCGGCAGAGCTAGTAACATTACTGACTAAACAGGGCAGTCACTGCTACTGACGGGTCCCAGCTAACAATTCCAAATGCATTTATCACCACTGGATACATAGTTTATAGCCTACAACGCGTATGCCGGACGAGCTCTGGCATATTCCAGAGTGGGTGGCGCATCGTTCAGTGGGTAAAGCAGAGGGATGCATCGTTCAGAAGAGAGAGAGAGAGCAAATGATAAATGAAAGGTAGGGAGGTTAACCAGGACTGAGCCCGGTTGGCTACCCTACACTGGGGAAAGAGAAATGGGGACGGAAAGATTAAAGAAAGAAGAGAAAGTCCACCGGGGCTAATCGGTGGGCAATATTCTGTGATTCAAAGGCGGCCTTACAATGTCTTCTGTCATCTCTTCGTCGCGGGTCCTGTGAACAACTCGTATCGGAGATACGAGAACTTCACCATCACATGATTGCTAAAGGGCACGACGTCGTGTTTCAGTGGCTGCTTGGCCATTGCGGTATCTCCGGCAACGACCTCGCTGACGACGCTGCTAAGAAAGCACATGAAGGAGCAACCCTTGTTTCTATACCTTTATCGCGTACTGACGCAGCCCATCGTTCAGAAAAAATACATGAATATTGCCACGTGGTGGTGATGTTGAAGAACACAGTAGCAATAGTGTGAAAGACAAAACTAACTTTTATTGGGCGAAGCTGTGCTCACAAAAACAGGCTACACTTATAGCACAACGATAGCGGTGAACACGGTCGGTGATGGTCAAAAATTTGATGAGCGGGTCAAGCGCGTCGGCTGTTATACAGCAGTCGTTGAAGGTTCCAGACTCATCGTTGGGACCCGCATGCCTTCCACAAAGTTCTACATCATTCGCGTCAGGCGATGAAATCAGATAACATAAGGTTCGGCGACAACAGACAGCGGATAGAAGTATCGATAACTTTCCAGAAGCTTCGGATACATGCAGGCACGTCCCGCGCTGTGCGATAACATTTTTAAGGCGGCGAAACGTGGTCGCCCGATAAAGATAAGCACACGTGTCAATATTGCCACCACACTGCGAGCACTACGGCGACGACGACATTGCCATTTTCAGCAAGAAAAGACTATCCGCCATCGTGGCCCTTTTGCTGTTCTCTGCAAAAGTTCGTAGATATCTTTCCATTCACATTTTTATTACACGTAGTGACATTATACAGAGAAGAACTAACAGCAATTGACTAGACAAGTAAAACAGTGTATGTGTTAGCTTAACATATCCGACGACTTCTGGTACAACGTTCACGATGTTCCAGGCTATCATGCAGTGTACACAATCTTGTAAGCGTTCATCCATGACCGGGCCTACCCCTTTTGTAAGACTTCCCTTTCCTTAGGAGCTCGTCTATGTCCTTTTGTTGCAGGACGCTCAAAGGCTATGTTCACGTCCCAACCACACAGCGCGTCTCTCTATATTTTCGTTTTCTTGCTTGCGAATATTCCGCGCGATAACGGGTGTCTCTTAATTCACCTAGAGCAACAAACTACAACACAAAAACGGCTGCACGCTTTGGTGGCGAAGATGACAGTCTCGTACCAATTTTCATGAGAGCTGGTGAGTTGTACGGAGGCAGTAAAGAAAATGAGAAAGATTGGTGCTCTCACGCCTGGGGGCATGTGAGGAAAGAATGGGGGGGTGCGGTTTTTCTGAAAGATATTGTTGGCACTTTCAGGCGCACTTGCGTTCAATTCCATTAGACTCACGACATCGCGTTTTCTTTGGTTGTTTTGTTTCTGCAAGCGACCGCGAGTGACCTTCGGGATAACGTGGTGCGTAACGGGGTACGAACAAGGAAAAAAAAGGTGCAGTGAATGAGGGGAAATATGCGTCGAACAAATTGAAGTTTCGAAAGCGGGTAGCGAGTTTCTTGCGTTGAGCAAGTTTTGAGCAGGGTGAAAGAACCTAGTGAAACCCTCGCAGGCATGATGTGAACTACAAAAGAATAAAAAAAAGAAGGAGTATAACATGATGTCAATTCCGTGGAATCACGCTTGTGACATGCACTTGCGCAATAACGTGCTGTATTAACACCAGCGCAGTGCGTTTCTACTGAGGGAATTAAATACTTGGCGTATTATTTTTACTAGTTCTTGCGTGCACCATACAGAATTTTGCAGTAGATACCACCGGCTCATCTTAGGGCTCTGTACATACAAGGGTGGTGCCATGATCGAGACATGTAACTGGTATAATCTGCAAGCTTAACTTTAAAGAATGAAAAAAAAAACTGTGAATGTACTTGTGTTCACACTAACAAAATTGTGCAATGGAAATGAAATTTAAAAAAAAAATATCCTCTTATATCTCATCTGTCCTTGCGAATAGATATAATGATGAATGCCGCTCGCAAATATGAACTCCGAATAACGACGAAAATGTATTACGACAACTCCCGGTGCTGCTACTAGAGACAGCGACATTTGATACTCATGGTATGCAACGCAAAGAAAAAGACGGGGACAAGCAAAAAGGTAGAGACACCTTAGTTGGGGACTGCGAAATTATTTTAGCCAACCAGGGCTGCTTACTACGTAACTAAATTAGAGAATACGAGCGTTCTCTCTCTTTCTTTTTTTTTTGCATTTCGCTCCATAGAAATGCGGCCGCTTTGGCTGGGACTCGAACCCGTGCCATCGCACTCAGCATTACTGCATTCTACTGGCATAAGGTTCTCCTTCCTCTTCGGGTACCGGTGTTTTCAACGATACTCCAACAAAGCAGATCGTAACCTATCCGAGCGAGGCTCCACATGCGCTGTTTGTATTGCGATTTGCAAACGGTTTTCGCTTTTATCCAATATGCTCCCATGCTCTGTCTTTTTCACGGCAGCATAAATTGCGCCAAATAACAGTAATTTAAACTGCAAAATAGATAACTAAATAAGGAAAGTAATATATATATATATATATAATATATATATATATATATATATATATATATATATATTCAGAAAGTGGTTTTGGCACGTAAAACCCCATATATTATTATATATATATATATATATATATATATATATATATATATATATATATATATATCAACAGGAATAAGGTGTTTTTCCGGACATGGTCGTCTGCGACAGGCCGCGCATATAGTTTTGTTCGTTACATTACCCAGTGGAAAGAATAAAATTTGGTCGCCAGAATGAGGCCACAGCAACAAAAACAACTAAAGCTGCAATTTCTGGCAAATTTCGTGACCCTCTCGAGTGTTACCGAATGGTCTGACTTGACAAATGACACATGTCTTTACCAGGTGGCGAGGCCGCCTGGGTGCTTGCGATGTGTGCCAGTGAAACACGTACACACAAAAGAAGTAAAGACCCCCCTCCCCCCCCAAAAAAAAAGAACAAAGAAACTATTTAACTATCCTAAAAGAACACGCATGAAAATGCATTTACATCAAAAAGGAAAAAAAGAGATCACGGCCTGGACGCAGAACCGAGGCGCTCGTAAAGAATGGACGCCATGACCACTCAGATCAACAACTATGAACCCGGGATTACCAATTATGGTGGGAGCTGCTGCCGCGGGCGACGTATAGCGGCGCGACAGGAAACTAACAGCAAAGCCCATAAAGACAGCGCCCGTTGATGCCCTCTCAGGAAAACCTGCCCCAACCATTTATCGTTTGTGTATTTTTTTAATTCATTTTCTGTCGTTAGAAGGCCTGTTTTTGTTGTCCGCGCGTCCAAGTCAAAATTTCGGAGTCACGTAACTATTTTTTTTTGTCTTCTGATCTCATTTAACGACGCTCGTCTCTCGTCGCATTTAATCATTGGTACGCATGGTCTTGGCCTTTTTGTTTGTTTGTTTTTGTTTTCTCTGTTTTATTGTTTCCGACAAGTTTATGAGAAGCCACCGCAGTCAATGCGTACACCGCGCCGTTAGCAGCACACTCGCAGCTGCCGCGCTAATTTATCGGCAAAGCTGTCGTTATCACGCACCAACGATCGTAAAACATGTCAAGTTGGCACCTATCTTATAGTTTTATTTTCCTTTTGTACCCACACATTGAGCTCGTTAACGTACTCTTCACCGTTTCCTTTGGGATGCCATCGACTCTACTGAATTGCGGCTGATCCTGACGTGACGATCAAAGCGTCCAATGGTTTTAATTGACTGCCGATCTTCTTAGGACACTTTTGGTATCGACGGCTCTTTCTACGGGAGAATGCACCCACAGGCGTCCTCGCATTGGCTTCCGCAGTCCTCTCCATCACCCAATGTGGTGGCTCTCCAGCAGAGACGTCCAGAAGAGTAGTTCGTAATCACGGGTTCAATTTTCAACCATGGTGGCCTGATTCCTGTATGGGGCGCAAAGAATTAACGCTCGCGTACTTAGATTTAGACGTACGTTTAAGAGCCCCTGGTAGTCATATTCCTGAGCACTAATGTATAACTAAGGTGAGGCTTGTCTCAGAGAATTGCTGAGAGTCTCAGAGCGTTGCTTGAAAACGAAGAAGGCAATCAGCTATTTTCCTGTGTCCACACTATTTAATAAACAAACAAACGTCAATTGAACCAAATTGAACCACAGCATTAACTTCCCTTACCCGGAAGTCAATCTACGAAATCCTTTTAGTAAAGCAGTGAACGGGGCTAGATGGTGGATGTTCATGATTATAGTGCGCTATAAGCTCACTATAATTATTCACGAAATCCTAGTTAGCTCAGCTGATAGATCGAGCTGATAGCCTAATGAGTAATTCCCTTGTCGGGTACGGTCCCACGGGTCCAGAAGACATTTTGTTAAAGACGAAGTTTTCTTCGGCCTGTGAGCACCACTCTGCGCGGACGGCTGTCTGGTAGAGTAAACTGGGCCGATCCGGATACAGTGTAAGCATCTGGTGCGTTGTTCCCGACAACAGTGTCCCCAATACCAGTCTCCTCGCACGTGTTTCTATCTGGTTTGTAAGGCACACTGATCTCGAAGGCGCATAGCTGCCCCGTCCATTCTCATGCCCTTGCACAAGGGCACGAGACCTGTATTACGGCATACTCCACAATGCATTATAATTGGCTGGCTCTAGCGGTTACATATTCTTGCTTGATCTCATTTCAGTACCCATGCCCCTGCGGCCTTCCTGTTGTTGAGAGAGAAAGCAAGGGTAGGGAAGGCAGGGAGGTCAACCAGAACAGCATCCGGTTTGCTACCCTACACTGGGGGTGGGGGAAAGGGGAATAGAAAGAGGAAGAAAGGGAGAGAGTCAGCACTGAGTACATGTGGGAGGGACACCTTACACAATGACACTATAAGCGGTCTCTTAAGCCCGTGCACTTTAAGTACCGCACTAGTGCACGAATCGCTTTTCGAGCCAGTGACGGTTGTGGCCACGGTCCGAGTATCTTTGACTCGGTGAATGGTCTCGAGTCTAGTCTGTGTAAAGTTGCCCGCAGAGGGATTCGGTGGACATCGTAGCGAGGGCAGGTACACAATACGTGCTCGATGGACTCCTCGCACCCGCAGGAGTCGCACATCGGGCTCTCGGCCATTCCCATACGGTAGGAGTATGCGTTCGTGAACGCCACTCCCAACCACAAGCGACACAACAAGGTTGCTTCGCCGCGGGAAAGGCTAGGTGGCAGTTGTAGCCGTAGCGTGGGGTCCAGTTGACGTAATCTGCAATTGAAGCCACTTGATGTCCAGAGATCTTGGGACTTCTTGCGCGCAAGTAGGCGAAGTTCTCTGGCAGCGTCCGACCTCGCCAAAGGTGTTGGACGCGTCTTTGTATCTTCGTGGGCACACCAGGCAGCCTTGTCAGCTAGGTTGTTGCCGACGATGCCACAGTGAGCAGGAATCCACTGAAATACAATGTGGTGTCCTCTTTCCAGAGCATGGTGGTGCAGTTCCCTGATTTCAGATGTCATTTGCTCGTAAGTTCTGTGACGTAACGCGGACTTGATGCTATGAAGGGCTGCCTTGGAGTCACAAAATACGACCCACTTCTCTGTTGGCTCTTCGGTGATGTACATCATAGCGTAGGTCAAGCCCTACGCACGTGTTTGGGGCTGCCTCGGTGCACGTCAACAGCAGCAACAATTGCCATCGCAGGAGACCATACAATCCAGACACATGTAGCTGTCGACTCTCTCAGAGCGCACATTCGCCATCTGTCAAGGATCCCGGACCACCATTTGGCCTCCCTACCTGCCGAGAGACCTCAAGCGACCTTTTCACGAATGATTACCGCTCATCAAGAGTACATACCAGCAAGTTTTACACCGGCGGCGAAGCCTTCCTCCCCCCTGTGGTGCCTGCGACAGCCTCAAGTGAATTTTGATATTCCTGGAATTACAAAAAAGTCCAATCATCCATCGCCGGCTCTGAAGCAACTTACACTCCTATTACTGCACCAGACGTATCATGACCGCATACACATATATACCGATGGTTCAACCTCACCTACCAGCTCAACTGCCGCATTCGTCGTTCCAGCCAAGAACGTTACAGTTAAATTCAAACTGTCGCACACGACTACATCTACATCGGCAGAACTTGCAGCTCTCCATTCCTGTTGTTGATGTTTAACATTAATGCGTCTGAAAATACACAGAGCAAACCAGGGACGAGAAAATAGCCTCTGTGCTGCTGTTGCTGTTGTCGCTGTCCTAGCAAATTGTAAAATTGCTTTCCATTGCACAGAGTGGATTTATTTGGATGAAATTGCATATATTGACTAGAATTGCATTACAAATTTGTCCCAAGCCTATTAAATTAGATATCTAATGATGATAACGTGGGAGAAAACATCTTGGCACTAAAGCACTTTTCGCAAACGTGGTGAATTAAACAGATAAACTAGAAAAAAAGGACACATTTTGCAGCTTCTGTGATTAGAGACAACTCAATCAGTCAAACCAATCCTGTAATGCAAAATAAATAAATAAATAAATAAACTTCGTTACAGAAACCACTGTATATACTACTTTAGGTCAGTCTTTAAGCTGGTCTATATTTATTCATTATTAATGAAACCAAGTGAACCGTGTGTTGCGTCTTCTGCTTTCCTGATTCTGTCGCAGACGGCAGTATCAGAAGTGACGAGAAATATTTAAAGATATGAGGAAACCTTAAATGTCTGAATGATCTAGAGTGGAGTTCGATAACAGAGCAAATAAAGTCCACGCGTGTAGTCCTAGAAACACTGGAACACGCAAAGTCAAACGGCCTGACGACCGGTTGTACCATACACTAAACTAAGTCTCGATACATACGCGCATTCTGAGTTCCGAATACATACACGAACCTTCAATGTTGTCCAGGCTGAACAGGCACACAGATTAGTAGAGTACACAAATGACATAATGCAAGCACAGGGACATAACATTCATTAAGCAGGCTTCCCTGCACAAGACGCACCAAGTCAAGTATGACACCCACACAAACAACACGCCCACATAATGGCAACGTGAACGAAGGAAAGGCTTTGGTTCCTGGTTCGATTATCTTTTTTTTCTGATCCCAAGAAACGGCTGACATAGCTGTATCGTTGCAATGCGTGCACGTTCCTTCTCTTTCCGGGTTGGGCATGAATGTAGGTCGCGTACATAACAGAGGTCTCGTCATTGCTAAGCTCTTCGGCTGTTTGTGGCATACTATGTCGGCCAACAACAACCCTGATCCTGTGCTAATTAGCCCGCGCCAGAGTCTTCAGATGAAGTGTAGGAAACGAGGCCCAATGCGGGTAGCGTGATAGTCGGGCAGTACACCAAATGAAAAGGGATCTGGACGGCTCAAAAAGTTCAGCAATGTTAGAAGCCGAGATTGCTCTTGCTTGGTACCCCTGCCGTGTTTACTCGAATATAAGCAGACGCTTTCGTAGAATACCTTATTCGAAACTTGGTGTTCAGCCTACTTTCCAGAACGTGATTTCATGTGTCATTTTACACGACACGCCTAAGACTATATTAGTTGCGAGTGGTGTAATATTCGTTACAAACTCGATTCTCATCAATATCGCGCTTAGAGGTTGTGGGTTCGGCTCCCATCAGCAGCAAGTTGTTTTTTTCCACCACAATGATTTCCTATTAGTTCATCATTTCTACACTTCAATTTAAGGTTAGAGTAATTATCCCTATGCTTTCCTTGGCTTTATTATCTGCTGGCTTCATATGGCTGTGGCTAACAAAATATCGGGCCACACAGTTCCCTTTCTTCTCCTTGATTACGTGAAGGAATTATGTAGGTTATTCCTCGCCAAAACTACAGCGCCATTACGTCAGCGTGACATCATGAATTTCATAGTATTTTTTTAGTGAGAGTTCTAGCATCTTGCTAAGCTCAGTCTTTGGTTCTTCTAGAATACAATGCAGTTCATGTTTAACGAAAAACAAATTACTCGTCCCTAGCAGGCGGCGTCCAAATTCATGACATCACAGAGTGTTGGTGCGGAAATTTTGATGCCGCCCGAGAACTTTGAAGCCACCCATTTGTTCATAAATGAGTATTTGCTGGCTTACCAAGTACCTTGTCACGGTCAGAGTGAACTTTTTGGTATTTTAGAAAAGGTAATTTACTAGCACAATTCAAATTATTTTTCTTTTTATATTTCGCTTTAAGAACAAAGCCAGGGGATTTGATAAGTTCGTTGCAACGAAGTGGGGCCTGCCCCGAAGGGCCACTTCAGCGTAGCCAAGGTGACAATAAACTTTCCTGCTCCGAGAAGGATGAAAACCCAGCCCGTTGTAACCAGATTGCATGGTTAACCCACCGTGGTTGCTCAGTGGCTATGGTGTTAGGCTGCTGAGCACGAGGTCGCGGGATCGAATCCTGGCCACGGCAGCCGCATTTCAATGGGGGCGAAATGCGAAGACACCCGTGTACTTATATTTAGGCGCACGTTAAAGAACCCCAGGTAGTCGAAATTTCCGGAGTCCTCCACTACGGCGTGCCTCATAATCAGAAAGTGGTTTTGGCACGTAAAAACCCCATAATTTAGACTGCATGGTTACAACGAGCGCTCAACGTTAAACGCAATAGGCTAACCGGATGACGGCTGCAGGGAAAACGTTCCCGCCGAGCTCATGACATGAACTTTTCCTCTGTTTAATAGGAGTTGTAAAACTTATTATGGAGCAACCTAAGGATTTTTATTAGACGGGAATCACCCGACTCGTTAGTCAATGGGATAAATGTCTAAATGTTCATGGAGACTACATTTAAATTGAGTACCCCGTTTGTCATATATTTGCATTGGCTCACTTTCATTTGACTCGCCCTCGTATATTCTTCAGAACGGCTTTATATAGGTGCTCTCTGTAGGGACAATAATTTCGGTGCAATTACTCACGATACACGACCGGTGACAGCTGCTCCACCGTAATACATTGGAATAAATGACAGCGTCATTGAGATTTTTCACTGGCCGTTGCATATGTACAAAAATGTAATACGAGGTTGTTAAATGACAAAGTTTCACTAACACATTTGTCCTCAACTTGTTCATTTCATGGCCTTTAGATTTTTCATATCAGTGGCATGCACTGCTTTGCTGGTTTCGAACTGATATAGTTCTAAGGATCGTGTGATATTTTCTTTACTTGTTTAATAAACAAAAACATCGAAGCATTGATATCAGTTATTTTGAGCACAATTTCTGGCACATACGAGTATATCTTTTTATTAAAAAATACATATATTACTTGTTTTTAAAGACCGTAGCGTTCAAGAATTCGTTTGCCCAATTCCGACGTGGCCTATTCAAATAAATGTAAAACGCAGAAACGCTTTTCTGAGATAAACCATGGATCACTTTTAATGGAATTTGTTGAATTTGACAAAGTTAACTTCTAGTATCTGTTGGAAGCGGAAGTTCTATTTAGGGCCTGAATTTTGTTTAAAATATTTTGAAAATTTTCAAAGTGTGAAAAAAGTAGAAGCACGACGTTTACAAACTAAAAGCTCTTCATAAAAAACAGATATCGCGGTTCTTCAAACGGCATCTATCATAAGAGTCAAAGTGGTCAAACTCGGTATCTCAATTTGTATCTTACGTGAATTAGTTACGTGGTGCACAACGGTTCTGCAAAAGCCGTATTTCGATAATGCTAAATTGTCTGAGATTCATTTGTAACATATCAATTTTGTCCGCTGTAGATGTACTATTTGATACGATTCACAGAATTGTGATATTCTTTTTCATTGTTGAATTACAGAGTTTTAAACATGATAGTTTCGTTTTCGGAAAATTTGAGATTTGTGCCAATTTTTAATGAAAGATTTACAACCTAAATGAAAAATACGAAACCAGAAAACAGTAGAATTTAAGCTTTCTTTTAAATGCAACAAACTTCATCAAGTTTTGTGCAGTGGTTGCCGAGAAAATCTAATCCACCTTCTATATGCATTTAGATAGGAGCATTCGAGATTCGGAATATGAACCTGGCAACGTTTAACGCTAGAACGTTATCTAGTGAGGCGAGTCTAGCAGTGCTATTGGAGGAATTAGAGGGCAGTAAATGGGATATAATAGGGCTCAGAGAAGTTAGGAGGCCAAAAGAAGCATATACAGTGCTAAAAAGCGGGTACGTCCTGTGCTACCGGGGCTTAGCAGAGAGAAGGGAACTAGGCATCGGATTCCTGATTAATAAGAATATAGCTGGTAACATACAGGAATTCTATAGCATTAACGAGAGGGTGGCAGGTCTTGTTGTGAAACTTAATAAGAGGTACAAAATGAAGATTGTACTGGTCTACGCCCCTACATCCAGTCATGATGACCAGGAAGTCGAAAGCTTCTATGAAGACGTGGAATCGGCGATGGGTAGAGTGAAAACTAAATACACTATACTAATGGGTGACTTTAATGCCAAGGTAGGCAAAAAGCAGGCTGGAGACAAGGCAGCGGGGGAATATGGCATAGGCACTAGGAATATCAGGGGGGAGTTATTGGTAGAGTTTGCGGAACAGAATAATATGAGGATAATGAATACCTTCTTCCGCAAACGGGATAGCCGAAAGTGGACGTGGAGGGGCCCGAACGGCGAGACTAGAAATGAAATAGATTTCATACTCTGCGCTAACCCTGGCATCATAAAAGATGTGGACGTGCTAGGCAAGGTGCGCTGCAATGACCACAGGATGGTAAGAACTCGAATTAGCCTAGACCTGAGAAGGGAACGGAAGAAACTGGTACATAAGAAGCCGATCAATGAGTTAGCGGTTAGGGGGAAAATAGAGCAATTCCAGATCAAGCTACAGAACAGGTATTCGGCTTTAACTCAGGAAGAGGACCTTAGTGTTGAAGCAATGAACGAGAATCTTGTGGACATCATTAAGGAGTGTGCAATGGAAGTCGGTGGTACCTCCGTTAGGCAGGATACCAGTAAACTATCGCAGGAGACGAAAGATCTGATCAAGAAACGCCAATGTATGAAAGCCTCTAACCCTACAGCTAGAATAGAACTGGCAGAACTTTCGAAGTTAATCAACAAGGGTAAAACAGCTGACATAAGGAAGTATAATATGGATAGAATTGAACATGCTCTCAGGAACGGAGGAAGCCCAAAAGCAGTGAAGAAGCAACTAGGAATTGGCAAGAATCAGATGTATGCGTTAAGAGACAAAGCCGGCAATATCATTACTATTATGGATGAGATAGTACAAGTGGCTGAGGAGTTCTATAGAGATTTGTACAGTACCAGTGCCACCCACGACGATAATGGAAGAGAAAATAGTCTAGAGGAATTAGAAATCCCACAGGTAACGCCGGAAGAAGTAAAGAAAGCCTTGGCAGATATGCAAAGGGGGAAGGCAGCTGGGGAGGATCAGGTAACAGCAGATTTGTTGAAGGATGGTGGGCAGAATGTTCTAGAGAAACTGGCCGCCCTGTATACGCAATGCCTCATAACGTCGAGCGTACCGGCATCTTGGAAAAATGCTAACATAATCCTAATTCATAAGAAAGGGGACGCCAAAGACTTGAAAAATTATAGACCAATCAGCTTACTGTCCGTTGCCTACAAACTATTTACTAAGATAATCGCAAATAGAATCAGGAACACCTTAGACTTCTGTCAAGCAAAGGACCAGGCAGGATTCCGTAAAGGCTACTCAACAATAGATCATATTCACACTATCAATCAGGTGATAGAGAAATGTGCGGAATATAACCAACCATTATATATAGCTTTCATTGATTACGAGAAAGCATTTGATTCTGTCGAAATCTCAGCAGTCATGGAGGCATTACGGAATCAGGGTGTAGACGAGCCATATGTAAAAATACTGAAAAATATCTATAGCGGCTCCACAGCCACCATAGTCCTCCATAAAGAAAGCAACAAAATCCCAATAAAGAAAGGCGTCAGGCAGGGAGATACGATCTCTCCAATGCTATTCACAGCGTGTTTACAGGAGGTATTCAGAGACCTGGATTGGGAAGAAATGGGGATAAAAGTTAATGGAGAATACCTTAGTAACTTGCGATTCGCTGATGATATTGCCTTGCTTAGTAACTCAGGGGACCAACTGCAATGCATGCTCACTGACCTGGAGAGGCAAAGCAAAAGAGTGGGTCTAAAAATTAATCTGCAGAAAACTAAAGTAATGTTTAACAGTCTCGGAAGAGAACAACAGTTTACAATAGGCAGCAAGGCACTGGAAGTCGTAAGGGAATACATCTACTTAGGGCAGGTAGTGACTGCGGATCCGGATCATGAGACAGAAATAATCAGAAGAATAAGAATGGGCTGGGGTGCGTTTGGCAGGCATTCTCAGATAATGAACAGCAGGTTGCCATTATCCCTCAAGAGAAAAGTGTATAATAGCTGTGTCTTACCAGTACTCACCTACGGGGCAGAAACCTGGAGGCTTACGAAAAGGGTTCTACTCAAATTGAGGACGACGCAACGAGCTATGGAAAGAAGAATGATAGGTGTAACGTTAAGGGATAAGAAAAGAGCAGATTGGGTCAGGGAACAAACGCGAGTTAATGACATCTTAGTTGAAATCAAGAAAAAGAAATGGGCATGGGCAGGACATGTAATGAGGAGGGAAGATAACCGATGGTCATTAAGGGTTACGGACTGGATTCCAAGGGAAGGGAAGCGTAGCAGGGGACGACAGAAAGTTAGGTGGGCGGATGAGATTAAGAAGTTTGCAGGGACGGCATGGCCACAATAAGTACATGACCGGGGTCGTTGGAGAAATATGGGAGAGGCCTTTGCCCTGCAGTGGGCGTAACCAGGCTGATGATGATGATGATTCGAGATAAAGCTTCCTTTTAAGGAGGAGGCCAAGCTGCAACGTGATCCCCCCCCCCCCGAAAGAAACTTCTGGCTACGCCACTGATAGCCACTGAGACTACATGGCAGGTAAGCCACTTAGTTTACTTACTGTGATCATCATCATCATCATCATCATCATCTTTTTATGTCCACTGGGTAAGACGACGGCCTCCCTCCTTGCGATCTCCAACTACCCTTGTCTCGCTCTAGCTGATTCCTACTTGTGCCTGAAAGTATCCTCATTTCATCACCCCACCTACTTTTCGGTCGTCCTCGACTGCGCTTCCCTTCCCTTGGCACCACATCCTGTAACTCTAACGGCCCACCGGTTACCTACCCTACGCATTACGTGGCCTGCCCAGCTCAGCCTTTTGTTTCCCTTAATATAAACTAGAATATCAGCTTTCTGGGCTGTGCATCAAAGCGATGTGGGTGTGAGTACCTTAAAAGCTTCACTCACCATCAGCGACAGATAGAAAGAAACGTACACGCTCTCAGTGGCCTGCGCTAGCCAACGTTGACTGAACAAAGACGCCTGGCACTTCCTATTTGTCGACAGGCGGGAACTTACTTCCTTCTACATGGCCAGACACGTTTCCGCACTCCAAGTCCGCTTGTAGCGGCTCACATTCCGGAAGTTGCCGCCGGGCCCGGAGGCAACTCTCCATTCATTGCGAAGACTCCATGTAGGAAAAACACCTGCGGGTTCCATGTGGTGCCCGTCTTATTACAGCACCGACTGAATGTGTTACTGTTTTTGTAGAAAGCCGCTGCAAACTGATAGACTCGATTGTAAAGATTGCGAATGCGAAAGGACAGTGGCTAACGTTGTCAAAGGTAAAAACATACTTCCTCGGAGTTTATTCACAAGGACTGAAGAACAACTGCTGTTTTGGGACTTGTTCTGGCCGCTGGTTCACAAGAAAAGCCAATGGCAACATCCGAGCTCTAAGTGCAAGCTTTATCCCGTGACCAACTGCGATTTCCTTAATTCGATTAGAAGTGAAGCGCATATATGCTTTGATTGCCCTACCGTCAAACCCCGTGTTAAAACAACATTTCTTGCAGCTCAGAGAGAAAGAAGAAGTCTGGTACAAGACCTGAACTGTTTCGCAAAAATTAACTATTAACTGTAAATAAAAAAAAGGCACTTCACGCACATATCTTACAAAAAAAAAACTGGTAGCACAATTCACTGAACACGCCTTCCGCTTTTATGCGAAGCATATTACGAGGGCTCAACCCAGCTCCTCAGGCGCGGCGGTGACCATGAAATCACGTGACACCGTGACGTCACGACAGAGGAGAACGAGGGCTCAACCCAGCTCCTCAGGCGCGGCGGTGACCATGAAATCACGTGACACCGTGACGTCACGACAGAGGAGAAGTGGCTTTGGCTCAACTCTTGCAAGACGGGCTGGGTGGGAATCGAACCAGGGTCTCCGGAGTGTGGGACGGAGACGCTACCACTGAGCCACGAGTACAACGCTTCAAAGCGGTACAAAAGCGCCTCTAGTGAATGCGGTGTTGCCTTAGAAACGCGCTGTTTCTAAGGCGTGCGTCTCTTGCTCAGGCGCACATTTCGTTGCCGCGCCGAACGCTGCTTTGCTCGACGCTCACCGCGTCCAATGCGGGGCGCGTAGTCGCTGCCCTGTAGCCCATTGTCTTACACCCCTTGGCGGGTCGACGGGAACGCTGTCGCGTTCCACTCTTGAAGGCGAAGAAGTAATGCATGAGTTGTTTCTTCGTCTAGCCGAACCAAATATAGCCAAGCAACAGCAGTTCACCAGGCTAAACAGTGGTTCAACAACTAAAATAAAGGCTAGTATGCTTCGCATCCTGGGCTTAACCTTACCTAAGCCACAGCCATTTTTTGTCGTATCTGCGCCAGTTTCAGCACATACAGTCTTATTTCGTAACATTTATTTTTTCCTGGAGTTCTTGCTACACTGTACATACGCGTAGACCATGCACGCATGCACTAACGTGAATCTTCAACATTGCAAGTATATATGTCACACGAAACGCGCTGCGTTCTTCTTCGAGGCGGCGCTCAGCTTGGGGTGGCACGAACGGACAAAATTTGCACGGCCCAGGAAATTGTAAAAGAGCAAGGAACAGGGATCGCGTAAACGGAAAGGTCCATACTAGCAGCACGAAGTAAACAGTAAAATAATTGCACCAAATCATTTCCAGCGCTTGTAAATGTCCAAGAAATAGTTAGAAACAATTTCTGTACCCGCTGTGCCTTAACAAGATCAGAAAGCACTATCTTATTACACTCCACAGCAAGTTTGATTTGTTTTACTACGAGAACGGCGTAGCGAAAAATTCCGCGATGTGCACTGAAGTGGAGAACCCATTATCTTAAAGAAGAGGTAGACTGGTTGGAGACGATGGGAATGTCAGGCGTTACTCACTGTACGTTGCTGCTATAGCTACAAGCAGCAAAAAGCGAAGGACCGAGTTTCATTTACTCGCCAGAATTTTCGACTTGGGAAATTAGAGAAAGCAAGCATAGCGCTCACGTTGCGTTGAACTGAACGCCCGTCGAAGAGCAAATTTCCGAGTCTTGTGTCGCGACTTGCCAGTGAATTACGTGAAGAGCCCCGGTTTGGCCAGCCTTGTTGAGGCTGCTTCGGCTGTGCTATTATTTCTTTCTATCTCTCCTTCTGGCTTGCAGCAACGTAAACGAAACATCTTGGTTCGGTTACGTGTGGTGCGAGTGTATAGCTACAAACCGTGAAGAATACGATGTCCCGTCAACCAAAAGCACAAAGCACGTTCGTCCTCTCCTATAGAGAGAAGAGCACTTTGAGTGCGTCTGTCGCGTGGTCACCAAAATGGAACTTCGGGTTTAATGTTCATTTCAGTAACGTCGATTTCCTTATTGCGATCAGCATTCTTTGGGAACCTTACCCTCTTTCTGGTTTGTCTGTTCGATTTGACCTTTTTCAAGCCGACTTCGGTCGCTGAGTGTGCACCACTGAGCAGATGTGGATCGTTGGGAAACACTCGGGGCGATTGGCCAGGAATCGGGTGCGTTAAGGTCAAATTCAAAACAAGAGGACAACATTTTAGAATAGGTAAAGTAGAATCAGGACACAGAGATTGGAAAAACTGCATGAACTTATGGAAATGAAGAACTATATCATAACGATAAAAATAAGACAGTTCAAATTCAATTTGAGTGAAAAAAAATGAAGCTTCGAATTTTGAATTTAGAGTTTAAATCTCACTGATCCTAAAGAAAATCTTAGATGGCAGCGCTACCCTTGCCGTCGTTATGTGTCACTCTTCAGGGCACTTCTCTCACGCTATCTTTGGTCGCTCGGTATGTGCCACTGGGTACGGGCCACACTTCAAAGACAAAAAAAATCTTGACAGCTTTTCTGGGGCTGACCACAATCAAACCCACTTCATATACATTCAGACAATCTTGTTCGAGTATACAATCTGACATGCACCACGCGCGTACTTCTCAGCGGAGCCGCCAGATGTCGCAACGTCTCCAGAGGGAAGCGCGAAGGAGGAGCCCCGTCTGCAGTGCAGGCCTGATACACGACGCATTTCGGCTGTGGCGATACGGTGTGTGTCTACACTGCGTCAGTGCTAATCGCATTAACGTCGGCAGTTGTCCTGAGAAAGTTTCTGGGCGAACGCTTCTTTCTTTTTTTTTTCTCATAACTTTTGCTATGCGATGTCTCACCAACTCCGAGCACTTTACAGCAAACGTGTGCTTCGCATCAGCTGACGAGAACAGAGAACCGCATCAAATAAAGAGCAGGATAAATTGAAG
Organism: Dermacentor albipictus; assembly: GCF_038994185.2. NCBI lineage: Eukaryota > Metazoa > Arthropoda > Arachnida > Ixodida > Ixodidae > Dermacentor > Dermacentor albipictus. Next base: position 127,114,822 of record NC_091828.1, read on the forward strand.
GCAGTGGGTTAACAAGGACTGAGCCCGGTTGGCTACCCTGCACTCGCGGAAAAATGGAAAAGAGGAAATAATTAGGAGCACAGAGGAAGTCTGGCGTTGACGTCGCCGACGTAGTGAAAAACCTCGGTGCTCTATCACGTATCAACTATCACCTATCACGTATTTGTAATACCTGTTCCCATCATAAATCGCAACAGCGCTTGTGCGGCCTTCGCCAGGCCTTATATGGGAGGCCATAGTTCTAATATCTTGTCTAACCAAAAAAGCCTTCACGCTAGCTCGTTTAGAGCGTTGCGGAGGTCAAGGCTCGCACTTTGGAAGAACGGGCAGTACAACACAGTGCCCCCCCATTGATTGTCACTTGCGCCATGTCGACTCAATGGAAACTTCACGGAAGGATCAGTGGCGCACAATGGGCTATCCATCCTCCTTTCATTTGGACAACTATCCTTGGCACACGCTGCTGATTCGCCGACATGATCTCCATAGGCTTCGCCGCAATGCACGTATTTGGTGACCAGGTGTAATGCACAGGTATCTACACGCCGCCATAGCTGTATGCCTACGGCGTTCTCATGTGGAGCACGAAGTCGGTGAATCTATTTCTCATCCACTGAAGTCACATTTGAGGCGTTGTAGTTAAGAAACACAAAATAAAATTTAAGTCTGTACGCGTCATAATGCATAAACTTTACTTAAGAAACACCTGCGAACCCTCCAGCGTGCACTTCAGCTAGGTTTAAAGCAATTCGGTCAATATGGTCGTAATCTATACAATAACCATTGCTTCCCCCCCCCCCTCGTATTATCCGTAGGACTGGAGAGTCGGCCGTACAAAATATTCTTTAACTTTGTTTGCTTCAGAAGTACCAGCAATGAAAGCTACAAGCCATTTCCAGTAGTCGGTGGTTCTTAGAATAATTATTCTAAAGGTTTTCGGATCATCTTCCTGTACACCAAGAAATTTTGCGTATTATCCCTGCGACCATCATTGGAACTTCACCACAACGCACAACCGTTGCTCTTAGGGCAGCATTCTAAAAAACAATATTTTACAAGGCCAACTGAATTTCATCAACTTTCAGTTAGAAACGTCGAGAAGGTACGCCCTTCAATAAACGTGCGTATTTACGGCACTTATTCGTATCTCTGCTATTGTGTTATAGGAGCGTTTGAATCCTAACTATAGTTCTTCCATAACGCAGCAAGGATGTTACGACCAAGTTCCGTAAATAGGCATGTTATTAAAAGCGCATACCCTCTCAACGTTGCTAACTTTCTGTGGTTGAAATTCTAGTGGAGGTTTGAAATATGTATATTTTTTAAATGCTGCTCCTTGAGTAAAACCGTCTAACTTCACCACTGGTGCACTGCGGCGTACTTAGACAGGTAGCTGAAGGAGCAATGTCAAAAATTCCTGGTTTTGTCTATCTCTGCGTTAGCAATATCGTTGAGCGCGTTGTCTCGATATGCACACATACCTTCTTTGCTTGCAAAGCATTCAGTTTATGTAACATGATAATCCTTTATACCTTTGTCCATCGACTAGGCGTTCTTTCCCGCAATGAAATAAGCGAATCGATAATTTTGTCGATGTACGTCTTCTTTGTCGAACATGACTTCTTTCTCACTGTCGTTTTGGTTTATTTCCCCCAATTCACGCGGATTGCTGTCTGGCCCAGTAAACTGGACCGATTCCGGAGACCGTGTAATCAAGGCTGATGACTTGGTTGCTTGATCCTGATGTCAGGGCAGTATGTTTGTCCACGCAAATGTTTTACTGTACTTTGGATAAGGCTACACGATACTGAAAACAGTGCAATGTCACAGCACACATTTTATGACATTAACCGATAAGAGCTCCATCGCCATACATCAGGGGGTACACCGGGAAGCTTTCGCTTGACTAGTGTTTTTCAGGTGCTTTTGTAGGAGCGCTTCCTCTTTCTCTAGTTGACACTTTGAAGAGGGGCTCTATTTAACACATACGCAGACAAAGAAGGCAGGACGAGCGTTCGTCCTGTCCCATTCGTTTATGTATGTGTTCGTCTTCTAGTGCCTCTCGCCTCTCTCTGTCTTTTCTTCCCTATATCCCATTTGCACAGTGCGTGGTCGTAAACCGGAAGTGCGTCTGCTTAACCTCACTGCCTTTCCTCTCTTCTGTTGCTCGCTCTCGCTGTGCGATTCTTTCTGCCCATTATTTTAAGGAAGAAGTCTTCTTAGCGAGTTACTATTACATTTACTCATCGGGTATTACATTTCCGCGTCGTTTATAGCCTCTTACCGTGCGCCGATTCCGGAGATCGTGTGGCCTCGAAATGTGGGCCGATATGTGCTATTGGGCGTATCTCCTTGGGACCACTGGACACCGTCATATATTTTTTTTCGCTAAAGCCGAATGTAATTTTTTTTATTGCCGCTGTTGCTCCGTCGAATAAACTTTCAGAATTGTCCCTCCCTCTTTGACTATAGTCATGAGGCGTTATTTATTTATTTATTCATGTATGTATGTATCTATGTATGTATGTATGTATGTATGTATGTATGTATGTATGTATGTATGTATGTATGTATGTATGTATGTATGTATGTATGTATGTATGTATGTATGTATGTCTGTATGTATGTATGTATGTATGTATGTATGTATGTATGTATGTATGTATGTATGTATGTATGTATGTATGTATGTATGTATGTATGTATGTATGTATGTATGTATGTATGTATGTATGTATGTATGTATGTATGTATGTATGTATGTATGTATGTATGTATGTATGTATGTATGTATGTATGTATGTATGTATGTATGTATGTATGTGTGTATTTATTTATTTATTTATTTATTTATTTATTTACTTATTTATTACATACTTGCCTAGGGAATGTTACGGCAGGGAATACGTGCAAGTAATGTTACAGATATAAAGCACGGTAAAATAATCATTGTATTCAATACTAACAATATAAAAGGAAAGAGCATTCCATTCACTTATAGATCCCGAGAAAAAAGAAAGTAAAGCGATGGGCCCGGAGCGGCGCTCGCTTGCACATTTGAGTCGCGAACCGGCTCAAGTAACTCTGGTAGCCAAAGCATATCCCGCCCCATATCTGCGTCACCACTCGGGACCAGATATCGGACAAACCATCGTTGAATAATATCCAGTCTCCACGTTTCCGCCTTTACTGAGCCAACATACGAAGCTTTCACTTACTTCGTACTTCCTCCTTTGAAGTTGCTGCGTCTTACTTCCCACGGAATGTGTCGCGCACGAGTGAACGGATAAGTTCTCGCTCAGCGACGAGGGCTCATCAATGGGCTCAAAAAGCCCACTGCCGCTCAAAGAGCTCGTAGGAGAATGTGAATGCTCTCGGAACTATCACGGAGTCATAGACCATCGTGCCGGCCTTTTGACGGCACTCCTGCAGAACAGCTTCGAGTAGGCTCTCCGACTTTGATACTGAAAGCCACGCGGGGAAACAAACGACCTGCCCATCATGTTTTTATCGCTGCCTTGAACGGCCATCTATATGTTCGGACTGAAGCATTTACTTGCCTAGTCTACATGATTTCCCATTTGTAGTTTATTTTTATTCTCTATAGAGTGATCGTGAGTAAGGCTACAAGTACAAAAGCGAGACTGCCTGGGCTTGTTCCACTAAACTCTGAACTTTTTCAAATCCGCAGACGATCGATAAATACTGGGTGAATATACCTACTTTTGTTCAATCCATGCCCACAGCAGGATTTGCCAGAACGAGGCTCGTCAGCTGCATGCGACTATTCGTGTTTCCGCGCACAGTCTAAATTACTGATTAACTTTGAGCATTTTACATGCCAAAACAACGATTAGGGGATTATGATTATGAACAAAATAGATTATGAGGCACGCCATGGTGTGGAAGTGCTGCTACAGTTGAACAATCTGAATCGTGCCGCGCCCCATGACTCAGCTGCTAACGTGACCTCCAACCCTTGGCCCAAATCAAATGAGCAGCCTCGTCTGCTCGTCCTCGCTTGCTCGCATCACCACAAGGCGCGTAGACCGCGCATGCACCGTCGCACCCTGGAAAGCATCGTGAGGTTGACAGCACGAGCGTGCCTCGATTGTTAATTAAATTCCTATTGCAATAAAAAAATTTAGCCAGAAACTATTGTGGTGGTAGCGCCGCTACATTTGTGCGGCGTCAGCCTATGCAGCTTGTCTTTCTACGTCTTGCTTAGACAAAACACCCGAAAAGTGCGATGAGAGATGTCAATTTCATAACGGATAGCTCTAGCCTTCCCCTCACGAGGCTAAGCGCAGCAGGGACATTTACCTTGCCCAAGTGAAAATTGATCTTCAGGGAATACCGAGAATACGAAAGTGAACGTTCGTCCCTTTATCTAGCCTCGTCGTATCTGGCATGGCTGCCGACGATGCTGAACGCATATATGGCCTACGCACCGTATCTTGTAGTTAATCCGCGGCGGGTGCAAACGTTAGGGGGCGAGCCAAGATGGCTGGTGGTCTCGTGTGCGCTGTGTGCCCCACGCCTAGCGTTGAATGTTGCGTAATATCAAGTTTCCTTAAAGGTGCACGAGACAGGCAGCACGAAGCGGGCGCTCTTCGCTGTCGACACTCTCCATCACGCTAGCACAGTGACAGCAAGTGTTCGTGGTCATCGAGTAAGATTTGCTCATGTTTACCTGAGTGGTGCATGAAACCACGCTTGTTAGTCTTATTATTAAGCGTATGTTTACTTCAAGTTATACAGCCGTTAAAACTTCGATCCTTCATCGTGCGATTCCCTAATTACTTTCTATCGTTGTATTGCTTCATCTTTCGGGTGAAGCTGCAATTTTTTCTGTTTCCTGTTGGCGTTTGAGTTTATTCTGATGGTGTACCACTAGTGCCTTAAGCCCTCACGCGCAAACACATATACACGAAAGTACACAGGGCAGTTTCGTTACAAAGTCGGTATTCTCGGTCATTGATTTCTTTAGCAAATGCTCTTTCGCATGCAGGAAGGTTTCAGTGCTGAATGTGATCCGAAATAGTTCGCCTTTCGAGTTCGTTCAACCAAGAGTTCCGAGGCTCTTTCATCTTTCCGGCGGCGCAAGTGAGCTGGCAGCTTCCCTTAACAGTCGGTGGGCAGCTTATGTTGAAGCAGAGTCGTGTGCAACTGCGCGAGAAGCAGTTGCTTGCGGAATATCCATATCGGATCGCTGGCGCTCGAAGTGCTACGCAACATGAGTGTACTTAACGAGTATTGTCCTTTGCGCAAAGCACTTTGCCCTGTTGCTAGTCGCAACTCATCCACCCTGCTGAAATATATTTACACGAGGGAAACGTTCCCGAGTGGTTTGCGAAAGAAGAGGTGACCTAGAATAAAGTTCCGCTCATAGACTGCCAAAGAAATATGTGACGCTAGTTTTTGTGGGAGCTGTTATACCGAGTGTTTCTACGAAGATGGTTGGCTCGTTAATTTGGGTTTAATGGCATAAAGGCAACTAAGGCCCCACTGCGCCAGTCACAAGACAAAAGAAAACGCAACGTTAGGGCAGGTAAACCTGCATTACACTATAGTTGGTGTAAGTAACCAGTTTTCTCTGAAAAGTCTCACAGCTTAGTGAACGGCACTATGGGGTCATATGCCAGTAATAATAATAATAATATATGGGGTTTTACGTGTCAAAACCACTTTCTGATTATGAGGCACGCCGTAGTGGGGGACTCCGGAAATTTTGACCACCTGGGGTTCTTTAACGTGCACCTAAATCTAAGTACACGGGTGTTTTCGCATTTCGCCCCCATCGAAATGCGGCCGCCGTGGCCGGGATTCGATCCCGCGACCTCGTGCTCAGCAGCCTAACACCATAGCCACTCAGCAACCACTGCGGGTATCTGCCAGTAATAGGGTAGGGTGTAATTGTATATGCAAATTAATCGGTTGTGTAAAAACCTCCGTCTCTGTGTGTCGATGTGTGGACATGCTATTAGGGTGTGTATGACTGTAAGATGTTCATGGCATTTTTCGAAGGTTGGCGAGTTTTCTTTCCGCTTCTACGAAGACTTTAAGCAATATTTAAAGATATCCGTTTTGAAATAAAAGGACGGTTCCTTCGGAGACGTGCTGTCAGTCGTGGCGTCCACAGGGTGACAGGTCGTACCAGGTAATCGGTCGCTAAGTAACAGGAGTCCAGTAATTAACTTTAGAACTTTTAATTTTAGCTAGCTCATAGTAATAGGTAAACTTAAGCGAGCTATGTTGGTACAAGTTATATCAACTTTTGGATCGGTAAAAACGCGATTACTAGGGGAACTGTAGCACGGAGAATTTCGGCTAGCAGAGAGCGTGCAACCGAATCTGGGAAGCTGCAGCGAGCGCAAGGTCACGCACCTCGAGGCGACGCCCTGCTTAGGTCAGCGAGCAGCGGGCAGCTGCAGCGCACTGCGGCTTCGTGCTCGTCGCTGTTGCACCATTTGATATACATGTATGAGGTGGGAAATTCCCACCTGCTAGATTGCATTGCTAATGTTCTTTCTCTTCGGTCCCAATATACGAACTTTAAAAAATTAAATTATAGGGTTTTACGTGCCGAAAACACGATCTGATTATGAGGCACGCTGGAAGTTTGGACCACCTGGGGTTCCTTAACGTGCACCTAAATTTGACTACGAGACAACACTCAAGCGAAACGCGGTGGACACGGGCTTTCAATGTGCATGATTTTCTGGGACGCAGGCATCCTTCGAGATGGACAAACAGTGACCCTACGCGCTCACTGGGAAGAGCAGATGATGTGCCTCCCAGGAAGGACGGCGCCTTTCAGGCCAACGGAGAAAGAAAGATAGGAGAACATCAACAGCCGAAGAATAACTGGATGAAGAGTGCAACAAGAGCCCGACGACGTCCACGGCCAAAACCAGACGCGAAGCCGAAGCCTCAGGCACTGGCGTCGTGTCCTTTTCGTCATACGACGACCTGTTTCGTCGGAGGGAAGTGCGGTGACACCGAATGCCCGGAGTCAAGCCGGCAAAAAGACAGGGCGAGGTAGGGACAGTAGTGGAGTACGTGTTCTTCCACGCGCACTTCGGGCAATCACAGACGGCAGTGCCGACAACGCGCGTTTCCTTTCTATCCCTTTGTTCCCATTTTCCCAGTCACTCGATTCTCTCCCTACCCAACTTAGGCGAGAACCTCTTTTTGCAACCTCCCCCTTCCCGACATCCTCTCCTCTTAATCTTCTCTCTAGAATGCTCTCGCTGCCATAGGTTGTCGTCTTCGCTTCCCCAAAATTTAGGAAGAAATAAAAGCTTCCCTATAACCCCACTTTCCGTTCGGCACCTTCCTTCTGCCTTCGGTGTACTTACAACCATATGCCACTCTTTCCTACATTATCCCCCCTTACCTCTCCCTTAAGGGTCATCCTTGATCTCGGAGTCTTGCTCCCTTAGCTCTGGCACCCAATGATAACTTCTTGCTTCTCTTTCTCCGTTTCCCTTTTTTTATGTCCTTCTAAGCCTCCTCATGCACTCCATCAATCTCGAAGTTGTTTCTCTCTCTTCCTCTCAACTTTATTGTGTGGGTTTTGCTCAGAAACTCTTTCGTCTTTTCCGCTACCTTCTTTCGAACTGCCATCTCTACTACTTTTTCTCCAACTCCCTCCTTCAAACATCGCTTCCTGTTCCTCACATCTTTTGTTGTCCCTAATATCGCTTGCGCAGTGCGTAAGCTCCCTTTTGCTTTCTTCTTCTCAGTGCGCGTCCCCTTCCTGCGAGCCCTTCTCCCTCCATCCTGAGACCTTCTCCCCACTGCTCATTCCTTACTTACCTCGGAAATGCACCAGGCTGCGTTCCTTCGCAAACTTAAAGTGAGGGAAATGGGAACGATAATTGTGTCACTGCTCTCCTCGGCACGTGTGCGCTCGAGAATGCGGGAAAAGGGTCGAGGGCGGCGGAGAGGTCCGGTCGCGGAGTCCACGAGCATTCGCGCGGCCAGCGCGGAAGTCACAGGCGTGAGAACGCCGCCAGCGGGACTGTACGCTAGGGAATATTGGGAAAACAGACATCGCCGTCACTTGCCGCCATCGACAACGGAACAAGTCGCATGCTCGAGAGGCGTCGCTTATCTATGCGCTCGGTGGGCAGTTCATAGCGGCTGTTGTCGATGTGATGAGAAGCTCGCGTCAGCTCGTAAAGGGAAGTGTACTCGCTGGCCGCTATACGATACTGGAACTTATTCACCTTGAAAACATATACGCATTTCAAAGAAAAAAAAAGCAAAGCTAGTATCGGGATGTCATTTGCCACCTGAAGCGGCACAAAGCCTGCCTGCTCTTTAGGAAAGAAGGCGAGAGAAACATAGAAACAGAAGATGGGAGGAAGGAAAGCAAGAAGCAAATAATGAAGGAGATGACACATCGCAAAGACTAAAGTGAAAAAAATAACAAAGAGTATTGTGCTGCAGTATAGAAACAGAGTGAGTCAATGAGTAAAGACTTCATTTGAAAACAAGATATTGACGGGTGACCTTTTAGTTAGGCAGCCACGAGCCCTGAGCTCGCGCGGCTTCTTCAGCTCTCTTGATGACCTTGGCCTGTAGGTCAGAGTCGAAGCTGAGCAACATGGCCTCCCACTGCTCAGTATTACTTCGTGATACGTGTGATATTCCGCTGGGCACTGCCATGTAATGTGGAACAGATCCGCTTTTTTCTTACAGTGGTTACATGTATTAGGGTATTGGTCCGGGTAGTATAGTAGTGATAGGCTACGGGGTTCGGATAGGTACTTCTCTGATGTCGCCTCCAAGCTACTCCTTGTCGCTTGTTAAGCAATTTGTGTGCTGGAGGGTACACTGCCCTGGCTAACATGTAGTGTTGAGTTACCTCCTGGTAATTGACCATAATATCTCCGCAGGTCGCGCTAATAAAAGAGTGTTAAAAAATAGAAGAAATGATGGCTGAGCTCTTGTCGATTTCACACAAACCCACATACAAAGAAAAGCTCCAAATCAAAGACCCACAGCGTTTTGCATGTACTTCTGTAATCTCTACTTAGTCAAGCTGAAAGCGGAGTGAATGATAAGACGCCACTTCCCCTGATGTTGGTAGTATGTAACGGGCAATAATTATGACGGCGGCAGCCTTTCTCCAACGTATTCTACTGCTGCTCGATTAGCTGCGTGCTGAGGTCAAGGAATGGAAGCAGAATGAGGGTAATGTCTTTTTTCTGGAAGCGACAGGCTTCCAAAGTTGGAAAAGGTATAGTGACGTCGCTATTGACCTGTGGCCCCGAATTCAATGAATTTCGGCTGTACTGGGCAGGTGTAAAAACACAAGAATCCATGCCTGTCTTTCGCATGAAGAAACTTAATTTTACAAGGGGCGGAACACTGCTGCAATAGTGCCTGTAAAGATGTAATAGTGCCTGTAAATAGCCTCAAAAAGTTTTGAGAATTTGAATGTGGATCAGAAGATGCGACAGTTGAAGAGGTTTTTCTTGACTAGACGCCGAAAGCATATTGCAAATTCCAGTTATTTTGTAAAAAAAATAGAGGCGATTCTGACATTTAAAAAATCACTAAAGCCTCATTACCGACAACACAAAAGAGCAGAAAGCGCAACAGTTCTTAATATCAAAACAATACTGGCTAATTTGCACCTATAGAGGCGCTAAGGCCTCGAATGCACTGGCAACACTGTGGGGATACAGGGGGGCCATGGACGCGTTGGCCATGTCACTGCCCCCAGCTTTATATATAACAAATAAGCTGAATTTGGTGCGCTAATCGGGTAGGAGAGCCCTAGAGCGGTTTAACTCATTCCGACCAGGAGGGCTCAAACTCGAGGGATGGGAATGACAAAGAACGTAACTTGGTCACCTCATGTTAAAGCGAACGTTTCTTTCCTTCACCAGTTTTTTGCAGACGTCTTAATAGTTAAGATTACACTTTGCGATTTTACGTGCCAAAACCAGCATCTGGTTATAAGGCACGCTGAGCAGGGGACTCCTGCTTAATTTTGTCCACTTGGGCTTCTTTAACGTGCCCCCAATTCACAGGTCACGGGCGTTTTTGCATTGCGCCCCCATCGAAATGCTGCCAGCGCGGTCGAAGTTTGACCCTGCGACTTCGGGGTTAGCAGCACAAACGTCTCAGCAAAAAATTGGTGGTATGCTTTAGGGCGGTGTGTCTGGTCAATGAAATTCGAACGCTTTAGATGCGTTAATGATGCAGGCTACATAATTATAGACTGGTTTTGTTTATTCCTGAGTTATACAGTTAAGCATAATGCATCAGTTTTTTTCTTCTGATATCTGATGTAACTTCTTAAAAATACAATATTGGCAGAAATACAATATACTGCATGGGGTCCGTATATTTTAACATTTTCTTTTAAACGCAGCAAGCCTCATCAGAATTGGTGCTCATGATGCTTGTTGATAGCTACCGAGAAAAAACTAACTTCTGTGATCTCATGCATGCGCCTCAGTTAACGCTTTATTCAAGTACCTGCTAAACAGGAAATCCTAGGTTGAATCACAACTGCTGACCTTGTCTGTCTCTCGGAACGCGCTGCATGGGGCTCAAATTGCCAAGCACAACCTGTGGTTTCTGTTTGGGCTGACACTTTCTCTAACGGCACGTGTGATATACTATTTTAATTTGTTCTTGCTTTGAGCGTCTCTATAGCTGAAACCTGTGCTTTGCTAGCAGTATGTGCGATGGGCATTCAACTTTACCACAAGAGCCAAAATCATGTCACGGCGTGCGAGGGTGCCTAGAACAACTTGCAAATCGCGTGGCATTAAAGTGCTTCCTTCTTTTCTTTTCTTTTTTGCACACAGTGAAATCAGCGGACTCAAGCTCAGGACTCAAGCTAGGACTCAAGGACTCAAGGACTCAAGCTATGAAAGCAATCGAGGAGAAAAAAAGAAGGAAGTGCAGTGACGATCGACAACAAGCACATTACCAACAGCGACGACGCAAGCGCTCGGCTATACGAGTAAATGCCTCGAGAATTACACGATGCCGTGTGATGGTGGTGGAAGGGCCGCCGCGGTCGTGGCCGGCGATCAAATATGAATGGGAAGCCTACGCTCCCACTACATCACGGAATCCCAGGAGTGGCAGTGGCCCAGCTCCTCGTCTTTATGCTTCTTCCTCCACGCCTCTCAACCTTTCCCTGTGAACTTTGTATAGTGTTTGCCGAGAGCAGTGATCCGGAATGAGATCCGCCCGTCCCCTGGGAGAGGCGACGAGAAACACCCGATTGCAGGTTCTCTTCCTCCCCCTGTTCACGTCTTACCTTTTCTTGGAAAGATTGATTCTTCCCGCTTCACCAATCATTCATTGCGCTTCGCTAAGTGGAGAGGAGGGCTTAAGGAAAGGATAAAATACTTTCCCCTTTGGCATTTTCATCTTTTGTATTACTTGTTCCTTTTGTTTCCTCTTCTTTTTTTAGAAAGTGTGACTTCGTCTCGAAAGCGGTTTGGGGATGACGAAACACCTCGGTGTTTACCGGTGTTCTCAGAGGCTCGTCGTACGTCCCGCGCCACTGCCGCGTTCTCGATTGAGTAGGGGAGGAGCCAATGCTGAGGTAGAGAAACGTCAGACGGCGCTTCTCCAACGTGAGGTAAAAGAAAAGAACAAGCAGAGGTCGGGAGAGTCGAAATGCATTAGCTGCTTGAATATGAATGTATTCTTACCCTGCCAAATAAACGAACACGAAACTAAAGAAGATGCAGGGGAGTGATGCACGGATGGGAAGGGGATGTTGTCCAGACGCACATGCTCTATGTGCGTGCACCTTCTCTACTTCCCGAGTGCAAACACTTGGGGTGCCTGCGTGCGTGCGTGTGTGTATGCGCGCGTGGGAGGTGCATCGTGTATTTATTTGTGTCCAGGTTTCCTTCTGTGCATGACTAGAAGCACGTGTTGGCGAGAGCTTTTGTATGGGGCCTTGCGTTAGCCTCAAGAGCCGGGAGAATGCGTGTATAGCGCACAGTATTCTTTCTACAAGCAGATACGCCTTTAACGTCGAGCTCTGTGATATTAAGAAGGCCGTTATCCTTTTTTGCAACCAAACGGAAGGGGATTGGTTTCCCTGGGAGTAAAATGTGATCGCAGAACCAGCTTTTATTTTATTGTACGAATAACGACTGAGCCTCGATCAAAACACGTATCTCGATTTCCGGCTACATTGTATAGCATTTTATTCCGAACGTTTCTACGGATCAAGGTTACCAGACAAATTCAGAATAACAAGCGCACAGCTTTCATCAAGCACACGGAAACACAAATTTTAAGTTATATACTGTGGCTTTAAGTAAAAAGACTACGATTTGATTATGTGGCATGCTATATGTGCATGGGTGTATGTTCCACACAGGCACGCACACATATCCAGGCGCGCGCGTACACACACAGACCCACACACACGCAGAAACAAACCAAGAAAACGGTGTTGCGGAGCTAATAAATCGGGAATAAGGAAGTTATTTTTCCCTCAGCGAAAACAAATACCCCGTAAACGCGCATTGTACAATCAATCAATCAATCAATCAATCAATCAATCAATCAATCAATCAATCAATCAATCAATCAATCAATCAATCAATCAATCAATCAATCTTTAACGCGCCGTGCAGGACAACTCTAGGGCTAAACACATGCGAATGGGCACACTAACATAACAAGAACGTCAAGAACAACGACGACGACAATAATAATAATAATAATAATAATAATAATAATAATAATAATAATAATAATAATAATAATAATAATAATAATAATAATAATAATAATAATAATAATAATAATAATAATACGTTAGCCACAAAAATTTTCAGTTGCCGCAGCTTCGGGGTGTGTGCTATGTAGCGCAATACGTGGTATGTGAAGCTCAAGGATACTGCAATTCGCGCTTTGTGAGGGTTACCAGGGCACTTGCGAAAGCCATAATTATTCCGGAACCAGTAAATACAAAACTTCCGGCGACCAGGCTTACGCACCACGATGCCTAATTAAGCTCGGTTACTCGTGGTTGGCGGCGTAAATTGGTCAGTCAGCCGCACGAAATATTTAAACGCGTGCACGCCAAGAAGTTGTGGTTATTATTCTCGTGCATTATTCTCGTGCATAAATATTTCTTAAAACATTGTTTTCACCGAACCCCCCTGAATTCGCAGCGTGGTCACGGAAACTAACACAGTGTCGCTATATTTCAGAACACGCGTTGGGAACGCCTGCGCTTAGACGGTAACATGTGCGTGTCGTCTCGGCTGCTCTTGTTTATGCATTAGGCGTGAAAAGTGCATAAGGGGTCGAGGCATGCTCTCAACAGCCCAAGTATTGCAGTGTGCACTCGGTCTGTGCATTTCTCATTGGAATGGGGGAAAGAGGTATACAATTTTAATCACATTCCGCTATCCCCCTACACGCGTCAAAGCCCAACATTGAAAATAACGCCGCAATGGGCTCAAGGAACACAAAAAGAACAGGCTCCTTTTACCATCCCCATAACAACCACACCCTGGAGAGAACACTGCACTACTCCACCAGGCAAAAACACTTACACCAACCAACGATGCTATCCGACACCATGCACACTGCGAAAACATACGTGACACAGCAGTCTGTCAAGTATGTGGAAAATACCCTAATGCACTCAAGGCTTACTGAAAATGCCCCAGAGTACTTTTTTTTTTATTTGCTCGAACATCCTTCCCTACATCAGGGAGAGCGAGACTGCTCCACCGCGAGAACTACGCCCTACACTATGACCACGGCTTGTAGCCCACATGAAACATGTTATTAGCTGCAGACATATGGACTAATCGTCATGACCTAAGGCTCCTATGGGCTCCAACCGCGACAACTAGGACTAAGAGTCGACACAGGTTCGATTACGTGTGTAGATCATATCTGAAAGAAAAAAAATGTTATATTTATAAGCGGAATTTATGTAGAACGAGATTTAAGAGTGTATGGGCGACTCATGCAGAAACAAATAAACTACTGAACGCCTCCTCTGCCTTTGTTCTCGCTACGGCATACAGCACCACCCTTTCCAGGCATCATCCCACTGCCTCAACTCGAGACCGTCCTCGTAAGCGAAGGTGCTTGGACCATGCTTTGCGTGTTTATAGTGCAGTGAGGTACAAGGACGTTGCTACAGTAACTGAAGTCCACAGGTCTCCGCGACCGTTTATAGACTTGGTGTGCCGTTTCAAGTGTGGGAGAAACTAGTGCTTTCTCCGTTCCCTTCAGTCTTTCTGTTTGCCCCTCTATACCTTCTGCCTCAGTTCAGGATAGCAGATTGAATACGCGTCTGGTTAACCTACCTGCCCTTATTTGCTTCTCTCACTCCGTCTATCTGTCAACAGCATACGTAGGTGAATTCACTAACGAAGCACATCACTCAGTCACCCGTGAGGTCAAGTTAGCCGTAGTAAGTATGAGTGAAGCTGAGTTCTAGCGGGTGTGACTCTGAGTGAGCCAACATCAGTCTGATTGTGAGGGAACCAAGATCACGCGGCCTTGCATCAAGCGAGTCACGGTGAATCAGAGCTCGTGCCAGTTCGAATGAGTTCAGGTGAGCTAACCAGAGGTATTTGAGTTCATGAGCTCTCATCCGAGTTAGAGTTCACGTCGTCGCCAGCGAACATCATTCTGAATATTGACTTCTCGTAGTTAAGCCTATTATTTGGTTAGGGGGAGCTGGTGACTCAGCAAATTGAAGTGATTCTGAATGAGTACGAGTGCGAGTCACTGAGATTTTGAGTGAGCCTGTCTGAATGTGAATTTGGTAAGTGATTGCTAGTGAGTTCGGTGAAATGTGATTCCTGGAAGGTTAGTGTCCGGCTGATCTAGGCTGACTCTGATTTTGGTCAATGTGAAATTTAGTGAGTCGTTAGCCAAATGCATATATTGTGATTGAACTTGAGTGAGTTGTGTTCATCTTTACTAACATGTATGGCCTATAGAGAGTGCCCACTTCCGCTCGTGCAATGATATTACGAAAGAATGAGTGCTCTTCGTAATATACTGAGCCGATGATTAAATTCATCTTTTTGTTTCGATGGACAGCCTGGGTTCACTAAATCATCAAGTTCTTCGGCATCATTTCAGAGTGTGTACTTCTCTCGGGCCATTATGGAAGGAAACACCGTATTTGTGCTCGAGACCCTATAAGGATACTTGCTTCTTACAACCTAGTTACAAGACGCTCCCTTTATTGTCAACTACGCGGACACTCCAGGAGAATTTCCGTTGTCGTCGTCAGCATTGACGCGTCGGTGTGAAAAGCGAGCAAGGGTGAACCGAGAAGGATGGCGACTTGATGCGCGGCGTCTTATCGCGCGCACAGGAAGAGGGGGCGAGGGAAGGTGTGAGATGACCAATGTGCTAGGAGGAGAGAGGGGCAGGCAAGGGCACGTCTCTCTCCCACGGGCCGCGGCCGCGCATGACATGGCTGAGCGCGGCCGCGTGCGCGCGCCCTCTCTCTTGGCGCTAATCGGTTGCGAGTGCAAAGCCTAGGCGACCCGGGATGTGTGATGGCTCCGTGGGCGCTGTGTTATCGCGTGCCCAGTTCGCACTGATAGCACGAAGCCTAGATAGCACGAAATGGAATTGGCTCGCCGCTGTTACTGTCGCAACGCGGGCGTGATGAAGACCGGCGAGTGTTCACGGTAATTGAGTAAGATCTGTTCACGAACGTGCTTACCCACGTGAAACCTTGGCAACTTAATTGCTTGGTAGTTTGCTTGCTGGCTAGTTTAATTAGTAAGCGAATGCTTACCGCAGTTTACTTTGTCGATAAAGCTACGATGCATGCTTCGGGTTCTGGTACTTTGAAAGTGTTATCAATGTTTGTGTTATCAATTTTTGCTATCAGTCCCTGCCTTTCTAGTAAAACTGCGATATTTCTGTCATATTAGAAGAATTTTTCGTTGTTGATTGGGGCATACAGCTGTTATCAAGACCAATGCTTTTGTATTAGGGACCTCAATTTCCGTCTTTCAGTCTCATTACTTGCCGCCACCACAAAATCGATTCTGTCGTAAGACGTCTTGTTTTTATTACCAGACAAGTTCTATTGTGACGACGGCAGACGTTGTCGACTGGTTGAGACGATTAGCCTACGAAAGAACACATCATCAGTCATCTATTGAAACTGCGAACGACGCGAATATGTACGCTGTGATACTTCATCGCACGCGCCGTTTCCTACGCAAGCATGAGCAAGTGATCTAACAAAAACTCACACTTCTGCAGTAATCGGGCTTATACAGTCGATTACAAAATAACTTTTATGTTGGCGTTCTTTAATCTATTGCTTCATTGCCTGCTGTCCGTAAGCTCACTACAGGAGCCAAGGTTGAATTTCTATAAAATGGTCTGTTGACAAATGGTGCCTTAACGCTGACGAATGTAAAGTAACTCGATGGATAAAGAAATATCCACAGATGAGTGAAGTGGTGAAGGGTGATCGGGAAATGGATGTCTCTGAAGGTGAAGTCGCCACAAGAGGACTTTGTTCGTAACGGACCCTTGCTGAAGCGTTGGTTTTCTGTTGCTCGACCACTCTTCATCACCTCATCTTTCAATGGTCCTCTCTATTGTTTAGAAACCTGAGTAAAAAATCCTATGCCATAGGTTAGATTACCGTAAAGTCCTCGCATATTTTAAAGGAGAGCAAAGCATGGCTCTGAGGAGGCATTTTGCTAACATCTACGCACTAAAATATGGTCTGCGTGTCTTGATGATATAATTCAGCTGTAATTGGTAACGAAATATTAAGTGAGCGTCTCTTTTAAACGTGCACTATGCTGTACACTTCCAAAGAAGATTCTCGTCGTATTTCACTTTTCAGTGCTTTTCTACACTTCGAGTACAAAGTAGCGTCTGGCAGAGATGAAAGATGTGGAGTCGAATTAACAAAGCTTTTTGTTTCTAAGTGTCCTTAACCGTTCCACAATAGTCTTCGCTACTAATGTCGAGCATCGCGATCGGTTTACAGACGCTCTTCCGAACATTTCAAGCGTGATCTTTTGTTATGATTACGGGCTGTTTTATTTAAGTATGCCGTATACGTCGCAGTCGGTGAGACAACGCGGCACTGATGTGTTGCTCACCTTCGCTAGGCCAATTTGCCAGTCAGCAGGAAGTTGGAAAATTTTCCGCACCGCCTGCACCAGTTTTCTGCTCGAGGACTGGCGTCTGCTGGGATCAGCAGACGACATTTTCCACTTATTTAGGAGTTCGCTCTTGGCATGCTCAGACGAATGCATGCGCACACGTGCACACACGCGCACCTACTACGCACACAGAAAAATCTCTTGGCTGGCTGCGCAGCTTTCGCTGATAGCATCTGGAACAAAGTGAAAACGTGCTACAACGACCGGTTTGCGACGCGAACACGGTATGCGTGATGATGCGGAATAAAACGGTTTGCCTCCGTGAGCCTGCTACACAGACGCTGCTTATGCCCGAGTTGTTATGCAGGAGAAGAGAACGCGACAACCTTGACACGGCTGCGACAAAGAGAGCGAGTGAAAAGTGTCTCGTTTGCTCCCTGTAAATGGACAAACGAAACGCAGCCACTGCACGGTTCTTGTTTGTTTATATTTTAACAACGTTATCATAACATAGTCCGGATCTTCAGCATTCATGAATGAGCGAGCTTCACTTTAACGGACATGCGCACTTTGTCTCCCTAGACTCCCTAGATGCGTGCAGCACAGTGGAGAGAGAGATAAAAGAAAAGGAGAATTATGCTACGATGTTAACCTGGCAAAACATGTGGTTGTCGATACCTATGATGTGGGAAAAAGTAGAGAGATGAGGCAAAGGGAGAAAGTGTAAAGAGTGACTCGGTGAATGCATGCACCATCCCTGACCATCGCCGACCCAGAAGATTGATGGGTGTTGGTGGTGTTCTGTGTTAATCTTCTTCTTTAGAGGGCCATTGACCACACTTCTGATTTTGTTGATAACGACTGGCCTGGGCACGTGCCACTGAATACGTGGTGTTTTCCGCGCGCTTTCCACGCATAGACAGAACGTGACTCCCCAAGTGGTCGTAAGGTGTAAGGAGTCGCTTGTGCTGCACGTGCGTTAGCTTGTTGTGGACGTGAGCTATACACACCTACGTTTCAACTTGTGAAGACATAAATGGTCATAAAGCTCGTGGAAGGAAAATCAAAGTTCGCTTATTGACGACCCAGGGGATCAACACCGAGCAACTGTAGCTAGCCGCAGTGTAAGCTCAATTGCAATCTAAGGTCCTGATGTTCAAATGAAGACGCATTGTACGTCCTCACTTCGATCCTTGTATGATAGCTCTCCGATGTTTTAGCCTTTCTTTTTTTTTGTAGCCTGTGCGACAGCGCCCCCCGTAGATACACAATTGCGCATTTCTTCAAATATGGGGAAGCTTCACATGTGTTATTGTTGAATGAATAACCATGCACCTAGAATAAAAAATGATCGCAATAAGCCAAAAATATCCTGTGACGTTGCTACCTTCAATTAACGAAGAGATCAGTAGCACTAAGCAGGCTGTCGCTTTCAGTCTCAGGGCGCGATGATGTACTTTCCGGCGCTCTGCGCCTTAAACGTGCTGTGTCGTGTGGAACCATCTTTGAGAGGTCAGCGACCTCGTCTCGCTTTGGCAAAACGACTTGGCCTGGAGGATCAGGCGGAAAAGGAGCCAGCCATGCTTATTAAATATAGATGCTATGCATGAAAATTACTTCATAATTACCTCGTCCGCCAGTTTAAAGAAAGAGAAGAAAAAGGAGGCAGTGCTTGATGGTGTTGTGGAGCATAGAAGCGGGGGACAGAAAGTATGAGAGAGGTTAAAATTAAAGAAAACACCACTCGGGATATACTGCGGGTCTCTGCAGCATTATTCAGAATGCAGACTCATTTCAAGCAAAAGGCTCCCCCCTTCATAAAAAAAAAACGTATGTTAAAGAGGAGTGATCAAGGATTGAGCACGAGGAAGACTGGACTAATCATGAGACTTTGATTATGCGTAGAGGCATGTCGTATGCGCTAATCGGCTTTAACAGAACACGCCCAGTTCTTTCTTTTTCAGTTCCGTGTTATCCCACATTTCCTACGGGAAGGTTGGGAGTGTGGGAGAGAGGCCGTGCTAGAAGCGCCTAGTACAACACGCAGGACACTGCGCGATAAAAAACGTGCTTCGATATAGACAGAGGGTGAGAGTGAAGCTACTCTTATTATGGTAATTAACCAGGACGCGCGAACGAGGAGTTCTTGCTTTGATCCATGTGACGCCGAAGAGACGTGCTTTCCTTAATTATAGGTAATTAACTCCGGCAAAGGCTCGAAGCTGCACGAGGCGCGTCCGCCATCACGTCGCACATGTGCCCCCGCTGCCGACCTCACCGCGCTCAAAGCGGTGGCCGCTGCTCACTTCAGTCAGACGCCGTAATTGCTGAGCTCTTCAAACTTAAGAGCGCTTAACGCGCGCGCTACGCCAGGAAGCCGTTAGGTCGGATCGTGTTCACTTTAGTGGTGCTTGTTCGGCGACTGACCACATCTCCTTTTTGCTTGCATTTGCTTCTGACTCGAAAATGGTAACATACGATGTCTTAAAGAAAGAAAACAAGTTCTTGTCATAACTCTGTCTGCATTTCGCTAGGCCATTTTTTTTTTTGTAATGACAGAAGCGACCTTGTCGTTTCCAAAGGACGTTGAAAGTAGAGGTTTATACAATGACTAGAAAGAACTGTGGCGCTAGCGCCTACGGGAACTGCGAGCAAGGCAGTTCAACCAGCTCAGGAATTATGCTGTTTCTATGACAGGGATCTCAGTCGGGATGTCGAGTGACGCAACTTCGGGGAGTTGGTTATGGCTGCTGTATGCGCAAAGGGGCCTAGGTAGCGGAGACACACTCATAGAAGTAGTAACTGGTTGTTCCTTCGGATAAATAAGTAAATATGAACAAAACAGGAGAACGAAATTACTGCTGACCGCAGTGTAATTACGTGGCGTAGTCGGCTGACACTGGAACGGCGATCAGCTAAGAAGCAGGACTGTATGTGGGTATAGGAGGGGGAGGGGGTAAAAAGACGGAGAGGCGATAGCAGAGAGAATAGACTAAGTTTCTCGAGGCAGTTTGTCACCCATCACGTCCACCGGCACAGTTCGGTTACTAAGAGCAGCCTGGTAGCGAGGGAACACTGATGGAGGAAGTCGCACTATTTTGTGAGCTGCCTCCCGCACGCGAGGGGCACCCTGCTTCTGTACAGTAGTGCCTCGAGGCGGTCGCCCAGCAGCCCAACAGCTTGAACTTACGCTGCAAGTAAGTTCAAGGCTCCTTTGGTCTGAGTCGAGGCACCATGGCGGACTCCAGTCGTGATACAGCATGAATGACTACATGGGCTGTTTGTTCAATTCTAAAATAGAGTAAAAAGTTACGGCGGGCCCACGCATTTAAAGAGGTGAAGCGGTCACTGCGCGTTATAAAAGAAGCCGCGACAGGAATCGACGTCCTTAACGGCGCCATGTCGCATAGAGAGAACCTTTTCACAGCAGCTAAGGGAGTCGCTATGTTGCGGCAGCTTTAAGAGTAAAGCAGAAACAAAATTTTAAATCAAAGAAGTAAGCACTTCGCCTTGAAGAAAAACATCTAAAAATTTTCGCGATACACTGTACTTCTGAAGCAGTGGTGACTATAATAAATCGCTTAAAAATATGAATGCGCCTGCCCCCTCCGCGCATACATGTGAGCCTGCAGAAATAAATTTCTTTCGCGAAAGCAGCGCAGTAGGACGCACGAAACTGAAGGTTCGCCTTCCGCGTAAGACATTGCAGCTGTCTCGTGCTCAATGCCCTTGATTGCTGTGTCACAATGAGAGGCGATCGCTCAGTAACATCTGGAAAGACCAGCAGCACTGAAGTAACTTGAGCGATTAAAGAGCCGCGAAATTCCACCCGGGCAGTCTTCTTAGCAGGACACGAGTGTGGTAGCATGCGCTCGGGAAACCAGAGGATGTTCTTGCGCAAATCCTTCGGGTTAGTGTCCGCCGAGAGATAATGCAAAAATCCACGTTCGACGCAAGGCAAACATATCGAAAATGTACGCGTGGAAATAAGGGAGGCTCCGTTCAAATATTTGCAGTCGTTCCAGTCGTCTGAGAGGAGAAACACGTGATGTTCTCTCTTTCCTCGGATTCTATTGGGCAAATACGCTGGCAACCAAAATACTAGATTGTTGTGAACGAGAAAGAAAAAATTAAATTTTATATCACCTGGAGATGCACCCGAGCACAGCGCTCGAAAAGGTTACAAAGAATGCGCAATTTTAGGCTGTTTTTCTTACTTTTCAAATAACTGAAAAAGAAAAAAAAGCGTTTTGTATTGAAAACACAATTACGACGTTAAGACTCAGCGCTATGTTCCATTGTGAAATTGTTATGCTATCTTTTCTTTTTATGTTTTATTTCGCAGCGTATTTAAGAGCACATCAAATTCACCATGTGCTGCAATAACTCATTTGTATTGCTGTTATCAGCTATCGCAATGAAAGTTGCGGCATGTCAGGAGGAAAAACAAAACAAGGGGAAGAGGATTAACATTTCTTGTCAAGACGATAACTCGTAATATTGGGCGGTGGCAAGTAAGCTATTGCAACCTGACGAAACCTAAACATGGATATAAAAGAATTGCTCAATATTATTCACTTTGCTCTCACCGAATCATGCTGCAAGCAAGAAATGCTAGGAGTTTATTTATGGTTTTGCGCAATGAAAGGAATCCAACTCCCCCCCCCCCCCCCCCATTCTTTAATATTTCTTTTTATTTAGGATTGCTACACGTTATGGTGGAAAATTCGTCCCTATGAAACAGACCGTTTATTTCTTGAATCCAACAGCAGTAGTGCCTACGATTGTTTCTTAGATAAAATTAGAAAATTTAACGATAAGAGCTAGGAGAAACAAAAACATTTGATGCAAACCGTCGAAAATTGCCAAAATTAACGAAAGCTTTCCGTTTACTCTGTTGCGTTTCTCATGTGAACAGGGTCCCACCTCTCTCTCGTCCTGCTCCCGTTTCTCCACCTCACGCGTGATGACATCATCGCCTGCGCCAACCAATCACAGAGCTCCCTCTTTATTCCTGCTCTGCGCATGCGCACCCTCCTCCACTCCGTATTATTCTCCCACTCCCGAGCATCCGTGTTTCTCTCACCATTGCTTTCTCTCCACTTCCGCCTTGGTCTTGGTACACGCTGCCGTGTTAAATCGCTGTCCGCCAACCATGGAAACCAGGAAAAGTAGATAAATAAGATTTTCTCTTTTGAACTATGAAAATCCAGAACTAAAGACAGGAATAAGTTCAAATGCTGACGTACAACAAACGTAAGAGAAACACAATTCAAGAAATGTCGTGAACAATGAATCTCCTATTAATTCCTCATTCCACCAACTTCCCACCCAGCCGTCCCCCACACAAACACATGCCTACCCACCAGCATAAAAATTGCACATCTTCATAAGGCAAATTACGTAGCACAGAATCATTTGGCCTATTTGTCACTAACTGCACAAACACCACAGAATGACAAACACATTGATAAAAGAGAGAACACAAAACTTGCATTAATAATAACATTAAGCATCATTCCTATCTGATCTTGAATAAACAGAGACAGTGGATTGGGATAAGGCACAGGAAATGAACCAAAGAAATTAACTCTTAATAAGCACTCGTGTCAGACTGCCGTGCCAAGATAAGGTCAGAAGTTCGCTTTTACGCCTTTCTGTTTCTTTTTTAGGTATTCAGCGTACTATTGCATTGGAAAGAAGGAAAACTATTTTGACAAGGAGGCGAACAAAATAATCCTTATTACAGTTTTAACTACTACATCCACTTTTGCTACTTTGACATTTTGTTAGCTTATCACGTGGTCTGGCCATGACGCTGGTGTATTACCTCGGACATTTACCTGGACATTTACCTCGGAGAGAGTGAAATAAAAGGTGTTCTCTTTCAAGTGACAAATCAGACAGACTGAAGCCTCCGGAGATACCGACGTAGGAGCAGCCACACGATAAGTCCGGTACGATGCGCTGAATTCAGCATTAACGGTATCGCCACACTGCTCGATTAAGCATTTGTCAGGAATTTGCTCCGAGGTAAATCGACGACACAGCCGTGCAAAGCGAGTGCGCCGTTTTGCCAGCGCACGCAAGAGGCAAAGGGATCTTTATCCGAGCACGTGCCGCCGCCTTCTAGTGAACTCTCAAGGCGACGTCGTGCACCTAATTTCATCATCGCGTGTCCATTGTTAAGTTGGCATGAACAAACGTTCCCTGAATGAAAGGCTCCAATTGCGTAACATTTATGCCATGGAGTATGTTTCAATCATGCGGCGTTTTGGTCGAAGCAATGCTATTGATGTGCACCTGAATTTCCAAATACAAGTGTGGTCACATGACAGCGTAATTTGAGAGATATCTGAAATCTACTAAATCCAAAGGCAGGGTGATACCTGCGTCCTTAATTTAATCTGCTTCCCTCGATAATAAAAGCCTGTTTTTTTTCCTTGCTACACGCAGTTATGTCAACTGGAAAAAAAAGTTAATTGAGTCCTTTCCGCGGTTACTTTGATGCTTCATTTTGTCACGTGTCTCATTCCCATGTTAGAGCCATTGTTGGATTCTACTATTTTCTTTTGGATTCCTCTGTAGATATTTTGAGGATCACATCGGCTTGGTTTTTACCTTTTACTAAGCGCTGTGGCCTCCTTCGTTTCTTTTTTACTCGCCCTTTGTGTATGGTCTACTGCACTGAAAGAAGGCTTGGTTGCCGCACTTGAGACACCTTGGGACCCCATTTGCACATTGCTAAGATTCGTTCACCATAATGCAGAACGGTATGCAAGTGTGACAGTGCCCGGTCTATTCAAGTACAGACACCAAAATGGGAAGACGCGGAGCACAGAACACAATAAAAAGCCTACTCCTATAACAACACGTGATAGACTCTCCTGTATATGCGTAATTCACCAGGACAACTGATGGACTTCCTCAAACCAAAAACTTTCCTACACACTAGAAAGGAAGAAAAGAACAGAACGAAATAAGTTGAGCGCTGACAGATATTCATGTGAGATGAAGCAACTTCTTGGTTAGTCTCTATAGTCTATGTCTATGGTCTATATGTAGTATAAGACTAGTCTATAGAAAAAGATGAAACATCAAGTGCCTTAGTACGATATAACTCCAGGTGTTACAGTTATTCTACCCTTCAGTGCAGAATGTTCAGTCTGATTGGGCACGTCTAGTGTACATGCGTGTCATACGGCAGTACAAGGAATGCCAGAAGACACCTATACAACACAAATTTTATCGAAAGGCTACCACACTTGCAGCCTTTTATCAAAGGAAGGACGAAACAAGTTGAAGTGAGACACTTCATCACTATCGTTGCTTTCGAAAACCCAATGGCTCTAACATTACGCAACGCCAGGCATGCAATTTCCAGTTAGCGACACGTAAAACGTATTTTCGCTTCGCGTGGCACCGTTGGCAGCCATCGTCACTCGTTGCTCGCCTTCGGTGTCATCTCGATGCAGCTAGTATTACCTAACCGAGTGGTCCCGAACGCCCGTCTCCCTAAATGTATGCAGCTGTGTTACAGCTACGGCAGATGCTGACGTCCCTGACGTATGTGCAGTAAGTGAAAGAAACGCACCCGTGTTTCTGCAGAGCTCGTAGCCACGCCAAATCGGATGTCCGTTGCTGTTGCTGATTCCATCTCTTTCGATGGCTGCATACCCCAGCCGCCTGAATATTGACAGCATCGAGACGACACTGGAAGCAATATGAAGCACAGGCCGGTTTCTTGGTACGCCTTAGATTGAAAGAAGAAGATTGGTCGGTATAACACGGGGTATCTCTGGAACTCGGCAACATTCCAGCTCCCGCATCCATGGGCACGAATTGACAAAGCGAATCTGGTAGGGCACTCTGCTCATTTGTCCTACCACCAGCCATCGCCGTACGTCGAGTCCAGAATGCCCGACTGCGCGTATGTATCGCAAAGCCAGATAATTTTTGCGGACCTATGTGAAGGGTGCTAACTGCCAATTTTAAGGTTACCTGAACTTTCTGACGTTCTTATAATGAATGACCACGTGAACACTTATTGCATACAACTTACAATGAAATGAAACTTTTGTGAGTAAGAGATATTTTATTACGCTTTCTGATATTATTCTTGGGAAACACCTGGAAGGCAGGAGATTGAAATTTAAGACAATGAGCAAGAATAGAACAAGGTGAAAGCAGGAGCCGACGTTTCGACAAGTGTACTTGTCTTCTTCAAGGTGATGCATGCTTGTCTGTCCGTCTGTCAATCCCGTTGACACGTGATTGATAGACGGCCGGCTCACTGGCCTTGTGCAAAGCACTCCTTTATTCTCAATTCGACACGCTAACACACCTTCGCTCGTTGCCGCACCCATCCGCCTTACACCCTCTCCCCTTTAGAAGAACCCCACCTATATATACTGTGGCGAGGAAAGCATATGTCGCCTTGAAGACAAGTCCACTTGTCGATACGTTGGCTTCTGCTTTCACCTTGTTCTCGTTTTGCTCATCGTGCCGATAATATTCCTTGTAAGACATGCTTAATTCCGTTCCCTTCTGAGCTTCTATAGTAACTACACCTAACAAACTACTGTAGTAAAACGTTGTACAAATGAAATGATTGTTTTCTAGAACCTTATAAACGTCTTGTCGGAGTCCTTGGGTATTCTACTTGCTTTAAATTTCATAAAAATAAATGAAAATGCTTCAAGGAGTCTTTAATGTGAGATAATTAGGATAATTTGTTCGCTTCTACAGAATAAAACTATATTGCACAAAGCACGGTAGGACATAAATAGTAATGATGAAAAAAAAACATAATTTCATGTAAAATCTCAAGCTTTCGAAAAATATACTGGCACGTAAAAGTAGCTCGTTATCCCTATAATGAGGCTTTCGGTCGGCTACACAAAGAAGACCGGGCGATGACAACTGGACTTCGGTTTTAATTGTGAATACGAGTCGGGTATTATTGGAAGTGTACGACACCGCTTTTTGCTGGAAGCAGCGTTTCAAGAAAGTAGTAGCGTAAGCGCTGATATTAATGCATGCGCTGTAGACAACATATTTCCAGCGTCAGTACCACGAACTCCGGCAAATCAAGCCCAGGCAAAAACAAGAACAATGTTTCCTTCGTGCAGACATGCGCTACAAAAAGCACAAGCGATTACTCTTCACCACGCTGCGTGGTGCCCTATAGAACATTCTCCGAAACTCAATACCGCAATGAGTGCGCGCCGTGTACCATGATGACGAGATGATAAAACTGTCGCGCATCCATCGGCGAAACATGATGCTTCTCTACACAAAGAGTAGGCGTGCAGTGAAGCATGCTTCGGCAAAAAAACTGCTGCTCTTTTACTTCTTTTTTTTTTTCTTTTTTCTCCTTCTTCCTCATGTGCAGAAGGGATATGCGCTCGCAAGCATTGATGTATGTCCATCCGAGGCTCCCTACATGCATATGTCCTTTAGGCAAGAGCCTAATGCGAATTCAACCTTAGTGATTGCATACAGGGTGCCCCGCACAAAGGGCCTGAAGCGGCCAGTCGGGCGGCAATTTTGCATGTATTCGCGGGCGTCTTTCACGCTCGGGAAAACGCTTTGGTGCAGCACGTATTGAGCAACTGAAAGCTGTATCTGGAGTTTTTCATGTTGCTCTACAATTTTCTCATTGACACTTTTTCATCTAAATATAATACTTCGGAAGTTGATTCATTAACTAAGAATAATGATCTAATTAGGCGGAATTCAAAACATAATCTGAGTATCTCCAAGCGACGGCAAACAACATTACCTTGATTCTGTCAAGTTACGTGTCATTTGCATTTTTAAAAATCTTGGTGCATGAAGGTTGAGACATCCTTTATATACCGGGTGTCCCAGTTAACTGGGACTAAGATTTAAAGAAAAACGCGGAGCTCTAGAGAAATCATACAGACTGCATAGTAGCGCAACTCGTATGTACTTACAGCCACTAGTTTTTCATCACGAGTGTTAATTACTTAATTGCTAATTGATTTTAATTAGTGAACATCTTGTTTACTGCTTGAATCGCAAGCATGTCAATTGCACAGTTTTAGGGTACCTTAATACCCTCCGAATCAACCGTTTATTTCGTGGTGAAGTGTGCCTGGTTGTTTTTCCAAGAATAAACAAATCCCGCGAAATACGCTAAATATCAAATAGATGCGCGCTCGTGCGCCACTACTCAAACACTTCCAAACAACCTTTGAAAGATATACGGCTGCATTCGTATATCGCTGCATTGTATAAAGCTTCGTCATGTGCGATGGCTCGAGTGGTTTCGCGACTTGACTAGCGTAGTGCGATAAGCGTCAGCATCTGCGGACGCAACAAAGTTGTGCTCGATCATGAGGCACTCTGGATAGCTTTAACCTTGGCGTAACATAAAACAAAACTACAAAAGTAATTCAACCAACGTTTTAAAATCGGGGCCCAAAAGGGCACAAAAAAAGAGAGAAAAAGCAGCTCTCGGAAAAACAGGCGTGAGCTACTCAGGAGTTTATTTCAATAAAAAATAAACCGAAATCACGTAAGCCCTTCTCAGCCGGCCCCCAAATAAACATCCAAAGGTGCAATTTGTTTAGCCATTTACCCTTTCTGTCTCTTGAACTCCGGTAAAAAGGCAAAAAATGGCAGTTTTTTACCTATCTTTATCTTTGTCGCAAGCTTTCTTTATGAAAGGATAGGGTGACATCATGAATGTCCGTTAAACAGTCGCATTTTACACCAGTTTTGAGCGGTTATTTTCCACTGCCACTTATAGCACGTGCTCAAACAGGTCACCGTCTGAAGCAATACAGTACTTGCATCTTTTCAACACTCGTGGTGTTGCAGCTTTGACCAATGACGTTGGAATCTCGAAGCAGACTCCCCTCATTTTTGCCTTTGGGACGTCCGGTGTGATAGTTTCGCTGCTATACACGCGATCGTTCACGTATCCCCACAAGAAGTCCAGCGGTGTCATGTCCGGCGACCTTGCAGGCCAGGGTAGAGGTCCGCGCCGGCCAGTCATCGTCCAGGAAAAAGCTTGTTGAGCCACGCTCGAGACTGACTACTACTATGCGCAGGAGCACCATCGTGTTAAAACCAGACGTCCCGAAGGTGCGCAAGTGGTACGTTGCAACAGACGTCGTTTCCGAGGACCTCAAGGACGTCGTTGACGTAGCGTTGCATCGTTAGTGTGCTGTCAAAAAGACGGGTTCGATGATGTTGCCATCAAAAAACACCGCACCACACATTAAATGACCACTGGTATTGCTGTCGTGTTTGTACCAGCCAGGGGGGATTCCCATCCCTCCAGTAGTGCGCGCTGTGAAGATTAACTTTTGCATTTCTGGAGAAATTAGCCTCATCCGTCCGAAGCATGCGAGTGAGGAAGTCCGGTTCTTGTTCACATTTCGTGAAAACCCAGTTAGCAAAGTCAAGTTTGTTTTCGAAATCTCGGTCTTCAAGTTTTTTATGAAGATCTACATGGTACTGGTACATATGGCCTTTTTTAAAATCCTCCACACTGGTCAGCTTGAGGATCCGGCCTCCGAACTGGCGTCGCGCTTGGCTTTCTTCTTGAAGAGCAGGTCACTGACGTGACCTATTTAAAGTAATTTACGTTATCGACAACAAAATGTGCTGGCCGTATAGATACGCCAAGATGCATTAGATGGGCATAGCCTGCACAAGGTTTGTTTATATTGCTAAAGGGAACAAAAGGAACATAAGTTCCGGTTGCACCTATCTACAGAACAAGGTGAGTGCGCAAAATTACAGTCCGAAGTGCACCGTCATGGTTTCCCACATTCGAAATCAGCCCCCACCCCCTCACCCCACCCCCGGCTACGCTACGCTTATCAATGTCCCGCACCGAGCAGCCACCGCTGGTAAAGCCGCGTATCCGTGGCTATTCGCTTGGGACCGCTTGAGTAGCAGCGCGCGAGCGCGTATCTATTTCGTATTTTGGATGTTTCGCTCGATTTTGTTTCCTTTTCTTTTCGAAAAACCAACGACGCAAAGCTGAGCACGAAACAAATCCTTGATTTGCATGTTATTTTAGGTGCCCCACAACTTTGTAATTGATTCAAGCAATAAATTCAAGCTTTTGCGATTGAAGATTCAAGATTCAACATTCAAGATTGAGATTCAAGCTTTGTAAATATTTCAAGCTTTACGATTCAAGCAATAATTAAAATTGTAACTAATTAAAAGCAATTGATTAACTAATACTTCGTGATGAAAAAAATGTTGGCTGTAAGTACACACGGCTACGGCTACTATGTAGTCGGTACGATTTCTCTAGAGCTTTCGAGTCTTCCTTTTTTTTTCATCTTGGCCCAAGTTAACTGGGACACCTGGTATAGTATAGGTACTGGCGTGCTTTAAATACATACAGAAGTTTCTTGATGTCAAGCACTGTAAGAACGAGACCGCCTCTTAATACTTACCAACAGAAAATACATATATTACAGTGGAAGGCAATGTGTTACACACAATGCAGAAATGTGAGCTCAAATACATAAAAGAACATTAGGCGTTAGTAGGAAAACAAAGAACACACACACACGCAAGTGTGGTACATAAGAACCATGTACATAAGCTTACGATGTAGTTTCCATGGCAGTGGAACAGCGCGACGCTGGGAACTCATACCCATTGACTAGACACCGTTATACTCGTCGGATACTCGTATTCCGCGAATTCATGCCGGCACGTGTCCATTCTCGGTAAATATTCATGGACTACCGAGCCCCCGGTGTCGCAATACGGAGGCGAGAAAATTGGTTTTTTTTTTTCTCTCACGTATAAAGCATCACGTCTGTATCAAGCCGGGCGTTATAGTTCAACCTACTCCTCCTTTCTTGAACATGGTGCCACTACAAAAGACGTCGGCAAACATTGACATGAAGGAAAGAGGAATATGATAGCAGCGTTTCCAGAATTGGCTGCTGTTCTCCGAAACCAGGATCATCCGCTGTCAGGAAACCCTCCTTTCTAAAGTCTAGATGAGCAGGACAGTCGCTGTAGTTGACGGTACTATCCACGCACATGCCTTAATGAACGTATTTGTGCTGCTCAAGGATGTGGCAGTCACGAGGTAATTGTGCTATGCATGCAATACCAACGTATGCTAGAGTGTACTAAGCTCTTGATCAGCTAATGACAACTGCCAGATATACGAGAAAAGCTTGTTTGGTTCCGACTATAATGCTTCGCACTAAAAGATAAAAAAGCAAGAAGACAAGAGTAGCACACTCTTCGAGAGGCCTTTTAGTGTCCGCATTTCTGGCTTCCCCTGCTGCACCTCCAGGCGACTTAGAGAGAGAGTTCCTCGTTTCTTGTTGTTGTGAAAAACTTGGCGGTCACCTTCGCCACAACGCCTCTCCACTTATCTTCACCTCCGCTCTAACCGGCCTTCGGTACTCAGTTGGAAAGGTGAGTATGTACGAGCACCTTTCCTTCGCGACGAAGCAGTGACCTACATCAGAAGGCTTAACATATCTGCAACAATGATAAGCTCTGACGTTAGGCGAGCGTAGCAATATTTTCTTTATTTTTTTAGTTGATGAGGGCTTTTTTTTTTCGAGATACAATATATTAAAAAAAGTCACTCGGTCAGGACTTGACGGAGCGTAAAGAATGAACGCGATTTTCTTGAAGGTTATCTAGCGACTCGGATAGCTCTTGCAGTTATGCAAAATGGCTTTCTACAATCAATCAAGAAAACGGGGTCCGTATTACATGCACGACTTCACGCGTTCTATCAATGCCATCATCAGTGGAAGCATAAAGCGTTGGTAGAAAGAAAAATCTTAACTCACTGAAATAAACTCCGGCGCATTCGGTGAGGAAAAGAAAGACTAAAGAAGAGGCGAAAACGCTGCAAATCCAGCGAGACCTGGGTTTTGGTCTTTGGCAGTGCTGACGATTTTTTTTTTCTTAACAATGAACAAAGCACCCAGATAACCTCGTGCGCGGTTATTATTTAAAATGCGACAGCAGCTTCTGACATGGAGTGTAATGGTGCCATCCCCCTTATTCCGCGTGGCTGTACAGTATATTAAATGGAACGGGCAACCCACACTAAGTAAATTCCCAGAGAAGTGCCTAATATTTCACGGTTGATTGATG
Organism: Dermacentor albipictus; assembly: GCF_038994185.2. Taxonomy (NCBI): domain Eukaryota; kingdom Metazoa; phylum Arthropoda; class Arachnida; order Ixodida; family Ixodidae; genus Dermacentor; species Dermacentor albipictus. Next base: position 127,146,087 of record NC_091828.1, read on the forward strand.
ATCTCTTGTGTCTGCGCCAGTCGAGCTTCCCTAGTGGCGCGTATGCATTCTCCTTTAGGCCTGTGGTGTGTAGTGACTGGCGATGCGCAGTGTGTATACCTAGGCTGTGTTAAATATAAAGGGCAGTGGTTATAAAAAATTGCAACATGAAGATGCGAGGTTATATTTGCTTTCCTTCAACGAACTAAAGAACACCAACGTGAACTCATCATAGATTGCTTTACTTCTTTAGCTCAACAGCGTTAAGAGCTCTGTTTCGCAGAAGAGCTGGCGTCGGCGTCGGCGTCCGCCGCCGGCGTGTGCGTGAGCCAAAATCCCTATACATATGTAGGTATACGTACATTCCACGCCTTGCCATGGGACATGCGGTATATGCGGGTTATATTGCCGCACCATTCTATCACTAAAGTTGCTCATAAACTTGTTTTACATTCTTGACAAAGTTATTCCTCGAAATTTTGAGAATGATAGCCCACAAACGAATGTAATGAAGCGGAACACCGATAGCGCATGCCTGTTATAGTAAATGGTCTCTGGCTCAAACATCAAACATGCGAAACAATAAGAGAAACCTGAAAATTGTGTAATTTTCTTTCGACGCGGCTGTGCACTACCTCCGGGATCGGCCCACGCAAGAGGCCACGTTTCTACGGGAAAGCTCGCCTTTGTGCTTAGCGTTCGCCGCCAGTGTTTGCCGGTAAACATTACCGTTACATAAGCTGCAGTTGCCAGGAAGTGTGAGAAGCCGTTGGGGATCTTTCAATGCTATCGTGTTCCGCTGTTAAATGCCAAGCTTAAGCACCCTCCAATTCTCTTTTCCGGTTTGTAGGTGTCCTACTTTTGTCTACTTTTGAGAAAGGAGGAAACCAGCGAAGTGCTAGGAGGTTAAACAGACATTTGTGTAGGTGCCTACCCTGCATGTTGCAAGAGTGTCAGACAAAGAATAAAAGCCAGCGCAACAGGTAGCTTCGAAGGTTGTTTCCTTCTAAGGTCAACTCTGCTTGTCCTTCTCTCTCTTTTTTGCGCTGTACAATAATTTATGCCATACGCAAAAGCACAAGCATTTACACTCATGAACGATACGAAAACTTCCCATAATTACAAATGTGGGGCTACGTAGCTGTCCTGGAGAAACAAATAAAGATTTAGCACTGCTTAATAATTATAAACGTGGTATACAGTGATAACGTTGCTATAAAATCTTGATCCCTCTCAAGCGTACTCTTCGCTGAACTATGAAGGTTGTCGGGAAGTGGCACACTAAACTTGTTAGGCACTGCGGACCATCTAAAATCGAAAACTGACGAAAAAAATTCAACTGCAACTTTATTGGTGAATTTAGTGCATTATCCACGCGCTTCTAGAGCCGTGACACGTGACTTGTATTGGTAGTGGCGCCGAGATATGGCAGCAACACACATTATGCGTATTCCCTACCGCACTTTAGCCTTTTCCGTAACCGGCACAGGCACATCCACGGAGAGTGACAACGAGGCTCTTACCGTGGTCGACTCGCGCACCATCGGCTACATGCATGGTCGATAACCATACCAAAAGCACTTTTCAACAGGGTTGAAAGACACGTGGCTTCATGGCGCAATATACACGAGCCAATTGCCCGATGGACGTCACACAGTGAAAACACAAGTACCATGTTCCATGCGGCAGCTGCCCTATTGTTTTATCTCACTGCATCCATGTATTACAGCGAAACTGCAGGGCCTGCCACCGAACAAGGTAAGCCAGTAGGAATGATTCACCCTCATCCCTGCTGATACACTCCTGGGCGACGTGCGCGGAATCAAAGGTCCATGGCCTAATGCAATGGGAAAGGCTCGCTTTTTTTTCCCTCAAGTTTACACAGCGCACTTTTGTTTTTGTTGACTGACGTGGCCCTGTAGCTTTTGCCAATCTGCACAGGTTTAATGGTATTGAGTCCAGTCTCCATCCGCGGGCGCCGTGTGTGAAATTTTCCAAGACGGTAATGCTCACCTTATTAGAATCAGGGTGCTTCTTCGTTTTAATTTAAATAAACATATCTTGACATTTTACGCGCCAGACGCATGATATGAGAATGAAGGATGCCTTATTCTCTGGGTCAATTTCGACTAGTTTTTCTTTGTTTCTTTTTCACCGAACTTTTTTGTATTCCTCCTTCGTCGGAATGCTGCCACAACGGCCGGAATCTGACCCCTTCTCTCAAGCCCAGCAGCAAAACGCCATATTCAATGAACTAGCGTGGCTGGTCTGTACGTTCCGACGATGTTTGTTTGACTAAATACTGTTTTACTAGAAGAATGCAGGTGTGCTGAATCGCTATATTCACTGCACCTGGAAGTTCATGCATAACAAACTCTCTGGTCAATCTAGCAAGCCCGAGTCTCTATAACTACCCATTTATTACCGTAACAAGGAATGTTCACACAAAAGAAGAAAACAAGAGTGAGAATTAAATTGCTCATGTTCGAATTTTACGCCGCGGAAGTGGCGAGAAAAGTCGCAAAATTCAATAGAGGGAAACATAATGCAGCCGCCAGACCATGTAGGATCTGGAAGCTTTTGCAGAGCGCACATCGCTAGCGAGCGTTATCAAACCGCTGGAGATAAGGGATGACACCTGTCTCAATCAAGTGGCGGGCCTGTCTGGCAGCTCGCGATAGGCCTCGAGAGGAGGAGAGAAAAAAAACTAACACGAAGAGCGAGGTTAACACCTCGAGGTTAACACCAGTTGCGAGAAGGGCAAGCAAATACACTGAAAAAAAAAAGAAAGAAAGGAAAGCCGCTGCTGTCGAAACGAGGTGCTTGTAAACAATGGAGCCAAGATTATCAATTATGGCGGTGGGCTCTGCTTCGGGCGACGCAAAGTAGTGGGACGGGGAACGAACAACAAAGTCCATAAAGGCTCCGTGCGGTCATGCACCTCGCCATGCAGGCTTTCAATTCGAGCCTTATTTATTTTTCTGCTTATAAGTGAGAACCTATTTTCACTCATTATTATTTTTTGAGCGTCGGGGGATCCCTTTCAGGATTACTTCGCCATGTTTGCTATTTAAATGTTTGTTTGCTTACTCTTTCATTTTATCTTTATTTAGTCATTTATTTTGTTTTATTTATTTATTTATTTATTTATTTATTTATTTATTTATTTACTTATTTATTTATTTTCTTCCTCTAGGTCTTCTACAAAACATAAAATTACACTTTGCTATTTTTACTTCCACTTCTTTGGAGAAGCGCTTAGGCAAATGCTGCACCGTATTTGTTCTACTGCCAATTATGTTTTTCCTGTATTGCTTTCCTATTTTTCTTGCCCGCGCAAGGCACAAAGACATACGTGCTCGGTGACTCCATCAATTGCGAAACGCATCAGAGTGGCGCAGCTGTCCCATGTATTTATCGCCAAAGCTGTCGTCATTGCGTCCCGACGCTTGTCAGACCTGTCACCGCTCTCGCATGTCATACTCGTTTCCGTTTTGTTTTTCTTTTCGTAACTCCACTTGAAAATGGGTATCGTACCGAAGTTGACAGTTCAGTGAAATACTGGCGACGAGCTTTCCACTTTTGTTTTGTTAAGACCACTCACGACGTGATAAGGCATCCTTGGGCAGTCCGCGTGTACAGCGGTATCGCCCATGCGTGAGTCTCGTCGTATATTGACTGCTCCATCTTAAATCTTGCAAGAAGTATGGTCTCTTTGATGTGGCTGCACTTTCTGAACCAGTTCTCGAGAGAGCAACAACCTTATATACATACTATAACAATTTCAATGAAAGGCGGAGTTGTATTGCAGTGAAGCATGTACAGTGTTTGAAAGCAAGTGATAATTTGCGAAGTACTACAGGTGTAAATAACGCCATAATTTATTATACATTATTTTTGGTGGCGCCTCCAGGATATTTCTTTTTTTTTGCGACATAAATGTATGAGGCCTAATGCACCACGCAGTCACGTCGTGCGAGTGCAACACAGTGCTTGCCCACCTCCCACCCCATAAACATCCAGGACGAAGGCACAGCGACAGACGAGCTCTGTCGTCTGCTGTGCGTATGTGTGTGTGCGTGCGGGGCGGGTGTAACTCTCTTCGACAAATGCGCACGCAGGAATTGCAAGGTTATTTTTTTACTATTATCGCAATGATCTATATTATAGTAGCAGCACGCAGTGACAGCAAAGTTCTGGCCCACGGATGATACTTTTATTACGATAGCAATTATATGGACGCTCAAGGCGAACTTCTGCCGTCGGCGTCACCGTTCCTAACCGTCGCCGTCAGGTTCCGCATAAAGTCCAAGGGCGATAAAACCGTCTCCGCGCGCCATATGCTGTAAGTGCGAGTGAAAGCGTGTGAGGGTGAAAGTAGGTGGGGGGAGAGAGTCGGTTGTGAGAGAGTAGGTGGGAGTTATACTCCGGGGCGGCCCGGGCGGCCTCGCCAGCCCAGCCGGGCTGCTGTATTTTGAAAGGCATCTGCGACAGGGACAGAGTCCGCCTTGCGCTGTCTTTTCGCGGCTCAGTTAGCGTTGATGCGAAAGGCAGCACGAAGGTGCAATTCGGTAGCTGCTGTTCACGAGCTTGCTCAGTCCAGCGTTTTGACAGCTAGTGTTGCGCGGTCATCGAAAGATATGTGCTCATGTTTTCTTGCGCGCGCGTGTCACCATGCTTGTTAATTTAGCTAGTATGCCTACGTTTGCAAGTGTATACGGCAGATAAGGTTACTATCCTTACTTCGCATAGCTGTCCACTAATGTTCGACTGCAATCCATACTTTGCCTTTCCGTCACAACTACGACTTCTTTTTTCTCAAAAAACACCCACTAGAGAAAAGCACCTTTAACGAAGGGAATTCAACACGTTGGAAGCCAGTCATTCCCAACGTGTCGTGATAGCCACCCTCTCTATAATCTCACAACAAATATGCCATGTCGTCGTCTCTTTCAACGATCGGACGAACAGGTTAGAGAGTGATAGCAAGACAAAGAAATTGATAAAAGCAGGAAATGTAACCAGAACGGAAAATTTGGTTTGCTAAACTAGGGGCTGGCACAGGGGAGGCAGAAACTCTTCGATTTTCCGCGTCTGCACACTAGCAGAGAGAGTGCAGCACTTTTGTCCTCGTTGTTGCCCTTGCAAAACAAGAAAAGAAGATAAAATGAAGAAATGCCTACTGTGAAAAATAAACCAGTAACAGCTCAAAACAGGCTAGCAAAGCTCATTACAAGAAAATAGGTATACAACATTTTTGTGAAGGAAGATGTTTTAAGACATTACGAGTACAATGTTTGCAGGTGCCACATTAATACTACAAGAAGTGCGAGACATCGAACTACCGTATGCTACGAAGATAGTCAACACGATGTAGGAACAGAGAATCAATATATCAAAAGACGTAAATAAATAACCTGATATAACCTGATAAAGCGCAATATCTGATGCTGTAGCGCGATAATAGGTGGTAAGCTGTGGTCCTACAAAGAAGGTCGCTGGAGCCCCCACATAGAGAGTGGAGCTTGTCCCATTTTTACTCTCAACCGAACAAGTCTTGGCACAACTCAGTTCTGTTTAAACGGTTTTCTCTCTCTCTCTTTTATTGGCTGTTTGGGAAATATCCGAATCATATATCTTCCTAGTTCCTATTTCCTGTGAAAACTAGGCCCCGTCACGCCGGCTTACGAGTATAGATTATGTTCCGTTCTTGTCAGCCCCATTTTTTGGAAGAGCCAGCGATAGGATCTTTAGCGGTTACCTCTCTATCAAAACTAGGCACCACCATTCTTCTTTTTTCTTACCTTCCCCTTCTTTATTTATTTTTTACTATACTTCCCTCACCCTACTCAACGCACCAGCATGTTTTTCTCCCAAGATAATGGTGGGGAACAGTGGGCTACGCGTACAATAGCTCTGCCAAGAAAATCGGTTGCTGCCCTGACGAACACAAGTCCTCTTGTCGAAACGTTCTCTCTAGCGACATTCGTTGTTCGACCACAGCTATTCACGTCAAGCCTCCATCCTCCGGTCTACTGTTGTCTTGTTTGTATGTATTTGAGGATGTGATAAATAACGGTGAACGTTCAGAAGACATCTGAATTTATCCTGTTCGTTCTCGGAAGCGATTGAGTGAGGGAGGTCGTTCCACGTCCCCGCAACTCGACGAAGAGCCGATGCATTAAGGTGCTGCGTCATTTATGCCTACAGGTACACTGGAAAGAACAACACTGATGTATTGCCTCGTAGAACTGTATGGTCCTGTATGTTGCGAAAACAGTTGCACCTTCAAAGGAAGTTTTCAAGCCTCTACATTATACGAGATGGAATTTCCGACCGAAAGGAATATCCAATAGTGGACATTCGGTCTTGTTAGTTACATGGGCGCACTTAGATATTCCAACTCGGTTGAGAATTTAGTCTCGCCTCTGACGTGACTGATAAGATATGCCGTAACAGTGTATATTCCCTCAGGTTTTATATATTCAGGCTACATACCTCAAGCGATAGCCTGTGCGCAATTGTTCTCAAAGCAGCCGGTCACCTTACAAGCAAAGATGGCGTCATTTGTTCGTGCCTGAGAGTTCGTACTCGCTAGCATTTCTGCGCTGATGTCACGCACCAATATTCTGTTTTACTTTTCTGGGTTTTTTATTTATTAGTTTCGTAGCCATAAATTTGGGGAAATTCGCTAAGCGGGAGCGCTAAATCTCAACACAATCATGACTATTAACCAGCGGCAGCTAATTTGCGATTTTCGGTGGGCCCTGGCCGCAGGCCGACGCTTTCGCCGCAGTACCCAGTCTCCAAAAAGCATCCGCGAACCAACTTTCGCTCTACAGCACCGGCTGTTTTTTTTTTTCATTCTCGACGTGGTAAATTATGGGCTTTGTTCAGTGCGCCCACCGCATAATAATGTGTTGCACGCAGCAGTTCCCAGATAGAGCTACAACAAAGGAACGAGCTGCGTTTCTGCGGGTCCCAAGACAAAGCAGCAATCTCGAGTGGCACCATGCAAACGTAGAGCTATTTGGAATTACATTGGAAGTAGAGTGGGAAGATAAAAATGACAAAGGCTACAGGACCAACGACATGCGGAAGAAAAAACATATATATATGCATATGTTGGATAAGCTATCTGTAGATACTTAATGCTTTCTCGTGAACATTAGCGATTCCTTTTCTCCTTTATTCGAGCTCGTGTTTAGCCCACTGCACTTCCCAGTGGAGAACTAGGGAATCGCCTTTGGACTAGATAAGGTCGGCGAAAACAAAGTAAACGTCTCCATCGGTAATAAATACACCGGAAAATAACGGTTCCTTGTGTAAGAGACTGGAGTGCTTCCCTGTCGAGACGTTCCTGGTCGTTCAAATTTCCTCTAACTAGAATACCAACTGAACGCTGCATGGCTGGACCGATAGTGTGGCGCGCAGAACAGCCTGATCTACCTTAATTGCTCTCGTATCTCCATTTCTACTGCCCTGTATCTTCTAGCTACTTATTTTCGGGCACATGTTGCAATCTATTTACGAATCGTAGCCGGTGTGTTAACGAGTCGTATCCGCTAGGAACGAATTGTGAGAATGGCAACAGTTTCGAGATATGCGTTCCCAAACTTTGCGACGAAACGCATTGGTATTCGAGTATTGCTCTTTTTTTTTTCAGTTTCATTGCATAAAAAGGAGCCTTATTTAAAGAAAAGCAGGTGGAACAAATATTTCACCGGGAGTTCAACAGCGCTTATCACAAAACTGGTACTATATTCAAAATTCGCACCAAGTGGATATTCCTTGTGACATTACTGCCATGAATCCCTATATTGCAATAAGTGCACTCAAAGTAAATAGTTGTGATGTTGATTATTAATTTGTTTAATTAGTCAGCTACGCATTCTGATTTTCAGTATATGTAATGTTTTCCTCCTCGAGTAATCTAGCTAAAATAGTACAAATGCACCATATGCAACCAGGAAATTCTTAAAATATTCTGTTATGTTAAACAAAAAAACTGCCTTTATATTATGCTATCAACGAGAAGAATCGGGAGAGTAGAGGGGTTTGATTTTTGCTAGAGATTAGATTAGGTTAAGTTAGCTTAATGAACGTTAAGAAATGTTAGCTATGTTAGTTAAGGAAAACATATGGGGTTACCTTTAAGAGAAAGTTTTATATCTCGGCGGCTCTTATCTAGATACATGGGAAAAAAGAAATAACTTTCGTCGGCAACCACTGCACCATATTTCGTAAGGTTTCTTGCATTTAACAGAAATAGTTAAAATCTAGTGGCTGTTGGTAAAGAATTTCCCATTTAGGCTGTCAGGCCTTTAATAAAAATTCTTGAACATTTCAAGTTTTCAGAAAACGGAACTATCAAGTTTACAGCTCCAACTCAGCAATGAAAAACGATATCACAACAAAGTTGATGTATTATACATGGCTTGCATATAAGCCGCTAATATATGAGTAAAATTTTTGCAAAACCCTAGTAAACAAATTAATAAACTCACCTAAGATGAAAATTGATACATCACATTTCTCCGCTTCAAATGCTCTAATGGATGCAGTTTACGGAACTACGATACTTGTCCTTGGTGCAGAGCCACAAATATGTAGGCATCTTGCTTCTATTCCTTCTTCAAACCTACATAATTTTGATTTTTTTTTCAAAATAACGCCCTAAATAAGTATTCCGCTTTCAGCAGTCACGAAAATGTGACTTTATCTGCCAAATCAACGAGCTTCTTTAATATTGCCTCAGTGGTTATCTCCCTAAAGCGTCTTTGCACGTTACATGTACTTCAGTAAGCAGCATCGGAGTCGAGACCAAGCTAGAGCTTCCCCTTAATTGAAATGTCCTTGAACTTTCATTTGGTCTACAATTTAGTTAAACACAGAAGTTAGGTTTCCTCGTTATTTCCTTAGCTCCGTTGTCTACTGGCTTCATGCGGTTATTTAAAAGTACGATGACTTCTTTTATCCCTTCTGTTCTTTTTATGCGCCTCCCTCCTTCTACGGCAATATTGTTCTCCATCGATATCCCTATAGAGGGTATACAATACATGTCGTTAATTACAAGCCGTTACAACTGCTTGCTCTTCATTAAAGGGATACCAATGTTAGATCTTTCGTAATTAACCTTTAAAGTTGCTTATATTCGTGTTCTTTCGGTGAAGAATGTCGGTAGATCCCGACGCCTTCTCTTAATTAGTCCCCACCGCAGTTTTTGCTGACCCGTCGGAAACGAGGCTTTATGCCTATTGTGAGCCTACTCGCTTGGCACGGCAAATGAGAAGGCATTCCGATGGGTCTCGGCAACTCGTAGATGGCTGGTGGAGCTTGTATAGAGATTGCTGTTTCTGGTCTTCTCGCAAATGCTGTGCAGTTTTGCGCATACATCAGCGTTTTGCGTTACACGTACGCTAACAAGCGGTGGATGCGTCGTCGCAGTTCTTGTTTTCGTATTGAAGGGGAACTGCATCAAAACTCGGCGTGCGCGACGGCATAAGCTTACGATCATTTGTCTTGCCGTCATGCTCTTTATATATTATGCGTTAGACACGTAGTTAATTCACTCATGAACACTAAAAGGAACCTCCGGAAAGCAAAGCGCGTATGTTTCCTAATATTGCCTGCGTGCTTCTAATTACTCAAGAAATTGAGTAATTGAGTTACTACAAGTCGTTGTAGAATTAAGCAATAAGCAAATTAACTTGTGCAAGAACTGTGGAAGCCTGTTTCGCTATGTCGCAGCTTGCTTTGCTTCCTGCGTTGATATTCCGTCGCGTAGAGAGTGACATTTTTTGCTGGCAATTCTTAAATTCATACTTTGATAATGCTCATTGATGTTTATTTTTTTCCTTTTTGACTTTCTAGTAAAGTGCAGTTATCGTCTGTTCTTCATAGGCCTAAAGGTATAGCGCTTTCTTTTCTTTCTTTTTTTTTGTTCGTTTCTCATGATTTTATTTGGTTTGGATTTACAATCAGGGTCTTTTGTACAGCGATAACATCGGTACCGAGATAAATTACCTATCATCGCCTCAAGTCTTCAGCAGCCATCAAGATACGGAAACTCAGGTTTAATTCGTGTGAGCAGCTGTGCACGCTTTTCCCTTCTTGATTTCTTTTTCTCTGTAATTGATCTTACATTATGTAATCAGGAGAAGGAGCAGTGTTGCTTACTGCAGGTGGACGTCACCTTGCAAGAGCTGCCAAATAGCTCCAAGCGCCACTTTTCAAGTGCTGTAGGGTCCCGAAAAGCCATCACAGCACGCCTGACAACACAAGGCATCCGGTAAGACACACAAGGGTACGCGGCAACACAGGGAGAGGCGAATCTAAACCGGGGCCCAGAACGCTTCGTGCCATTTACTCCTTGCCGCCCTGCTACCCCACACAACAGTTCACCGTTCAAACTTTGGCGCGATAGCATGGAGGAATTTAGGAGGAAGCCGAAACAGTTCTCTCCTATAAATATCGAATGTCCCCGCAGATACAAAATGCCACTAGCGCTTGTCTGTGGCACCATTTTAAGCTTGAGCCTATCTTTAAAACTTTACACTCTCGAGCGAATTCACGACAATTTGGGAACAATGGTGCATGTCATCAATAGTTTGACATCGCGAACATGCCACATGCTAAATCCTGTCTTGCACCCCAAAGCTGGAATTTTATCTGACCCTGCGAGAATGCGATAAATCAGGGTGGCTTCAAATATTAAATGTGGTGGGACGTTTCTGGACGGCTGGCAGTATTGCTGCTTATTGCATGATGCAACATATAAAGAACATTGCCAAAACGGCAATATTATGAAATAGTTTATCACCCGCGTATAACTGCTCAAACGTGCTTTTGATCGTCTGTAAACATTACAGTAAAATACCAACGAAGTTCCTTTCACTTCAAGGCTGGGAAATTTCATACATGTCTACTTAATTTGCATTTTAATTTTACGGAGTGTCCTTTTAATCTTCGTAACAATAGGGCGTACTCGCATTACAAAAGCCTTCCTCGCCGAGTACGGGCAGCTCAGCTTACAAAAGCCGCGGGAAACGTGAACCGGGCACGCGGGAGGCTCACTTTAATTTGCATGAAGGTTTTTCAAGCGGCCGCCATATTGTGGTTCCCAAGATGGTCGTGCATTATGCCGGCTTCCTAGTGTCCGGAGTCCGAGCCATCCTAGTAACTCCTTTAAATAAAGCAATAGGACCACTGGCCAGAGAACTTACTCATGGCGGACGATTCACTTGCGCGACTAACTGACCGGTCAGCCTGAGTGAATCAGCTAGAGTCTGCTTCCGCTCCGGTTCAGTCTGTGTGAGCACCTAGGTAAACTTGTATTTTGAGAGTGAGCCTGAGTGAGTAATGGTTGTTTTGCCACCCTATGAACAGGACAATAAAGAACGGTGAAATGGGCGTCAGAAGGACGATATCAGAGAAAGGTTGATTTCAAGGGCCCCGATTTTTATACTTGATAAATTATAATTTGTTTGTCTCGGTGACCACTATACAGTGATATTGATTATACTTATTGCATTTGAAAGCAATTATCTACCGACTGCAGGAGCATATTCTTCGTATAGACTGTCAATCTTTATAGAAACTCTCGAAGATCGCAAGACAAACAGCAAAAAATAAAGAATACACCTTAAACTCCCCAATGAAAAAAGCTATACCACAATTATGTTTACTCAGACTATCTAGGCATCTACAGGTTTTCCCGCTCAGTTTAATCCGAACGCCATTAAAAATAATCCAGGTGCCAGCCAATTTAATCTGAGCGCCAGCATTTTTAATCCCAGTGCCAATTACTTAATCCAGGCGCCATCACTTCTAATCCCAGCGCCATCCGAATTAATCCGCGTGCCAACTAGTTTAATCCCTGCGCCATCCATTTTAATCCAAGTGCCACACATTTTAATCCCAGTGCCAGTCAATTTATTCCTATTGGAAATTGATTGAGAAACGAATAATTCTTGCAGAAGAGCTCGTAACAGGCGTCATGAATGCCGTGTATTCATTGATGTGATCACTACATTGGCGTCTGCACTACAGAAGCACAGTTTCCACGCTACCGGTCTTCTTTGTGTTATACCGCTCGCTCATTTCCTCCTTCTTGAGTCGCATTCCCGAGTGACAAGAGACTCACATAAGTGAATGGAATGGAATGGAAAATTTTATTGACTCTTTTAAGGTTTTAGCGGGTCGAGGCCGAAGTCTTAATTCTTGAAGCTTGGGTCCTCTTCAGCCATGGATGGGCCCCGAGTCCAGGGCTCCACTGAGCCGGGCCGCCTCGCACGCGTGTGCTATTAGAGCTCTTTGAGCCTCTAGCTCGTGGCTGGTGATCCAGCTCTCCCATTGCTCCGCACTTGGTGTTTTGTGTTTGTGGAATGCCTGGTTTCTTGTACACTCCCATGTAATGTGGTATAGTGTTGGTTTAGCTCCACACCACGGAGAGGTTGCGCTATACTGCGTGGGGAACATCCTACTTAGTATGTGTAAGTTTGGAAAGGAGCCCGTTTGCAGTCTCCGCCAACCGGCGGCCTCCTCCTTTGTTAATGCTTTATGTGGTGGGGGATATTGATATCTTAGCCCCTTATAGAGGTAAGTGAGGCAGAGTCGTGACGGATATTACGCGACTTGGGTCGCGATCATGACATGCGATTTCCTTCCCTATCGCCTTGCATATCGATCGACATTGTTCGCAAGGGTAAAAACTTGCTCACCATCACTCAGGCACTTGGCATAATCACTAAGCGATTCAATGTAGCTCACTAATCTTGTATTTTCTATGCACTCTTATGCTTCCGTCATGCATACCAAATGAAATGGTTCTGAGAATGTAACAGCTTATCCTTGAGCGACATGATTAGCTCACTTGTGACTCACTCGAAGCCACCGCCGTCGCACCTCTCCTAACCTGCCTACTAACATATCAAAGGAAATCGCTTTCAAAGCTGAAAAACATGCCCCCTATCAATGACTCAAGTGACGTGATCACTAGTGACTGGCATGACATCACCACGCTTCTCACGCATGCACTCTCCTAACCTGCCGACATGCATATCAAACGAAATGGCGCTTAAAGAGCAACAACCTGCTCATTATCACAAAGTAGAATGAGGTGATCACTAGTGACTCACCTGATGTCACAACGGTTCTCACCCAACCATGCACTCTCCTAACCTGGCAACATGCATATCGAACGAAATTACTTTTAAAGAGCAACAAGCTGCTCATTATCGCAAAGTAGAATGAGGTGATCACTAGTGACTCACATGACGTCACCACGGCTCTGATTCAACCATGCACTCTCCTAACCTGCCGACAAGCATATCAAACGAAATGACTTTTAAAGAGCAACCACCTGCTCATTATCACAAAGTAGAATGAGGTGATCACTAGTGACTCACGTGACGTCACCACGGCTCTCACCGAACCGTGCACTCTCCTAACCTGGCGACATGCATAACAAACGAAATGGCTTTTAAAGAGCAACAACCTGCCCATTATCCCAAAGTAGAATGAGGTGATCACTAGTGACTCACGTGGCATCACAACGGTTCTCACCCAACCATGCACTCTCCTAACCTGGCGACATGCATATCAAACGAAATGACTTTTAAAGAGCAACAACCTGCTCATTATCACAAAGTAGAATGAGGTGATCACTAGTGACTTCCGTGACGTCACCACGGCTCTCATTCAACCATGCACTCTCCTAACCTGCCGACAAGCATATCAAACGAAATGACTTTTAAAGAGCAACAACCTGCTCATTATCACAAAGTAGAATGAGGTGATCACTAGTGACTCACGTGACGTCACCACGGCTCTCACCCAACCGTGCACTCTCCTAACCTGGCGACATGCATAACAAACGAAATGGCTTTTAAAGAGCAACAACCTGCCCATTATTCCAAAGTAGAATGAGGTGATTACTAGTGACTCACGTGGCATCACTACAATCGCACGAGAGCGTCGACTCCCCTTACCTGCCGGCACGTATATCAAAAGAAATGGTTTTCAAAGGGCAGGTAACTGCTTACTATCGCTCATTACCATGACGTGATCACTAGTGACTTACAATGTGCTGTACCGAGTAACTCGCTCAAGATATCGTGTTAGAGAAGAGACGCATTGACACGCGCAAACCGTGTTATGATGGTGACTCACATGACGTCCCCATGAAGGCTATTTAGCACGCACTCTTCATTAAGGGATGCAATAATATAAGAAATATTTTTAAACGGCCAAAATATGCGAATTGAGTCACACCTTTTTCTTACAAATGAATTGGTTATTATGGAACGGTGGTTCTCATATTGCCAGAAACCTTGTCATGCTACCGACCTCGAAAGGAAATATCCTTGTATAGGTTTACACTTTGATGGTTGCCTCGCGTTAATCGAATATAAGTGTAAAATTGACCAATAGCGGAATCTCGGATGCGTGGGATTGAGTGCGCCTTCTTTTCGCCTAAAGCTCGAGTATGGACTGCAAGAAGTGCAACCGAAAAAATAGCGTCGTGATGTATTTTATGAGACATCTCACTCGACACGATATGTACAAAGATACGGTAGCATCTAACGAAAATATGTAATTTATTCGATGCGATATTTAATTTCACAAGATACCAGGGCACTTCCTGAATGGGATTATAGAAACAAACCGAGAACAACTACATGTCTTCCTCTCTAAGCGCAGCCTGAACGAAAGAAAAGTTGTGCCTATCAAATGCAGCGCAATCCACGCGTTGCACAAGTGCCAATGCGTGTTGTGCAGCATTTACAAGCAACGAGCGCCTGTGCTCCTTTTGTGTGACTCCTTGTGGAGTCACCAGCACTGCGTCGCGCCGCTCACTGAGGTACTGTTTAACTTGGCAATTAAACTTGGAGAAAACTTCCTCTATGGGATTAAAAAAAGGGCTGTATGGCGGCAGGCGCTTGATGGAATGGTTCGAGCTGACCAGATTTGCCTGTTCTGCGCGATTGTGAGCGGGAGCGTTGTCGAAAATGAAGACAGCCTCTGCATCCGGCTCCTCAGAGTCAACATGAGAGGGAACATCGGCGAGAAAGTCATTGAATACGATCCAATGGACTCTTTCGACAATTCGCCAGTGCAGCACACCGTTTGCCGACATGCAGGCGATGATGTTGATGTTCGCGCCTTTCGTCGAAGTCGTCGTCTGGAGCGCTGCCGTGCCCTTTCTTGCGCGGTCGAATTTCCTTGGGCACCATATATTGTAATTCGTTTCATCGACGTAAAAGCGGCAAACCCGAGGCCCATTGGTTTGTAACCACTGCGCATACTCTTTTCGCTTCTTCTTCACGTCGCAGCGGATGCGGTCCACCGGCCTCGGGGTCGCTAATTTGATGGAGTAGGTGTGTGCGTCGAGGAGGCGGTCAACAGAGCTGGTGCTGATTGTGAGGCCACGTATTTCTTGTTCAACGGTTCGCTTTATCTGTTTCAGCGTCGACAGTTCTTGTTACGACGGCGACAACATCGGTACCAAACTTTCTGATGGAGCCCCCCGTTTTCAGAGACACTTCACGGTCTGTCGCTGCAATCGACCTTACAGTTTTTAGATTTATGCCGAGCGTCTCGGCGAGTTGTCTCAAATCTCCGCCGCGCCTTGAGGCATCGACGATTCTTGATCGGTCGACGTCAGACACCTTGTTCTTTTTCCTTCGTGGCTTATTTTGATCCCTGAACGGAGGACCCCGCTTTCGCACGACGCTCGCCTGTTCGTCTTCAGGAGTCCCACCTTCCATGGCGGTCAGCTCAGGTAAAAATCAAGCACAGCTGTAGCACCGAGAGCACATAACGAAAGGTCAGACCACCACTAAGCGCCGTGAACGCCGTCTGCTGAGTCCGCTAGGTTACGACACGATATCGTCTGCTTTTCAAGCGGAAAGTCGAACGCGCTTGCAGACGACAGGGAAATCGTAGAAGTACTAAGAAGAGCTTGTGCTCTTTAGAATTACATTACTGGAAGTATTTCTGAATGACATAGAGCAGTAGAACTAAAAAGCTAAAGCAGACAAGTTATCGTCTGCGTCACCGCAGGCGAAACTGCACACCCCGTTCGCCTGCGATGGTGGTGAAACAAAAACAGAACACTCAGCAGACGGCGTTCACGGCGCTTCTGTAATAGTGGCGGTCTGATGTTTTCTTATGTGCCCCCGGTTCTACAGCTGTGCTTGAATTTTACCTGAGCTGACCGCCATGGAAGGTGGGACTCCTGAAGGCGAACAGGCGAGCGTCGTGCGAAAGCGGGGTCCTCCGTTCAGGGATCAAAATAAGCCACGAAGGAAAAAGAACAAGGTGTCTGACGTCGACCGATCAAGAATCGTCGATGCCTCAAGGCGCGGCGGAGATTTGAGACAACTCGCCGAGACGCTCGGCATAAATCTAAAAACTGTAAGGTCGATTGCAGCGACAGACCGTGAAGTGTCTCTGAAAACGGGGGGCTCCATCAGAAAGTTTGGTACCGATGTTGTCGCCGTCGTAACAAGAACTGTCGACGCTGAAACAGATAAAGCGAACCGTTGAACAAGAAATACGTGGCCTCACAATCAGCACCAGCTCTGTTGACCGCCTCCTCGACGCACACACCTACTCCATCAAATTAGCGACCCCGAGGCCGGTGGACCGCATCCGCTGCGACGTGAAGAAGAAGCGAAAAGAGTATGCGCAGTGGTTACAAACCAATGGGCCTCGGGTTTGCCGCTTTTACGTCGATGAAACGAATTACAATATATGGTGCCCAAGGAAATTCGACCGCGCAAGAAAGGGCACGGCAGCGCTCCAGACGACGACTTCGACGAAAGGCGCGAACATCAACATCATCGCCTGCATGTCGGCAAACGGTGTGCTGCACTGGCGAATTGTCGAAAGAGTCCATTGGATCGTATTCAATGACTTTCTCGCCGATGTTCCCTCTCATGTTGACTCTGAGGAGCCGGATGCAGAGGCTGTCTTCATTTTCGACAACGCTCCCGCTCACAATCGCGCAGAACAGGCAAATCTGGTCAGCTCGAACCATTCCATCAAGCGCCTGCCGCCATACAGCCCTTTTTTTAATCCCATAGAGGAAGTTTTCTCCAAGTTTAATTGCCAAGTTAAACAGTACCTCAGTGAGCGGCGCGACGCAGTGCTGGTGACTCCACAAGGAGTCACACAAAAGGAGCACAGGCGCTCGTTGCTTGTAAATGCTGCACAACACGCATTGGCACTTGTGCAACGCGTGGATTGCGCTGCATTTGATAGGCACAACTTTTCTTTCGTTCAGGCTGCGCTTAGAGAGGAAGACATGTAGTTGTTCTCGGTTTGTTTCTATAATCCCATTCAGGAAGTGCCCTGGTATCTTGTGAAATTAAATATCGCATCGAATAAATTACATATTTTCGTTAGATGCTACCGTATCTTTGTACATATCGTGTCGAGTGAGATGTCTCATAAAATACATCACGACGCTATTTTTTCGGTTGCACTTCTTGCAGTCCATACTCGAGCTTTAGGCGAAAAGAAGGCGCACTCAATCCCACGCATCCGAGATTCCGCTATTGGTCAATTTTACACTTATATTCGATTAACGCGAGGCAACCATCAAAGTGTAAACCTATACAAGGATATTTCCTTTCGAGGTCGGTAGCATGACAAGGTTTCTGGCAATATGAGAACCACCGTTCCATAATAACCAATTCATTTGTAAGAAAAAGGTGTGACTCAATTCGCATATTTTGGCCGTTTAAAAATATTTCTTATATTATTGCATCCCTTAATGAAGAGTGCGTGCTAAATAGCCTTCATGGGGACGTCATGTGAGTCACCATCATAACACGGTTTGCGCGTGTCAATGCGTCTCTTCTCTAACACGATATCTTGAGCGAGTTACTCGGTACAGCACATTGTAAGTCACTAGTGATCACGTCATGGTAATGAGCGATAGTAAGCAGTTACCTGCCCTTTGAAAACCATTTCTTTTGATATACGTGCCGGCAGGTAAGGGGAGTCGACGCTCTCGTGCGATTGTAGTGATGCCACGTGAGTCACTAGTAATCACCTCATTCTACTTTGGAATAATGGGCAGGTTGTTGCTCTTTAAAAGCCATTTCGTTTGTTATGCATGTCGCCAGGTTAGGAGAGTGCACGGTTGGGTGAGAGCCGTGGTGACGTCACGTGAGTCACTAGTGATCACCTCATTCTACTTTGTGATAATGAGCAGGTTGTTGCTCTTTAAAAGTCATTTCGTTTGATATGCTTGTCGGCAGGTTAGGAGAGTGCATGGTTGAATGAGAGCCGTGGTGACGTCACGGAAGTCACTAGTGATCACCTCATTCTACTTTGTGATAATGAGCAGGTTGTTGCTCTGTAAAAGTCATTTCGTTTGATATGCATGTCGCCAGGTTAGGAGAGTGCATGGTTGGGTGAGAACCGTTGTGATGCCACGTGAGTCACTAGTGATCACCTCATTCTACTTTGGGATAATGGGCAGGTTGTTGCTCTTTAAAAGCCATTTCGTTTGTTATGCATGTCGCCAGGTTAGGAGAGTGCACGGTTCGGTGAGAGCCGTGGTGACGTCACGTGAGTCACTAGTGATCACCTCATTCTACTTTGTGATAATGAGCAGGTTGTTGCTCTTTAAGCGCCATTTCGTTTGATATGCATGTCGACAGGTTAGGAGAGTGCATGCGTGAGAAGCGTGGTGATGTCATGCCAGTCACTAGTGATCACGTCACTTGAGTCATTGATAGGGGGCATGTTTTTCAGCTTTGAAAGCGATTTCCTTTGATATGTCAGTAGGCAGGTTAGGAGAGGTGCGACGGCGGTGGCTTCGAGTGAGTCACAAGTGAGCTAATCATGTCGCTCAAGGATAAGCTGTTACATTCTCAGAACCATTTCATTTGGTATGCATGACGGAAGCATAAGAGTGCATAGAAAATACAAGATTAGTGAGCTACATTGAATCGCTTAGTGATTATGCCAAGTGCCTGAGTGATGGTGAGCAAGTTTTTACCCTTGCGAACAATGTCGATCGATATGCAAGGCGATAGGGAAGGAAATCGCATGTCATGATCGCGACCCAAGTCGCGTAATATCCGTCACGACTCTGCCTCACTTACCTCTATAAGGGGCTAAGATATCAATATCCCCCACCACATAAAGCATTAACAAAGGAGGAGGCCGCCGGTTGGCGGAGACTGCAAACGGGCTCCTTTCCAAACTTACACATACTAAGTAGGATGTTCCCCACGCAGTATAGCGCAACCTCTCCGTGGTGTGGAGCTAAACCAACACTATACCACATTACATGGGAGTGTACAAGAAACCAGGCATTCCACAAACACAAAACACCAAGTGCGGAGCAATGGGAGAGCTGGATCACCAGCCACGAGCTAGAGGCTCAAAGAGCTCTAATAGCACACGCGTGCGAGGCGGCCCGGCTCAGTGGAGCCCTGGACTCGGGGCCCATCCATGGCTGAAGAGGACCCAAGCTTCAAGAATTAAGACTTCCACCTCGACCCGCTAAAACCTTAAAAGAGTCAATAAAATTTTCCATTCCATTCCATTCACTTATGTGAGTCTCTTGTCACTCGGGAATGCGACTCAAGAAGGAGGAAATGAGCGAGCGGTATAACACACGGAAGACCGGTAGCGTGGAAACTGTGCTTCTGTAGTGCAGACGCCAATGTAGTGATCACATCAATGAATACACGGCATTCATGACGCCTGTTACGAGCTCTTCTGCAATAATTATTCGTTTCTCAATCAATTTCCAACAGGAATAAATTGACTGGCACTGGGTTTAAAATGTGTGGCACTTGGATTAAAATGGATGGCGCAGGGATTAAACTAGTTGGCACGCGGATTAATTCGGATGGCGCTGGGATTAGAAGTGATGGCGCCTGGATTAAATAATTGGCACTGGGAATAAAAATGCTGGCGCTCAGATTAAATTGGCTGGCAGCTGGATTATTTTCAATGGCGTTCGGATTAAACTGAGCGGGAAAACCTGTAGAGCGGCTAAAAGTCATGTATTATACCCGATTCTGAATTAAACTACTTCTGAGTAGGACGTTCACAGAATTGAGATACCTGATTTTAGTGCAGGGCTACAGATTTGTAAATGGCTTGCAGCAGTTGCCGACTTCAGGCAACTTGTGCAGTACATTTGAGGCATAAAGCAAAATCTTGGTTCCTGTTTTAGATGCCGCGAATTTCAGTGGAGCCGTTTGGGCCGTTGTCTAATAAGGGTGTCTTTATGTGTCACGTATACGTGAATAAAGAAATGGGAGCCACCCCCATTAGGCTAAAAAGCGTTCTCTTAAAAAAAGAGGACCGCTCGACAGACGATCTAAAATTCATCACCCTTTCAGGCCAAAGTGTGCTGCTATGCTAGACCAAACACAATGCACCCTCTACGATGACGGCTCATGCAGCCAATTGTAAAGCCTCACTCTTGTTTCTTTTACTCCTGTCTAAAAGGTTCTCATAATTATTTTTATGGCCTTGAGTGTAAACATAAATGCGTGTACCCTTTCACTCCCCAATGGTACGCACCAGAGGTATATAGTAGTGTCCCAAATAAAACCCGTACGGAGAGATTAATTTAAGAAAGGAATTAGACTGCATTCGAGCCTGATTACATACTATATGTGCCTTCTTACAGCTTTCACGGGCTGTGCTGTTACGTCATCATAAGCCATGTCCATAAGGCAAGCATAAAGCCAGCTGAGCTTCCTGCAACCATCTGTACTGTCAAAGCAACCGAGTCCGAAATCTGCCTACGTTCGTGTTCCGCAAACATTTGTCACGCATTGCGTAAGGCCTTCTTACTTTCACCGTGCCAAGTATGGGAATTGCGTAGTCTTCGCTGAAACGCTGCCTATGCATTCTCCTTATAACGAGGAGTTCTAGAGCTTGCGTACGCAAACGGCTTTGTGCACCCAAAACGCCACGCCCTGCTTGGGGTCTTTTGTGTACGTTCCATTCTTATGCAAACCCAACGGTTAGCACCCCAAACTTTGAATGCGCCAAATCTAAATCTTCATTTCAGCTTGCGTTTGTTTCCCCATCGTCGCCGTTATTTATTTATTTATTTATTTATTTATTTATTTATTTATTTATTTATTTATTTATTTATTTATTTATTTATTTATTTATTTATTTATTTATTTATTTTCAGTGGGACAACGCCTCGTCAAAGGACCTCTAACCTACCCTCGAGTGCATCTCCTTCAACGAAAAGCCACAGTAAGAGGCCGTCTGAATGTTCGCTTTTCAGGCAACGTATGCACATTCAGTCTGAGGCGTACACTTTCCCTACCGTTTTGAAGTCGTCGGTAAAGAAGGCAAAAAAAAAAAAAGAAAGATCTGCCTACTCGTGGGAGGACCCGCAAGTGACACGATTGTTGAAACCATATCCTAAGGTCTGAGGGTATGCTCTTTTTTTTTCCTTTTTTCTTTCTTTTCGGGCCCGACGCAAAAGCCGCAAAGCCGGCTTCCTGTCTGCTCTGCGACATGCTTCCGCACTCCAGCGGTTCCCGTGCGCTTCGTTCCAGTCGGCTCACATTCAGGAAGCGGCCGCCGGGATTTCGCTCAGGCTGTAAACATGAAAAGTGAGGGCGGGTTATTGTGGAGGCGCTGTTCGCTGGCTGCACGTACTGGGTGGCCGCACTGAACAGCGCCGAAGGTTGTTCCTCGAAGTGACCAGCGTGTTCGTGCTCGTTTGTTTGTTCGCTTAGCAATGTTAAATTACAGGCGAGGTTAGAGCCTTTAGGTACAGTGTGGTTGTCGAAGAGCGCACGCACAACACACGCACACATGCACGCACGTACGCGGGCACGTTAGATAAGAAGGAAAAGGCTCGAAACAGAGAAAACCACTCGAGAGAGCTGAACCCCCATGTTTATAAATTCAGCCTTAACTAGAAGCCCATGCTTGACTTGGTCAAGCATGGGCTTCTAGTTCCTATTCCTATAAAAACAACTGCGTTGTCACCAGGAACAACAGTGACAACGGCGTTGGCTGGCCACTGCGGCAACAACCTAACACTCTTCGTAAGAACAGAAGTGAAATACAAACTGTCACAACACACCGTTGTATATCTGTTTACTGGAACTTACTTGCAATGCACTTTGTAAACCTGCTGTGATTACTTGCCGTGCTATTTTAGTTTGCTGGGACGCATTATCTGCTTGAACTTGCTATGAACAGTGCGTGAACAGAGTCCGAATGTTATTACATGTTTGTTCTTTGTTGCTTGTTTATTTGAGCCAGCCAAGGTTTGATATGTACTACACCACTATGCGAGGAGTACGCGACATCACACGTAAGGCTGAACTCTCTTTCGGACATGCCATCCCGTGCGTCGACAAAATTGGAGTCCTGGGTATGATTCTAGAGACTAAAGACGTCAATGCATCTACGGTTCAGAAGCTCATCACCAAGACCAACAACGCTATCGGGCTCATCAGGAGAATTGCCAATAGACACAGGGGCCACAAGGAACATCATCGCATCAAACTCATACACGCGTTCGTCACCTGTCACTTCGCATACGTTGCGGCAATGCTCAATTGGTCAAGATCCGAAAGAGATAGACTCAATGCGCGAATCAGAAAGTTCACCAAGCAAGCCCTCGACATTCCGACCAGCACCAGCAACGAGAAGCTGAGACACCTGGTCATGCACAACACCCTGGAAGAAATTGCCGAAGCCCAGCACCACGCCCAGCTTACTGGGCTTTCGACGACGCCTCCGGGGCGCACGATCCTAGGGAAGCTGGGCTTTGTTCAAGGAAACATAGAAAAAGACTTTGCGAACCTCTCACGGGACATCCGCGTCAAAATCACGGTCCGACTTATACCCAGAAACATACATCCAGGAAACAACAGGGGCAGACGACAAGCGAGAGGACAATTCCTCCTTAACGAAGCCTTGGCGGACCACGAACGCTCAGCTTTTGTGGACGCGGTGGCATACGCGGGAAGCAAAGCTTTCGCAGTGGCGATTGTGGACGGCCGCCGATCCACAAGACATGCAGCCACGGTGATTGCAAGGAAGCCTGAACAGACCGAACAGGTTGCGATCGCCGTTGCGCTCCCCGACGACAGTATTTCTCACATCTACAGCGACTCCATAGCCGCTATCAGAGCCTTTCAAAAGGGCACGGTCAGCGCACAGGCTCTCAGAATTGTCACAAAGAAATAGATTAAGAACCACGTCATATACTGGATTACTGATTCCCGGCACACTTAGGATCAAAGATCGGCAACGTTCCCAACCTTAACGACGCGGCACATGAGACTGCGCGCGCGCTTACAGGCCGCGCGGCTTCACCCGACCACTCGGAGAACAAGGACACCCCAACTACATACAATCAAATCACTAAACACTACTACCTATCGTAGAGAGTATAGCACGCAACACCGTACGCTCACTCGAGCTCAAGTAGTTACACTCAGAATGCTACAAACAAACACATACCCCACGCAAAACAGACTACACCATTACATGCCTGAGCTCTACGACAAGTCTTATTGCACCAATTGCAATAGATCCCTTAACGTATATCATTTACTCTGGCCGTGCTCGCAAGCTCACATAAACTACGAACAGGACAAGAGCAAGTTTGAAGAAGCAATCCGGAGCGAAGAACTCGCTCCCCAACTCTGGGCCATCCAGCAGGTCCACGAAGCCGCCAGGAAACGCAACCTCCCGGTTCCGTCGTAGGAGACGCCCACTAAATGAGAGCCCCAAAGCTCTCGCAGCCTGCAGGATCTTGAATAAAGCTGATTTCCGTCATCCTTCCTTCACACATATGCTATAATAATGAAAGCATTCTCTGCTTTAAAAAACCTAATAAGCGGTTTTTTTTATGAATAATAATATTTTATACTTATTTTTCAAATTTCAACCGTATTCAATATTTATCCTCCAGTTAGATTAAAATTTTCAATTCCCCAGTCCGTTTCTTTCGCTTCACTGACTGATCGCTTCGCGGGCGTCTTACTAAAGATCAATTTCCTCGTTTCTCATGATTTTTCTCGTTCATACTCAATTTTAGATGCATACTCTACGAAACGTAAACAGTGTTCGTCCGGGCAACAAATCTTGTTACAACAGTGCATTGACTCAAAAGAAATAATCTAAGACAACCTACCCCTCGGAAAGAGAAGTGAATTCCCTCGGAATTAAAATTTTGAGGCGCCTAAGCGATTTCTAAACTCAGCTTCACCCTAGCCAAAAGCAATAAATAAAATCATTTTTTTCCGACTTAAATCTCGTGGGTCTTCATGTCGTCCCTTGCGAACGATAGAAGGAAAGAAAAGACGCAAACTAGTTTCTAGGGCCTTTTCTATCAGTGGCGAGGAGAGTAAACAGATATTGCTTGGGAGGAAGGAAGGTAGGTTCTGCTAAGTACTGCGCGCGGCATACCCCGGCTAGCTTCATGCAATCCAATCGAAGTTCCCAGTTCTTTACCTGACTAGCATCCGGTATCCTAGAACTTGAAATGATTAAGTAGCTCTCGTTTCAGGTTACTACAGAAACTAGCCACATGATAATTTATGAGGCGAGCACTCGCTCGCTTTTTGTGTTTAACTATGTACGGGAGCCTATAGCGTTTTCTGAAGCAGTTTAAACGTCCCTTTAATCTTCTCTGGCAAGTTTCGAGTTTCGAGCAAATGCGGCTAAGGCAGGAGCTCATCAAGCAGCCAGCAGTTAATCAACACTTGTTGTTTTGCATCTCTGCAAACGTATGACTTCTCCGATAATACGCAAGCTGGAAGAAGCTTCAGGAATGAAGAAATTGGGACCAACACAAGAGCGGCACAATGCCAGAAACGAAACCCGTACGCTGTTCTCAGAGATTGATCTTCGCAAGTAAATAATAAAAC
The DNA here is from genome assembly GCF_038994185.2 of Dermacentor albipictus. NCBI lineage: Eukaryota > Metazoa > Arthropoda > Arachnida > Ixodida > Ixodidae > Dermacentor > Dermacentor albipictus. The sequence continues at coordinate 127,170,968 of NC_091828.1, forward strand.
AAATTAAAAGTGTCGTTTCGTGAATGAAACTCTTGAGCCCGGGTCCATGGATCGAACGCGAACTCGCGACAAGGAGGTGCAAGTTGTATGGCTCACCACAGTCATTACGATATCGCTTTAAAAAGAAAGACAAGAAGCCTTCTTTTTCATTTAATTAAATTCTTTGCTAACTGACACATTCGCGACCCTCTAGTTTAGCGCCTCCTGTGTTCGTTATGCACAAAGTCCTCTGTTCGGTCTCTGGCAGTGACCCTTGAGAAGCAAAGCTAGCAGAGGTAATCCACCGGTTTAAAGACGCTTACAAAGCGCTAGAGTAAGCATAATGCACCAAACTAAGCCAAGGTCCATGTCGCGCAATTACCATTATTTATAAACGTTGTCTAGGAGCTCGTTCTGTACAAGAATCATGGCCGTACAGTCACTTTTCAAACTACTGAAATGAAGTGCTAGCCACGCATGCTATGATTTCACTATTGAACATTATTACGCAGAAGAAACACGTTTCCGAGATCCTGCAAAAGATGTTCGGAACTTTCTTGGACTAACTTCCTATTTTTCGCCGGTTTATAAGCAATTTACAAGTGATTGCGGGAACCCACTCTGATAGCCGCAAGCAAGACGTCCCTGTTCTCCTGGGTTCCTCCGTTAATCATCACGGCTACATACCTTTGTCGAGTACCATGCATAATTATGATGCGATCACATAAACAAATAATCTTTCCCCGTTCTACACCTACTAGCTGCCATTGGTTGTTGAATCGAGTTGGTGTATCCTGTTTTTCGAATTTTCTGAGTGAACTCTCTTTCTAACTTCATTACGTCGCAAATCGAATATAAAGAAACAAAAACGATTGCCAGCGGTAAACTGATATACTGCCTTACGAAAAGACTCCCTAAACTATGTCCTTAAGAGTTTGTCGATGGCGCTTCTGAAGTCCTCTCAACTCATCTAAGAGCCATTTCGAATAACAATAAGCAAGTCATCGGCCTTACTCGCCGCCTCATGATGATGGCCTTTGAGGGTCAAATATAGCAGAAAGCGCAGTGCGAGAATCTGGTCATCTCTTTTTTTTTGTAGTTTTATAAGGCGTCTCAAAAGGTGTCTCACTAAGGCATATTACAAGGCGTCTCATTTTCCGGTAAGTTAGACCATTTGCGATCACAGCACGGTTTGCCCCATAACAAGATATTCTCAGTGGACCCGTCTCAGTGAACACTCGAGTGCGAGTGGGATGCTTTAGGGGCCATCGGGAGATCTTCGTTGTCGCTTTTCGCAGCGCTCACTCAGAAGAACTTGCAGAAAAGCGCTTGCAATGTGCTACCAAGAAGTCAGCGTGCAGAAAGCGAAGAAAACAAGCAAAAACGAGAAGAAGCGAGCACGTTGCCATGGTGACCGCCGCCTTTCGTCGGTACATAACGATGCCCTTTATGAGCTGCGTGAGCAAATCGAGTTGAACTCATGGTCGCTTTCGCAGTTTTGTTTCCGCCTACACGTTAAAGCTAAAAAAGGCTGGGGGGAGAGAACAATTCCTGATTCGCTGTTCTGCAAACTGCTCGTTGTTCTCGGGGAATATTTGGTGCTTTGAGGATATTTAGGGAGTGTTTGTTGCTTCATTGCGTGATCTGTAGGCTCAGTACAGAAGACTGCATACGAGGCAATTCATTACACGAGTGCTGTGTGCGATCTATTTGTCGAGGCAGCTGCAGCAGCAGTAACCACGGTCTGCGAAATTCGGGATGGATCGCTACAAAGGCTTCGCTTTGAAGGTGACTGTAGTCACGAGCCGCGATATTTTTCGTGCGCATGTCACCTGAAAACGGCAAATTGGGAGATAGAAACTGCCTCTTATTCCGCCGATTCTCTGCCTAGGCACTCGCATAAAATACTGTATGCACTTTCGCCAGCGCAAGGACTGCAGCAGAAGCGGTAAAGAACAGTTCGGTCCGGCAGGCGAGGCGATGCCAGCAACGCGCAGAACGAGTGACACGAGACACGAAATGGCCGTTGTCACACAGCTCCCGACGTAATCAAAAGTAAAGGTGGCCATAAAAGGAGCCCACAAATGGCCCATCGTTCGTCGTGCTTTATCGCGACCCGTTCTCGCCAGTGCCGTTATTTACTTTTTTGCTGGTGACATTTCACGAGACGCGTCCTCTATGCGTCCTTAACTGAGTGTAGAGGCATGGTTCTCGCCTCTCATGCGGCTTAAAAAAAATGTGCGATTTGAAAAAATTCTAAAGCGTAGAAGACGTTCACGTGCTTGTTATTCGTGCAACAAAAAGCAGAATTTTTTTAATATAACAGGAAACGCAATTGAGCATGTGAAATCGCTTACTGATCATAAACAAAACGACAAAACTATTTCTGTTGGGCCTGCTGGATGCAGCCGAACACAATAAAGAATTCCGAAATATCAGCGTACTTTATTTCCCAGTTTAAGGCCGGAAGGATACGCTGCTGGCGAATTTATGTGAGCGGTTTCCGCTTGGATTGCTATCGAAACCTGTTTTGATTCTTTCAATGTCACCTGAGCAGCGCTGAAACAAACTGTAGCAGGGTTCAAGCGTACGGTTTTTTTTTTCATTTTCTATTTCAGCCGTGTTCTCCTGAAGGCAATATTTTTAAACACTACACAACCGCTTCAAGTCCAAGAATTGGTTTCATTGTACATTACGTCGTCGCGAATCTATTTGTCATGTTACGGAGGACATGCCTCCCGTACCTCTCGGTGCGCGCCAGGCGTTCTTATTTTTCGTGTGTTCCTCTTGTCAGTTAGTCGGTTACAATAACAGTGTGTTTGACAGACATCTAAAATAATGAATAAATGAAGAAGCCTATCTGCAAAGCAGATTTTCCACAATAGCTAAAACAAATAAATTCTTGTGAACCCACTTGCGGTTTCTTCAAAAAGAAACGATGAATGGGTAGATAAGTAGATAAACACCTATGGGACACATTTAGCATTTTATAGTTAAACATAGTCGCATTCATTATTCAAACTGTATTGCCCCGGGTAAATTGACTACCTTTTATTTCCCGGTGATTGTTTTTTTCCGGATTATCGCTATTATACAATCATAGCACAAGGCAGTACGCGCATACTGTACGAAAATCTTGTCGAATGTTGCCTCTCATTCTACAGCAAAGGAGGCACATCTAGTGACATTATACGTACGTTGTGAATGGTATTGCACATCTTCGAATGTACACACTCCTCAAATACGAAAAGAAACACGGGATTTGTATCACAGCTGGTAATTTTACTAGAGTATGATAGTAATGAGTAAAATTTATTCCATCAATGGGATCCTTCAACAAAAGGATGACGTCAAATTTGGTGCTGATTTACGATGACTATCCAAATGTGAGGCATCTCTTAACACGCATGACGCATACGAAACGTGTACTACAGGTGGGCTCCGCTCACGCGCTTCCTATGGATGGATTGATGTTATGAGCGTCCGCTGTAGAATGGGGTGGTGGGTTGCGCCACCAAGTTCTTTCTATTATACTGTCTAATGTTCTACCTAGGTTAAACAATAAAAACAGAAAACAACACTATGAACTCCCACCGCCAAATTTTCTGACCTCCTATTGCGAACTTTGCTTTTGTACGGCTCCACTGTTTGTCGTTTCCCTAATTTTCTTCCAGCAATCTTCCAATTGCCTCTTACTAATCTCTATTGCGGACATGTTTACTTTTCCCTGCTCTCGCTAAATCCACGGGCTCCAAGGAGGCAGTGGTGCCTAAATCAACCGCTGGGCAGGCGTCTTCACATTCTATTAAAACATGCTCCATATAGTTTCCCCAGATTTACCGCAGCAAGCACTTGCTTCTTCTTCCTTCTTATATCTCGTTTTATAGGTGCGTGTTCTAATGCATCCTGATCTCGCTTCGAAAAGTAATGAGCTTTTCTTTGAGTCATCGTAAATTCTTTCTTTCCTGATTTCGTTTTTTTTCCTCTTAAGTAGTTACTCATGGCAGCTTTCTTTTCCACTGCCGCCACCCATGTGATGATTTGAGCTACTCTGACTTTCCGCTGACGTTGTTTGTTGCTGTGTTGCCCACCCTACAGACCACATACTTGCTGGTAAGCTTCCTAGTTCTTTTCCTCCACTGTGAATCAATTTTTTTCCTGTACAGATAACTCAATACTGTCCCCGCACTCTGGACACAGGTGCGCAATCTAGCGGCGCGCCCCGTGAGGACCGGGTGTGGCCTCCGAGATGCGTGGCGTGCCGGTGCTTTGTGAACGCTGGGGATAATCCTTCCCTCCACGCCAGTATTCATGGTACAGCAAAAGATACGGGTTTTTCTTAAGCCTCCACAACCACTCTCTGCTAATATTTTTTCTGAGGTGCAATGATCTGGCTTGCCGACGAAGTACCAAGGAGTACCACTGTGATGTTATCGTTGCAGCCACAACCACGGTAGACATCAACTACGGCCACTAACGCAATGCAGAAAAACCGTCTTGGCGAGTGCGTGGAGCAGTGGGGTGAAAATCCGACAACGAAACAGGAACATGGAAGCCGGTCACGGTGTACCTGAGATTCGCCATTCTCTTTTGTTTTCGGTAATATCAAAGTAATGTTTACCCCACGTTCTAAACCAAGTCATTTCGTTTAATGAACTACTTTCTTTTGTGTTGCTCTACTGCAAAAATAAGCAACGGTGATACAGGGATTTGCCAGGAAACTGGATGTAAAGTCGAGTGCAAGCGTCTACAGACCACGGAATCAGCAAAAAATAAAAAATTATAATTTCTTATGGCACAACCATGTGACGTGAAATTGTAATAATGCATGACGCTCGTCAATAAAGCCGCGCGAAGGCGGTACCACTTGATTTCAGACTTTATGCCTAGGCTGCGAAGAGAAAAAAAAAGGAATTCCAGCAGCACCTCTGGTTCTTACACTTTTACACTCGGCTGTACATATTGTTCCAAAGCCAACTAGAACTTTGAGATGATCGCCACGTGTTGATTATGACGATGATTTCCATACTGCGGCAAATACCATCATAGGGTGACGGACCAATAGGCGTGCGTTACATTTCCAATAAAAAAGAAAAGGAGAAAGGACGAAACACGAGCCAATGTGAGAGGTCGCCTTGCGCAGCACGGGTGCCCGAGAACACACGCGTGCGCGCCAGTTTTCTTCACGCCAAACATCAGTAGTGAACCGGGCAAACTTGTGGCAACTCGTTAGGCATTGCAGGAAAGCTTCGCTTCGGGTAAATTCAAAAACATACGTTGGATCATCACATTTTATTTTCGTCTGCACCGTCTTTCGGACGACTCCACCGTTAGCTCATTTTTAAATATTAGTTTATTTCTCCTCCTCTTCCTCTGCACCAAATCTGTAGCCGCCTTAGATGATGGACGTACCTTATTAAAGATGGTGCACAGAGTTTATAGACCACACACGTACGCCCACACACACATACACACATAAAAAAAGAAGAAAAAGCGGCGTCGCCTCTTACGGCACACTATAAAGGTGCCTGTTGCTTTGACCAGCATATGTTCCATCAGGATTAAGAAGAAACAGAAGTTTCAAAAAGAGAAAAAAGCTCTTAGGCAAACAGGCACTTTATTTTATTGACTCCGCTTGAAGATAAGCGTCATTCTTCTTTTTTCTTTCTTTTTTTCGTTCTTAAATTATGTATTTCTTTCTTCCTTTCTTTTTTCGTTCTTTCTTCCAGAATTCATATCGCGACGTTTACAAACATCCCTGCTCGCTACTCTGAAGTAGCTTTTCGTGTTAGCAGCCGAAATATAACTGTTTCCTAGGCGCCTGCTCCTCTGCAAAGCCCCTGTGACGCGGGCTTCCTCGAGTCCGTTACAAATTCAAGTAACAAAACAAGTGAGAAAAAAAAAATCGGCAAAAAATAAACAGCAGTATAAGGCGGTTCACTTGCTTCGCGCTCTTAAAGGTCACCTTCTATAGCGCACGAAAACTCGTTCGCGCAAACCTATTTGCGTCCCACTTTACCGAGCCTCATTATAAAACCGGCGTCGTCCTAAGCGAGTGGGTGCCCTCTCCGCTACAGGAATACGCAGCTCGAGCACGATGGCTAGCTTCCCGTGAGGATGGCGCTGCGTCGCACAAACCGCATACTTGAGGTTTTGCGAGCCAGTTTCAAAAGAACTCGAGCAGCATTACCATGCAGCGAAGCAACAGTGGCAGGACGTGCTGACGTCCTCAGGAAGCTTGGCTGGTTATAATTTTCTCCTTTTTCTGTATTTTAATTTTTTTCTTCGCGCAGAGTAAAGAACACTTGCTCGAGTATTTGTACGTTACCGCAAGCAGCCGGTTCCTCCTAAGGACGCCCACAGGTTCTAAAACGCGTCGAATGACGAAACCGCGATGAGCACTCTACTGTAATGTATTGCGGCGCGTTCTCAATACGCCGGTGCGACCAAGCGATGCAATATAATGACGGCTGCTACAGGAAGGGAAGCGAATTATTACACGCTGTGCAGGTCATCGCTCACTGTGTTGGTTATGAATACCGATTAAGGATTTGTATACCGCTGCCTCACGTTAGAAGTATTGACCCGGCGAGAGTGGTTAAAGGCAAACTGCGAAGAAATTCGAATTCGGCTAAATTTGTTGTAAATGAGTATTATAATGCTACTAAAGCAATCTTGGGAAAGGCGAAGGGCTGGTGACGTGCGTAGTTTTCTTATGAGCAGCCTTTGAACAGAGCATGAGCAGACGCATGCACCTGGTGGTTGTCGCCGTGAGGGAAGTTTCAACACGTCATCTACCAGGTTTTGCAGTGCCCCGCGTGCTACCGTGGTCGTCGCCTTATCGCGGAGGCCATGCCGAGGAGCAGTACGCTATAAGTCATGCGTCACTTACTAAAAGCGGCAATAACGCCATCTATTATTATATTTATCGGTTTCGATTTAAAAAACTGCTGATTTTGAGAGCTTTCCGTGACGATCCCGCTTTATTTAAAATGCCACATGTCGCAAAGAGGCTCGTTTATTTCTACACTATCTTAAACTGGGCTTTTCACGCGGTTGGAACTGTCGTGGCAGTTTATCTTTTAGACGAAGCTGTGGCTTTCAAACCGCTATCGAAATACGCGGTTTAAAATCCAGTAAGTGAACTAAGTGATTTTTTTTTTGTTTTATGTCATCAGTCAAAAATTCTTGTTCACTGTTTTTGCTTAATGCGGGTTCATTCTTGACGGGAATGGATATCGCATAACGCTGCGCAATAACAAGCAAGAAATCGGTTATTGCGTCGGATGAAGTTCGACACTATAGCCCCGAAATAACTGAAGTACGGCATTAGCGGAACACTATTAAAATGCTGACAAATTTTGTCTAAGCAGTAGATCAACAAATTATTAACTAATTAATTAATTAATAAGTCACTAGACGGTAAAGCTTCGAGCCTGCATATAGCTGACGTCATTCTACGCAGACATAAAACAACTTAAACGAATTTGGAGAAACAGAAAATTGGAGAAAGTCCAGAGACAGCTGACAAAGCTCAACACAACTAGGTGGTTAAAAATCGTTGAAGGGCAATTTTCTGATTTGAATGCGATAAACGTCGTTGATCGTCATGGCGCAGGATGTCAATTTGTAAACATGGGTTGTGGATTGTGAATGTTTTGGCTGAAGAAGTGCTTGCGACAAAAAAGTTGGACAGCGAAAGCGGTGCCGCAGCTTCGGTGCGCTGTGTGCTAACGTATATTCGCCAAACTGGCCTTTCGCGCTAGCAGTAGCGAGAGCTCGAAGAGGTAGACAAAGGCTCCGTGGTCACAACCACCATGCCTCGCCCTAAGACAGCTCTTACCGGTCCTTATCCACGGCAAGAACCAGCGGTGGGCTCGACAACACCTTCGTCCGCGGAATCAGACTCTTTAGGCGTCACACGTATGCATCCTATTTCTCTATCTGTCGCCCTCTGCTCGTAGCCATGAGCGACAGACGAGATGATGATGCACTGCTGTCTACTAGCGCTGCAGAACCGATGTACATTTGTCCCAAACCGTACAAATGTACCGAACATATATATCGTGTGTGTATCTTCCAGTGGCCATTACTGTGTTTAAAAATGTATATAGAAAGCAACTAAACCACATAAAGTAAATGAACATTTTCCAATTCAATATATCGTACAATCATGTCTGCGTGTCGTTAATTCCACCCTCAGAAGAATTCATGACATATAATCATTAATACACAGCTGTCACAAGAAAGAAGACTAATCGTATTACCGTCGCCAATCATCTGCATATAGGATAAATGCGCCACCGATTTTTTCAAATATGGAAGCAAACATCTTTATATTTACCCCTTCATTTTCGCCTGCGCGTTGGCTTTCCGGTCGATCAACGATTTCGACAACGCCGCTGCCCCTCGTGTTTTCTTGTTTTTCTTTCAGCTTAGAACAAAGTGTTCTCTTGAAGGGAAGCATAGAGGAATGTAATAGACAAAAGCAAAATGCGTCTGTTAGGGTTCGGATCGATAAAGCTTTCAAGGTTCTTATACATAATTCATATGGCGCGGAGTTTGACTTGCTGCGTTACTTCCGCGATGAATCGACTGCGCGCTTTCTCTCACATAATGATGCAGCACTGTTCGTTAGTGTGTTTCAAACCGCAGCACAAGTTCTCAATGGTGCTCGCAATAAAAAAAAAAGTGTCCGCTGTTTCTAAATTTCAAAATTGTTATTTCAACGACTTCTTTAGTTATAAAAGGACAATTTTTCCTGGTACACTAAGCAGTACAGGTAACGCTTGTGAAACCAGCTTCTGATCCCATGAGGCTATAGCACCAGCTTCCGCAACGCTGCACCGTTTTAAGGAGAATAAATATTCGACGTGAGCGGAGTACTCCGCTTTGGGAGAATAACAGTGTCTTTTATAGTGGGCGGCTGCTTAGACCATTTAATGTCCTTTTATAAAATCTATATATATGAAGACACTCTGTGATAAATGCTCTTCGAAAACACTGCTTTGCATACGTGCTAAAAGTTTACTTCGAAAAAAAAAGCATGCATATTAAATGCCAGACCTAGCATGTGTCCTCTTCTGTAAACTTATTTCAATGCATTATTGTAATCTGACTTGCAAGTGTTATTTTATCGTTCTTGGTACATTTATTTTGTTCACTGCCAGCTTGCTACGCCATTTTTAATATGTATCCGTTATATGTTAAATGCAATAGCCAGGGCCGCTTCAAAGAGTCGTGACATTATTTTCGACCGTTCATTTGTTGCATTAAATGAAGGTTCAGGGCCCAAATACACCGAAAAAAAATACTGGCAAGCTTCTGAGTGCACTGAATAATTTACAATAACAGCTTTCCGTGGACCAGTTTCTGTGTCGTCGCCCTGGTGGTGCACTATGTGCCGTGACGCAGAAGGTTGTCACATGGCGAAGCGGGGCATCGGGATGTGTTGATACTCGCTCTGGTTTACTCGGTCGTCTGCTATACTGGCATACGCATTGAACAGCCCGATGTGGCAAGAGTAGAGACGACAGAGGTGAGCTGGAGTGAGTGTCGAAACTTCACGATGTTCTGCTCCCACGTGACCACTTTGCGCATCAGGACACGTAGTAGTCACTGCGAACATTTAGGATTACATATTTTACTGCCTGGTTGTTCTGCGTTTACAGTGGTTAATATCTATTTCCTGAACGGACTCAACTGTACTGATCACCTGGACTCGCTGTCCCGAACTTGTTCCAATGCCGTGCTGCTGCCAGGAGGTTCTAATTCTCACCACATTTCTCGGGAAATGAAAACGGATGTTTGTGGAAAGAGGTTGTGGAATTGGGTGAGTGATAACAATTTCCAATCTCGCAATTCAGGTCGAATTACTTTTCTACTTGGTCAATCCTCTTCTGCATTCGACCTGACTTTTTCTCCTGCTCAGGTGTCTGTTTGATCGTGGGACATCTTTCTCAACGGAATAAATAGCGATCATTTGTCCATTACATCTGAAATTATGCTTTCACGTCAGGCTCCTGGTGTACGGCAAAGACGGCTCATTATGTACAAAAATTATAAGTGAGCTATAAATTCACTGGTATCATCGTTGACCACTTGTGATGAACAGCGGACAGCTGACTCGGTGATGTCGCTTTTAAATTCTGCTATCCGGCTTGCTGAGTTTACGGTTATGTGTCTGGCAGCTCGCCGTCAAACTCATCTTGGTGGAATTAAGCATGTACACGGGCTTATGGGCGAATAAAAACAGCGTGGAAAGGTCTCCAACATAATTATTCAGCAAAACATTGGATTGACTAAAATTATCTCTGTTTAAAAGAACTGTCGCATTAGGTAAAGGTGAACAAAACAATGGGCTTCATTCATCTTTGTCAAAACCAGAAAGGAGATCGGCACTATTTAAGTTCTCACATAGCTAAAAATCACTCTATGGTCGCATTTCGCTGTTCTATCCCCCAAATAAACCGTGGATTCACTAGATGTTATCACAAAAAGGCTTGAAGCACGCTTTTCTTCGCAGTGTCCTTGGTCTAGGAAATGTACTAGTTGGACATACGAGTTTGTAGAAGTAACCATGACAGAATTATTTGATGTCATCTTAACTGCCCACGATTGGCTCCTGGAACCTACCTTATGAAAACAGATATGATTAAACTGTTATTAAACTTTTTCCCTAATAAGCTTTCGAATACAGTTGACTGTTCACTTCAATGTACAGAGATACCGGACTCTTTCATAATTGCGAAAATTGTTCTTTTACTTCCAAATCGAAATGTCGGATATGTCTTGCACAGTATTTGGCCAATTGCCCTTACATCGAATCTATATGCAAAATGATAAAAAAGTAAGTCATGTCTGGCTGAATGAATGCACTTCTTTCCAGGATATTCTGTGCTCGAGACAAATACGATTTAGGCCTCAACATTCCATATAGTCAGTTCACGTTGATTTAAAAAGCAGTGCTCGACTCGCAGGACTATCAGGAGCTTTAGATATGACAAAAGTATGTTACAGTGTCGAGCATGGATTATTAATTTCTAGATCAGCGATCTGTGCTGTTCGAGACTATATAGTGGCCTGGATAGAAGAGTTCATTTCTGAACATTCGTAAAATGTGCCATAGGCGTGGTATATCAAATCCCTCTAAAATATCTACGAGTATACGTGGGCCAAACGGGGCGCTGCGTGAATGAACGCGCAGCGGAGCATGCCCTGTCAATTCCGAAAACAGAAAGAGCACACTTGCCCGCTTATTGCATTGCATGCAAAGGATGTAGACCACTGTTGAACAAAATTAGGAATCTAACCAGAAGCAAGAACAACATAGCCCGTGAACTTTTAGAAACTTTTTCACATCGACGAAAAGGGCAATGAGTGCGTAACTGACACTTCTGTTGTCTTACATTATGCTGAACGCAATTTTCTGTGCAGCTTGTGTTGACATGAGGCAGGCTTGATTTGCCCTCTCCTCCTTCTCCCCCTTTCTTTTTTTTTCTCTCGTGTGAAGACTGCCTATATACGCTGATTCTAAACGAATAAAACCAGCTGCTAGTTCGCGCTCTTTCCGTCTATATTGTTCTTTTTTTCTGTGTTCATCCTTTTATACGCGCAACTCTACCTAACACAGCCACGTACTAACTCGTCCAGCAAGAATTTCTAAGTGGTGTAGTTCCTCAACTGCATCAGCGGAACAACTAATTGGTAACGGATTCGCTTACGCTGGCTCCATGCTTCATAGCCCTGCGTAGTTATACGAAGGCAGTGCACAAAGGGACGAAAGCGCCTGGGGTAGCTGCGTCTACCGAGAATGGGTGCCGCTAAAGGGGGACTGAGCAAGTTTGCTCGCTGTGCGGTCGAGTCATTAATCGATTTTACCAGCCAGATCGGACGAGACGTCGAGTGGAAATAACTCAATATTCTCGGCACCGTTTTAGGCGAGGACCCCAGCTGCTCACGTCATCAAGGGTCTAAGAGAGCGGCAAGGATCTTTTCTTCATCAACGCGCCTGTTAGCCAACGTTATTCAGCTTCTTTCTTATCGCGCTTTTGTTCGCGATGCACCAAAGTGAAGTAGTGCTCGAAAGCAGTGAAAAATGTCCCCACACCGAGTTTCGTGGGTAGAAGTTCAGTCATTCTAAGAACGAAGACTCTGTTTTTAATGCAAATAGTATTCTTAGCAAACCGCAACTGCTTTGGGTGTCACTATATATCCAGCGTCCTTACGCCACTTTTCAATATAAAGAAAATTATTTAACGCTTTAACTGGCAGCTCCACAATATTGTTCGACCTTACAAAAATATATGCAAACACTATACGAAACTAAATATTAGTTGGTACCTTTCAATTTACATTAATTTATGTATCTTCTCAACAGTGACAGTCCCAAGAATGTCGACGTGAGCAGCAGCAGATGTCTTGGTTGCAAAACTCGACGACCTCGTCTATATCGTCTTAGTGGACGTTGTAGTCATATTGTCGTTAATGCGAATTTTTCGTCCTTTGTTTAAGACAGCTTTATTGCTGCACTGAGGTGCACCTAAAAAAACACACATTTAGCTCGTCAAATCAAGTACCAAGCACAAGTTTTGGACCATAAGTTTGCCTTTAACCAGCTGGTCAACAATATTGTTGACCCGCTGTATCTAACCTAGTTTTCAAAGAAACCTTTTCATATTTCATTTCTTATATACTTGAATAATATCAAAAAGAAATAAAGAAATAAAGGCACTCTAGGTCAGGTCTTTTTTATCTTGCCAGTTAAAGGGTAAAAATTTCTTCTGTGCTGAACAGAACTAAACCCGTGTTACAAGGGTCCCTCAATTGCACCAGCTTCGCGTTTTAGCGCTGCGCCCTAAATTCCAGCGGACAGCAAGTGACTCACTTTCAATTCTCTAGCACGGCACGGACTCGCTACGCAAAAGGAGGTGGTCTTCGGGCCAGCGGATTTTGCAGGCCTGCCGCTAGACAGCGCGGCGCGTCCCGAGTGAAGTCGGAAGGAGGAGCCCAGCTGCAGTGTACGGCTCATACGTGACGCGTTTTCGTGGTGGCACTACAGTGCGTCACCACGTTGCCTAAAATGCTAATTACAGCGCACACCGGGACAATAACAGGTAAAGACGGTGTCTGGTCTAATTCGCAGTAACGGAAAATGCGTATTAAAAATTCAGAAAAACGCGTACTAAAATCGATTACGTTTTACTACGCAAAATGCTTAAACAAACCACTGTTACTTCTGTCTATGACAAGGATGTTAATGTTGAGTACGCACAATTCCTAGCTCTTATGAAAACCGCTATTACCCGGCGCTCTACAGTGGCCACTAAAAAATACAGCCAGCCAACATGTCCCTGGATGGCCACTGAGACCTTAAACATACTGAAGGAAAAGGACAAATGGTACCATAAATGGAAGCAACTAAGAACGAACGACTATTACCTAAGCCAGTTTAAACGTTACTGCAACCTATCTAAGTCTCACATGAGGAAGAGGAAAAAAGAATATTTTTCGTCACTTGTAGAGGAGACTCGGGGTAATACGAAAAAAATGTGGGACATAGTTAATGATGCAATTGGCCTTCGTTCAAGAGTGGATGTTTTGCCTGAATCAGCTAACGAAGACACGGCTGAATTATTTAATGCACATTTTGCCTCCATAGGACCTTCGCTGGCTTCACGGATTATTATTGATGTAGCCTCGTTAAGAATGCCTGAGCGTGTTGACAATACTTTCGCATTGCCTGGATTATGAATAAAGGAAGTGACAGTGGCAGTCAGCAGTCTCTCAATAGGCAAAGCAGCAGGCCTAGACGCAATACCTATGAGACTTATAAAAAACAATATTGATATTCTGGGTACCCATTTGTTGCATCTTTTTTCAACAATTATCTGAGAAGTGGAGCGTATCCTCATGAGCTCAAAGCCGCTAAGGTCACGCCTGTCTTTAAAGGTGGTAAGCGGTCCATTCTATCAAACTATAGGCCAATTTCGGTAATAAGTGTAGTTAATACAGTATTCTAAAAGGTGCTCTACAAGAGAACGCAGAGCTTTTTAACGAAGTACAAAGTCCTCTGTCCAAATCAGCACGATTTCCGGCCCCAAAGATCCACTTCCTCCGCAGTTTCGGTCCTTACACAGCTGATAAACACCGCATTACATAGCAACAAACTGGCCGTAGTTGTTTACTTAGACATATCAAAAGCCTTTGATACAGCTGACCATTCGATATTCCTACAGAATAGAGACTTATGGTTTAAGGGGGGAAATTTATGATTTAATTAAGAGTTACTTTTCTGGTCGAGAGCAATGCGTTGTTACCAGAGACTATTTTTCCGCTCCTCATAAAATCATGCTTGGCGTGCCACAGGGCTCTGTACTCGGACCCCTCCTTTTTTCTCTGTGCATCAATGACTTTCCATTGTTTCTGAACTATTCTGAAGCTGTTATATACGCTGATGACACTGCACTATTTTTTACAGGAGATACATTAGAGGATCTGGAGGTCAAAATTAACGAGGAACTTAGTAAAATTTCACAGTGGTTCGTAAACAATTGGCTCACATTTAACACCGAGAAAACAAAGTATACTTCATTTCACTCAAGAAGCAAGAATATTAGCTGTGATAATTTATTTTTGACCTTAAACGGTGCGTATTTGCTTAATGTCCCTCACACCAAGTACTTGGGTGTAGTCTTTGAATCGGACGTGCATTGGAAGCAACAAATTAAAAATGTTTTCGTGCACGGATTTTACGCATATTGTACTTCGTGTTTGTCCATGCTCATTTATGTTACTGCCTAGAGACATGCGGCGGTACCTATAAAACGTATTTAGAATCAGTTTTACGCTTGCAGAAACGTGCTGTTCGTACCATAACCTTCGCAAAGACAACCGACCCTAGTCGACCAGTCTTTCAAGAACTGCGTATATTACCGATATCAGTTGTGTATTATTACCAATATCAGCTGCGTATATTACTCGCTGCAGCTGTGTAATCTGATGGAAGGGGCACACGATAAGCCGGTATCGTCTGACAAAAAGAGGCTCGTGGTCAGTCTTCTGGCAGTGAGGCGAGATAGTGGAAACGGGGTGCTCGCAAGGTACCCGACGTGTGCTCTGATCACTTCCATAACAATGGGAACCTTGGCTGGGTAGTCATGCAAAATTGCAATATTTTCTGATGTTGATGTACATCCCGGCAACCCTACGCAAGCCCTAACTGCCTGGGCCTGGGCACATCGAGTGTACTGATGTTAGTTGTGCAAGTATTGGTCAGCACTGCCAAGCTGTACCTCAGATATCCGAGTAGCAGCGTCCTATACAGGTGCATCATCACGTGTACTGAAGTACCCCAGGTCTTCTCTCCAAGAAACATGAAAAGATGAGAGATGGCTGTCAAGCGCTTTCTTGCGTAGGCCGCATGAGGACTCCTAGAGGGGTCATAGTCGATTATCACCCCTAAATACCTGTGCGTCCTAACATAGGAGATGTTTTGTCCATCGATGAATACGGCGTAGGAAGTCATTGTTTTCCGGCTAAACGCGATTAATGCACATTTTCCTAGGGAAATATTGAGGTCTTCTTTGCTAAGCTACTTCGTTATCAACGTCACAGATTTTTGGAGCCTTGCATACCCATGAGCACGCGTCACGCCAGATGCCCAACATAGATGTCATCGGCATAGATTGACAACTTCACCTTATTTGGTAGGCATACTACGAGACCAATGAGCACAAGGTTGAAGAGTGCGGGACTCAAGACAACACTCTGCGCAACTCCCCTGTGTGTGTAGTGTGAAGATGTTCGTCAGTCTTTGGTATTCACAAAGAGAGACCGCATATGTAAATAACTGGGTTTCCAACGACAGAGACAACCACCGAAAACCAATAATTTCCAGAGCCACAAATATAGCCTCATGAAGAACATTGTAATATGCTCCTTTGAGATTGAAAACATGGCGAAAGGTAATCGCTTACACGCCTTTGATCTTGAACGTATGAAACCAGATCAATGACGTTGTCAGTGGAGCATCGGTGACGTCGCAGCATTCCAGGTACCATTCAAGTCTGGCGAGGATCAGTGGTTCCATCACCTTCGAAATGGAACTGGCCAGTGAGATTTGGCGGTATGAAGTAATCTCTAGAGAAGACTTGCCAGGTTTGAGCATCGGTACCAGGCGACTGGTCGTACATTACTGAGGAACGTTTCCATCCTGGATGCCAGGGCTAACTGAATATGTGCAGCAGCAGTGCACTTCGCGCCTGTTCACCGAGTTTGCACAATATACGGTAAGCTATACCATTTAGGCTATGATGACTGATTACAATTGGCAAGTGTTGCGTCGAGTTCTTCAATGGTGAATGGCAGTTCATGTGTGTCTGGGACGTAGTTAGATGCAAGCTGTGCCCATTGACTGGCCTGCAATCGTAGCCCAGAAATCTCCCGCTACATCGACGTCATCTCAGCGTTGGAAGAGCACTAGGATCTTGAATAGAAAATGTTCTAGAAAAGAAAGCAAGCCTCTCACAGTTCTCCATATTAGAGATAATAGCTTACGGGGGTCAAAGGAATCGCTATATATTTTCCATCGCTTGGAGTGCAGTTTATCTATACGACGTTGTATTTTTTTTTTTTTTGAGTGCGTCGGGCTGTCCATAGATCGGGAATGGACTTCGTGCGTCGGTATCATCGTTCAGCGCGACGACGAATCGCGCGAACCCGCTCCAAATCCAGGTCGAACTGCGAGTACTGCGGTGAGCATAAAAGTAAGCGCATAGTGGTCTTTCGCCGCTCTTTTATTAACTTTTTGCAGTCATGAAGAGAGAAGTTTCTGGCGAGTGTCCTCCAGTAGGTTATAAATCTAGTCGAATCTATTCTTCGTAGTACGTTAGGTGGATGACCCTTAGTTATGTCGTTTATCTTAAGATAAGTGAGGATGTGATCGCACCGATGTGTCTCAATGTCGAAAAATCACAACGCGCGTGCCAAAGCGGCGTAATACAAAAGTCAAGTCCAGACAGCTGCCCCAGTGTGCTACAGCGTGCCCTGTAGAAATGCAGGACTTGCATCATTGAGCAGCGAAATGTCGTAATTGGCGACAAATAAAGTGAGCATTCGTCCTTTGCGCTAGCTTTTGAGCTTCACCACATGGTGTGATGGGTGTTGAAGTCCCCGGTGATTATCCAAGGACCAGGATGTGCTTTTATTATATATTCTAGCCTTTATGTAAAGCATGCCAAATGGAGATAGGTACGCACCTACGAGTGTAAAGGTGAACTCTCTATTTTTGACAGTTACGCCAAACATAGTGATTGTCGTCATGAGGTTGCACAGGCTACACGACGTAAGCAGAATCACGTCGAATAAAGACGATGACTTTGCTACTTGCGTTGTTGCATGAGGACGTCATTTACTCGTAGGATGATGATCTGATTGGGTGTGATAAATTTGGTTTGCAGAAAACGATCACTGGAAATCGGTTAACATGTGCAAGTCGGCGAAAATTAGCAATGCGAGATCTTAGACCTCTCGCAATCCACTGAATAATATCAGCTTCTCTGACTTCCTTACGAAATGATTGGTGATTGACATTAATGGTTCACTCTAGGGTTGCTAAGACTGAACTCAGCGAGTCCAGCACTTGTAGCCCCCTTCGAGCCGATGAAGTTTCGATGCTGGTCAACATTACTCTGATGACATCGATTATATATGGACCGCAGCATCGTAATGATTTGGTGGTCTACTGTAGGCATATGATCAACTGAAGTTTGCATCAGGCGTGTAGGCTCCCTGGAAGGCTGGTTGCTCGGGAACGCCGGTCAGTCTCCTCCAAGAGAAGACTATTCCGTTTAAGGCCTCTTTGTGATCTCGGGCTTGGACTTGAAACTGGTCTTGTTCACACAATCTGTGCATGAAATAAGATTGTCTCCTCATATGTATTGCCGATGTTATTACATTTGATATTTTGTATTCGTATTTTATGTACCCCACACTCCGCTGTAAAGCTCTGTGCGTTTGAGGGTAAAATAAATAAATAAATACATAAATAAACTGCACGTTGCTTTGTGCGCTTTTGTCGACGACGACATCGAGGCAAGATCTTTTGAGAAGCTTCACTATGAGATGAGCTGGGTCTAACCGTTTCTTCATGATAGGAATTTTTTTTATTCGGAGGCAGAAAAGAGGCGGAAAGCAATCACTGGGTTCGTGCGCAACGATGCACCAGGAGGACCTTCAAGGGTCACTCAGGCCGGTGCATGACAAAAACTGCAATAGAGCGCGAGTAGCTTTTTCTTGCGTAATTAACGGAAGCGACCACAGCCCCACTCTTTTTTTTTTCTTTTGACACCCTGTTAATATACTGCCCTCGCGTTGTGGTATTGCTCAAGATTACGGGGTGTTACGCTTCTCTGTCTGCGAGCACTAGCTCTAGGAAACGGATTCAGCGTGCAATTTCGCGATGCTTCGAAGAGAACGTTGCCCAACAGAGGGGCTGACCGAATTTCGCTCATTATCGTGCTCTTAAGTAGCAGGCTGCACGTGAAATGCTGCCCTTGAACAAGATTCATGCTTTACGACCTCTCATAAATTTAAGAAACATTTAGGAGCACGGTGCATGCCGAAATATGAGACGAATTAAAAGAAAAAGCAAATAATTTTAATGTCGTTCGCTCCGGAGGCGCGGACGAACTCGACAAGTTGCGTCACTCGCACCACGCTACACTTACAAAGCGCTTGCGAAATATACGCTGATGTTGTTGCGTTTCTTTCTGGCCATCATTTGGAGAAGCAGCGCTGTACGATCTTGTAATCATGATAAAGAAAACTTCGAGGAATA
This sequence comes from Dermacentor albipictus, assembly GCF_038994185.2. Lineage (NCBI taxonomy): Eukaryota > Metazoa > Arthropoda > Arachnida > Ixodida > Ixodidae > Dermacentor > Dermacentor albipictus. The sequence continues at coordinate 127,189,785 of NC_091828.1, forward strand.
GCATGCTATGTGACGTATATAGGTGACATTATTGCGTTATTATGAATTCCGCACTCTCATCCTTGCCCGCCTTCTCCCGCTGAAAGTAAAGCAAAACAAGCAAAAACACGAAACCTAGAAAAAAAAAAGAGAAAAGTGCTTCCCAGATGTACGCCAATCTGAGCAACTCATAAATCAAAGACGGCGAAGATGTGTAATGGGGTTTGTCGCAGCCTTCGCTAGACATGTTATAAGAATCGGAGAAAGTACTACAGGGGGTGTATTTGCTCACTGTATTTAGTGATGGCCCATGCCCAACGCCATCATGGTCGCCGCGAGGCTGTGACGCAGGCTGCGTTGCAGGACCATGCCGTCGGCTTTCACTGCCACGACTGCCTTGCAGACTCCTAGGTGACCTCTCACGCACAAAGTCGGTAAAACACGACGACAGAAACGAAAATTATGGATTACTGACTAAAAAAGAAAAGTTTCCCCATAAATTTTGGTATTCCAGTTAGTGTAGGGTAGGTAACTTTTTTTTTTATAATCACAGATAATTACGTTTTCGAGCAAAACTTTGAATGCCGCTGCACGTTGCTTACATGCAGCTTCTTTTTTTTTGAAGGGGGGGGGGGCGACATTTCGTTCCGAGCACGCCGCCGTGTGCCATCACACCGCGAGAATGGTCGAAGAAGACTCTGACAGCTCCGCTGTAAAGAAACAATAAAGTTGGCGGTCTTTTAAGGAAAAGCTGCGAAGAATGCCTGCACTGTCCTGACGACTGCGATAACGACGTCGATGAAGACGCACCAACGATCTCGAGAATGACGGCACCACATTGACGAAATCACGACGGCTCTGGTGTCGCAGAGTCGGTGTCTTTTTCCCAGTGTAGGACCTAGTTTACTTTTCTGCCTGCTTTTACTGCCGAGGAATCACGATTATTTTGAGAAAGAGAGAGAACGAGGACGTATAGGAATGTACGGAGGTTAACTTGAGGTAGGTTTCATCGGCTATCATTCACGTGGGGAAGGAAGTCAGGGAAATAAAAAGCGAGCGCAAGCGTATAGAAAGAGAGGCGAGCACGTAAACACGAGGATGACGCCTGCGGCAGGTTCCCGAAAGCCAGCTGACGATGAGCTCGTAACGAAGAAAATTGCTGCATGCAGTTAAGAAAAAAAAAGTGCTATGAAATCGATGACAGTGGCTAAGTGTGGCTTGTCAGTACATCGTCATTGAGTTTGCTGCAGCGCAGGCGCCATGGTCATAGAAAACACACGTCACAACACGCAGTACTGTGTGCAGCTTCATGTACCCTCTACTTCCACGACGCTGTGCCTGCACTATACTGAGGCACTCCAGAAGTACGTTGCAACAACACTGGCTGCCGTTGGAAAGACAAAAGGAGTGGCTGCACATGTCATCGTCTGTTGTTTCTCTACAAATCACACGTCGTCGTTTCTCGGTGCCAAAAAAAGAAAAGAAGAACAGTAGTGACGTGGTTCGTCGAAACACGATTACGATAGAGAGTATCGCCTGAGGGAGTGTCACGAGAACAGAAAACGAACAGAGGCGGTCGTTATTAATTGAAGGCTTAACCGCGTTGGAACTTTGCCCCTGCCTCGTGGACTTGCTAAGAATAGCACGCGTAAGGCCTTCTCTCAGCCGGTTTGCTCGCATAATAAAGAAGATGCTTTGCTCCTCGATCGCCGGGCATTATCCATGCTTCGTAGTCCTTAGTCGTGAGGTTGCCGCTGACCGAGGCAGTTACTCGTGTTAAAACAACTCCTTCTCGTTTAAGCAAGCGGTTGCACGGGTGGCATCATCCGTTAACATTATACAACTTTTTATCGTGACGGAGATAGAGAGAGAGAGTGAGAAAACATCTTTAATGAATGTGAGGATGGCTTGATTTTCAAGAGTGGTTCCCTCTTCACGGGAATCCATGCGTCATCTTGGCTGCGACCGCCCTCTCAACCAACATGCCGTCCCAATCAACATGCCGTCCGAGAGGCGGGAGCTGGACAGCAGCGTCTCCCACGACATTGGGATGAGACAGCGCCACTGTAACTTTGTCTGATTGAAACTATAATGCAACCTGGCAGCCCCAACGCGAGCAGAAGCTGTCCCTGGAATGCATAATCTATTAGGGCCACGTTTTAAGCAGGCTTATGATTCGTTCAAACACATTAATACACGGTCACTCGCCGGGGCCTTATTTTACCTTTGATACCCTTCTCGGTTAGGTTGTTTCTAAAGCCTGTTCTCGCGGTTCGTTATGTGCCCATAGATTTGAAGCGTGCTTGCCTCGTATTCTTACGCCGACGAAGAAAGCTCGTTGTATTTTAATTATTGTTCAAGAAAGCAACACATTTTAGGTCAACCTTTCTCGCTCTTGCTAAAGTTTCCCTGTTTAATTTTCATTTTTAAATTCTAGTTTATTTATTTCCAAAGCAAACTGAAATATATATATATTTTTTTCATATCAGCAAAATGGAGTAGCTAAAGCCCATACTGCTTCAAGCCTTTCTACTTGGACCTCATTTAACGTTACCTAAATACCTTCAACGTGACCAACCTACCGCGGTGACTTAGCGGCTATGGTGTTGCGCTGCCAAGCACGAGGTCGCAGGATCAAATACCGGCCTCGGCGGCTCCATTTTGATGGAGGCGAAATGCAAAAAAAAAAACATCCCCTTCCCGTACTTAGGGGGCGGCACCTTAAAGATTCCCTGGTTATTGAAGTTAATTCCGAGCCCCCTCCGCCCCCCCCCCCGCCCCCTGCGGCGTGCCTCATACTCTAATCGTGGTTCAGGCACGTAAAATGCCAGAATTCATTCAGTGTCACCTACAAGGGCCGTCACAGAGGGGGGCGCCAGAATAATTTTGACCACCCAGTGCTCATTACCCTACCAAATTTCAAAGCACAAGGTCGTCTTCACCTTCCTATCCGGCTGCTAAGCGCCTCTTTGAAACTAGGACGACGACAACGCGACATTGTGTTCAGACGCAATACTCCGTAGCCACGTAGCCACCCGAACGACAGCTCTTACGACACCATTGCCGGGGGCGAGCCCGCGTCATAAAAAGCGGTGGCACCTGCACCGTTTTCGGCAACGCTCGGGAGCCACGCGACCTGCCTGCGCGTGACTTGCAAGCACCCGCCGGTAAAGACACGGGCCTTCGACATGAGACGACGCGACCGTCGAATAAACCAGGCACGGACCGAGAACGAGTGCTCAAATCCCTGGGGGTCAAAAGGAGGTGGGGTGGGGCCGGGTGAAGTCACGACATAGGCTCGTGTGAACATGTGGACCACCAGCTGTGGCCGTCGCAGTTAGAATGTTCGCTGGTGCCGCGGGTCAGACAGGGAGCACAAAAGACGGCGGTTGTATAAGGCACAAAAGACGCTGCTAAGGGCAATATGTATTCCCAGCTCAGACAGCAGCCATACATCAGCGCACCGCCATCACGCACGTCTCGCCGAATTGGTCATCCGCTGAAAGTCTCACGCCACCGTGCCCGTACGACTACATTTTCCCAGTCATTCTTCCTCCGAACAGCAAGCGACTGGAACGACCTTCCCCATGAAATTGTAGCCATCACCTGTCCATCAACCTTCCTAGAAAAAGTTACATCCCACCTGCAGGGTGTCTACCAAGTTGACATTTCCAAATTCCCTGAGTTTTCCAGGTTTTCCCTGAGCACCTTTGCGAAATTCCCTGAATGAGCCAGAACTTTGTTTTATGTCAAGACAGGCCGACACCACGTTGCCCGATGCTGTAACTCTCTAGTAAGCATACTGAAACAAAAAAAAAGACTTCATCCAGTTTGAATAGTAAGGAGTAATATCTATTTTATTTAAAAAGAAAACAGAAGGAAGGTGTAAAATGCACAGAGAAAGAAATGGTAAAGCCCATTCCAAATTGAGTCGAACATTTTCAAACACGAATGAAAAGGAGATGCATACATAAGTAAATATTTTTTTAATATCAGCTATTTCCATCAACTGATAGCAAGCTCATCTGTATGAGGTCCTGAACTTTGTCACAACTAATTATTAAGGTTCTCTCTCAGCAGCTGGAAAGTCAACCTCAACTGTCCTGACATACTCTCAGCCCGTACACAACATCTCAGTGTTGGGTTTCACTGCTTAAACAATTTATTTTGGTTTGGATGAGGGTCACCTGTGTCTCAGCGTCAGCCAACACTTAGTTATTTTAGCTCAAGCTCCTTCAAAAATGCGCCGGCAATTCCTTTCCCGTTAATTCCTCAGTGCGTCGGTCCTTTCTGTTCTCATCCTCCTTCTACCACGCTTTCACCACATGGATCATCTGAAGCATCCTCTTGGTCAGTTGTACAGTGAACATTTGATTTTTCGGATTTCCGAGGGGCCGCAAAAAAAAAACGAAAAAAAAAACGGGCAGTCTGAAAAAAAATTAATGCATGTCTTTAACTGCCTTTAAGGGCTAAAATTACCACAGGCAAGTCTGAAAAAGCTCTGAAGGCCTGCCAGTACGCTTATTAGGCATATCAGGGCTTGTACTGAGACAGGAGACGGGGTGCACGCATGTGTAATTAAGGAATACATACTATGTCCCGTGACAATTGCCCCCTTCCCACGCTTGTTATGCTTCACCGCCTAACACTAGTGTACTGAGGCGAAGCTAACTTTCGGAGACTGGCATTACGCAATGCGCTGTGCTCTGCGAGTTTCAAAGCCAATCGCGAGGATTACAAAGGCGGAGTCGGTGCCATTGGTGATAGCGGCGAATTCTTTCAATGAAAAACATGGCACCGCATGGCAAGAAGCTTAATAGCGAACATAGAAGCAGCTAGGCCTAACGTTGCCGCGGTGGTGGTTACGGCTGCCAGCGGATCTGCCTGCGAGAGTGCCGGTTCGAGGCGGCGAGATAATCAAAATAGCGGCGGTGGCGGCTTTGATTAATGCCATTTCAGACCTGCAGTCAGGGCAGTATACATTGACTATATGGAGTACGCGGTGGTGCCGCAAAACCGTGCAAATTATTGGGCATGTCCGAAAAATCGGGCGTCTAGAAAATCGGTCGTTAACTACTCTGGCAATACATCGTGCCGATGACACGGCGTCAATGACGATTCGTTGCGATTCCTCTGTTACTGGAGCCAGCATTAACACGACTTTCGTTCCCTTTCAATAAAGTTACAGCTAATTTTCCCTGATGGAAGCACAAATTCCCTGAGTTTTCCCTGAGTTTTTCCAGACTGTTCAAATTCCCTGAGAATTCCCGGTTTTCCCGGTTTTCCCGGTTGGTAGACACCCTGCACCTGTCATCATGAAAAAAAAAAGAATGTTTTACTTTCTCACGTTAAACCCACCCCTTATGTAAAACCCCCTGCAGGGGGTCTTTAAGGAAATAAAAATGAAATGAAATATGTCGAATGGAACAAAGCAAAGAAGGGAGAAGGCGTGGATAAGGGGAGGGAGTGCGGAAAATGAAAGAAAGCCTGGGAAGAGAGCGAAGAGCGAAAGAAGAATGCCAATTGAGTGACTAAGAAATACAAAAATAAGAGGTCAGCGTGTGCATGGGCTCAGCACTGGCTTGAAAAATAAAAAAAAGTCATGGAAGATTGACAGACAGACATATATATATATATATATATATATATATATATATATATATATATATATATATATATATATATATATATATATATATATATATATATATATATATATATATATATATATATATATATATATATATATATATATGGTACAGTTATCCGTGTCTGTAACAAGTTTGGTTCTATTAATATTTTCGGTGCTTCTTTTTTTTCCACCGGCGCTCTAAGCTACTCTTGTTTATCTGGACTTCTGACCGGTCAATTCTTTATTCCGCTTTGAATTCCAACGCTTCTGGAAGGTGGACATTTCCTACGCGTCATGCGGGGTGAACATCTTGACACTCCATTAGGATGTGCTGAGTCACCTCCGAACTTTTCCTGCGGCTTTTTGTGTGGCGTTTTGCGTGCCCCAGAGACTCTGAGAATGATAGCGCCTGTGCACGAATTTCAGAGGCCACAACATTCAGTGCTGTAGTGGACGAGGACGGCTATGTGTGCATGGCAAGAAAGATGTAAAGTTCTTCTTGAAAAGATGACGCCGTCTGCTGCGAGAGCCGCGCTGCTGTAGCACTAAATAAGGTTAGAACCGGAGGAAGCGCCGGATTTGGTTTATTTATTCCGGCCTCCAATAGAACAGAGCCATTACGAGCGAAGCTTTGATGTATATGATCGATATCCATGATTAGTATAGGGCAGTCCACGCGTTCCAGTTGCCAGCATGCGGACCCTCCACATCTAGTGATTCGTCCCCATCACAATCCAAAATTAAAAAATTGAAATCATTGCGGGGACACCATTTTTATTTGTAGGAAAGCCACTTTTAAAAAGAAGCATTCCGTTGTAAATATAAGCAAAAGGTGTGCTTTCTTAAAATAAAGTTCAAGAAGAATGGTTAGCTATTTAAGAGTTTAAAAGAAATAGTATTACTGAGTGCCCAGGTTAATAATAGTATTAGTTAGGAGAAAATTAAGAGCATTTGTTAGAGCACCTTTAAGAATACTTCGCGAATGTGAGTTTCTGTTTGGTGGATACCGGTCTGGAGACCGTCACTGGATGTTGCGGTTTCCATCACTGCGTGCCTCGAGGCTAAGGAGAAAATTGCGACGATGCGATGAACCGGACCATATTGCAGCCACAAATACTGCCGCAGAAGATTTTAAAGAAAACTTTCGCCAGCTTCCCCTCCCCACACTATTTTTAACGATGATAAGTAGGTTTACTGAAGAAACTATAACGCCTCTTACGAGCTTCTGCTAGCGTTCTAAAAAAAAAGTAATAATAGCGCTAACAGCGAGTGTTCTTGGGAGCGTTGTTGTGGCTGCCCGACAGCGCACCCTATTCCCCTCCACACCTGAGAGACTAGTGCTTTCCTTCTTGGAAAACAGCTTTCCATCTGCTTCGCCCGACACTTTATTCGTTGTAAGTGTGCGACGCTGCTCTAGATTTCTTGCCGCCAGGTTTTCGTAGCAGACGCTTCGACAGAATCATCCCTGGGCTATGGATTTATGATTGAGTCCGCGAACTTAATTTCACGCCCGAAGACGTCGCGGAAACTGGATTCCACGGCTGGCGAAGCAAACGGGTTTTACAATTTTTTGGTATGCCTTTAAGATGAAAAACATTGCGTTGAAACTAACGCGCTTCCTTGATTTTTCAAAGCGTGTAATTTTATCTAGAAACCCCCGTGGCTGCCGTCTATGACGAGTCTGTGAAGCCCGCATCAAGGATTCGGAATACACTTTGCTGCAGGCTTGAGATGTTTCGTGCTCCGTGTTGGCAACTTCTCTGGAAAACTCTCGTGCTAATCTAACACTGTATTTATGTATATTTTGATGCAGCAAAATGCTTCTCAAGCGTGAATATTGATCCATGCGGACTTCGCACTTCCAAAATCCCACCGACGTGCAGAAACGCCAAGCGACCGCAGTATTGAATCAAGAATTAACGAGATACTCCTTCGTTCGGATGTTTAGAATATAAATATTCCAAGGACTCTTATACGTTTTATGTGCAATCTGCGAACTGCGCACTTATTTCCATTTACGCCCCCCTTTACTGGTCGTACCAGACATTGTAATGAAAATTCTCCAAATGTAGACTCATCGTTCTTTCCAGTTTAGAAAATTTCCTAAGCAAGATAAATGAATAGGGTTTCAAGCGTGTAAATTGTGGTATAAAGTTTGTAAACAGAGATAAGGTGCCTCAGAAAGGCTGGCCAACGTTTCGATAGGAGGACCTATCTTCGTCAAAGGCGTCCTCGTCATCCTCGGCATGTTAGTTTTAAAGGGTTAGTGCAGTGACGTCACGTGCGGGTGTTGTCGCTGGCGGCTGGTTTTAAAGGGAGAGACTTCAGAGGTAACAAGTGCTGTCGTCTGACGTCTGTGCGCTTCGTTCACAAGACGACGGGACAAGAGCGGGAGAGTGAGGAACGCGGGGAGAAAAGAAAACAAAAAAGCAGAAAAAGAACCAGGGCGACACCAAGACAAAAAAAACGAGAGAAAGTACAAGAAAGAGAAAAGATTTAAGAAAGACAGGGGCCTGGGAGCGCGTTGGGGAGACGAAAGGTTAGGAAACATTCAGGGGTGTCGTTGGCGGCATGTTCTTGTGGCATTGGGAGAGCCGGTCAGGCGGTCAGTAACACAAAAGACAAAAAAAAAATGAAAACATGAGTTGAAAGAGTGACTTGAGTAGCATAGCAGCAATACGTCGAGTAATTTTGAAAGAGTTAAGATGGCGACGAGGCGTCTACGGTGCAATCTATGGGGTGACGAAAGGCAGCGGCGTGGTCTTTCAAGGGGCATTGCCCCAGGCGCTCAACGTAGGTGTCGTTGCGGCGGCATCCAGAAATGGCCATACCTTGGGCTGAGGCGCCTAAAAAGGCATATTGACTTCGGAATGTGTTGGTGAGGGTGTTTCAAAAAATATATAAAAAAGGGAAAAGAGAGGGGGGGAACCGAAACCAGAATAACAAATAGGAGGGTGACTTCGGGCAAGTGTACACGGGAGAAGGGTGTCGTATAGTAGATATAAACGTAAAAACCTGTAAGGGTATATTAGAGTACTAGGCAGGAAAAATTTTCGAAATGGAAGAATGGGTGAGGTTAAGCATTAAGGTTAGCTGGTGGCATGATTTGTTTTGTGTATTGGTTGATGATATGAGAATTTCAGATTTAAGTTACCGCTTTTAAAGATTCTAGGTTGCCACGTGCCAAATTAATTCCCGTCGGGTGTGGGCAATTAAACTTCTGTGTGAGGATGATTCCGTATATTTCCTTTTGCGAGGGGAACGGAAATTTGTTTGTAGTATATAGCGCCTTGCTTTGTCAAATATATGACCATGTTCATTAATGTGGCTGGCTACTGCTTTAGGTAAATTGTATTTTGTGTCGGCGCGGTGACCGTTGAGTCTTGTATGAATTTGTTGTCCAGTCTTACCTATGTATTGTTTGCTACAAGCGGCGCATTCTAGACAGTAGACTACGTTGCTTGATGTGCAGGTGAAAGCCGAAGTTACCTTTTCTGCATAATTCGACGCTGTACTTTTTACTGTAGTAGTAGATAGAATATGTTTGCATGTAGAGCGCCTGGGGCGCCCACAGGGACTGGTTCCCCACTTCCTCTTTGTCTTTAGTTTGGCGTGCACAACAACATCTCTAGAAAGAGAGAGAGAGAAGGGAAGACGGAAAGGCAGGGAGGTTAACCAGACTGAGTCCAATTTGCTACCCTCACGTGGGGAGGGGAATGGGGAGTGAAAAAGAGAGAGAGAACTTAGGCGTAGGATGTCTATAGTCGGGCACTCAAGTCTGTTGCCCTCAGGTAGCGAAAAAGCGCTCGAACTGCTTTCTGGGCCAATGAACTGTGAGGCCAGGCTCCCAAGATCTTCGCTTCCGTAAATGGCCTGTCATCCAGTCTATTTAAGGCACACTGGAGAGTCTCACGTTGTTTATCGAAGCGAGAACAGTGGCACAGAAGGTGACTGATGGTCTCTTCACACTTGCACTTAGCGCACATTGGTGAATCCGCCATTCCAATACGATAGCTGTAGGAGTTGGTGAATGCTACTCCTACCCACAGCCGACACAGCAGTGTTGCGCCACGTCGTGGAATTCTCGCTGGTAATTTAAATTTCAGTGATGGGTTGAGGCTGTATAAACGACACTTAGAGTTTTGTGGTGTATGCCAGCAACCTAACGTGATGGTACGAGCGAGACTGCGCAGCTCTCTTGCAGCGTCGACTCTGGATAAAGGTATAACGAGTGTCGGTGAGCCAGGCTAATTAGTGTTGCGTCTGTAGGCTACTCTGGGAGGGTCGCGAGAAATCTTATTAGGTTCTGGTTGCTGGCGAGAATTGGGTAGTATTTGCTGAGGATGTTATTCACGTTTGGGAGTGCGTTTGAGAATTTAGTAGTGAGAAGAGGCGTTGTTGTTCTTGTGATCTTCGGGCGGAGCTTGAGGACTGCGGCTCGGTCAAGTTTCGTTGCAATGGCGTAGGCTGTTTGGATGTCACTGTTTGGGTGGTTCCTGTTTGATAGGGTTTCTTTAAGATGATCGAGTCTATCTATGTAGTCTTGGTTTTCAGCGCTATTGTGACGTAGTCATGTGGTTTGGACTTTAAAGATGCCTTTTTTGCAATGTCTAGGATGGTGGCTGGTATATTCTAGGTATTGTTGTTTATGGAGAGTTTCCTATACAGCGTTGTCCTTAGCTCCCCATTGTCAATGTATATTGCCAGCGCTTACATATTGAAAGGAGGACATTGCTTCGGAACATACAAATAACAAATAGAACGAAATGAGGGAAAGAGGGTGGGGAGCTGTTAATAAAACTCGGAGAGCTTTCCCTGGCGGCATGCATAGCAAGCTACTCCAGATAGGTGGGATCTGCACAGTGCTTGTCATAGATGCACAACATGCACAAAGCACACCACAATGCTCACATAACTAAACAGGATTGTTAAGACTACCTGCATCTTGGGGCACGAATCCATTTGTAACCTTCCTCAAAAAGAAAGGCATTCCCCATGCTTGTGTGCAACAGATAATGTTCTCCGAACGACCCAGAACATTTATAGAACATATGGACACGTGGTAACACGTTCCAGAACATCGGAAAACGCTTCCGTACGGAGCAATATCCAGCCCACAATGCCAATCTCGCCTGTAGCCAACGCCCGAACAAACCAACAAACCAGCGATAATTCTGACCAGTCAGAACCAAATATCCGCCCGCAGTAGCCGACCAGGGACAACCTATCAAACGAGGGAATGCACTCTTTGAAATTCTTGCCTGTTCAACCAAATGCCGCTCTGGCTTTCACAACGCTGATCAGTACTAGTGAAACCTCCTATACACCATAATCTTTTCATACAGTTCATACCTTAGTAGTGAGAGCAAAGCCTATTGTGAAAATCTGGCTATCAGTCAGTAGTCAGTATTTAGTGTGGTTCAATTTCACTCAGCTGAACTCTTCGTCGATAACATCGTCTTCTAAGATCGCTTATAAGTGACCCGGATTTTGGAAAAGTGAAGAGCAAAACACAATTTGCAGCAATGTCACAGAAGAGCGGATTTTCGGGGAGCACGCTCTCCGGCCACTTTCGGGCAATAAGTAAGCTGCATGACTTTCAATGGGTCCCAATGAAAAAGATGTTCGGTTTTTCGTTTTGCTTTGAGACGCTGTCGATTCCTTACAAAGCACATCTGCGACATTTTTACGGAGGAATTCTGCCGTAGTTTTAATCTCCTTGCCCCATAAGAAGACCAATTTAATGAGGATATTCGACTCTCTTGGGGGTCGTAGAGTCTATACGTCTTGCGAAAGAAGCGCCACTAATAAGACACGATTATGAAGAGCTCAGGGGATCCAAAAAAAAGCGATTCCCGTTTCGACATTCTTATGTTTACAGACGACGTAAAGCAGAATTCTTCCGGGTTAGTAAGCTGTTTTCATAGTTTAAACATTCAACCTCTTCATGAACTCTTTCTGTTTAGGTTAATGATCGTGATTTATAAGTTATTTCGTAATATTGCACATATAGATGGCTTTGTCATTGAAACTTTTGCAAATACTAACATTAATAGGGTCTCTGAACTCGATAATCGTCTTTTACCTAAAGTGCGCACAAACTATGGTAAGTTCACTACCACGTTTGCGGGAATCAAACAATGGAATTCTATTCCACATATCATTAAATCATCACCTACAGAGCATATCTTCAAGAACTAAGTTAAGAAATGTTTTATGCAACAATCTTTTTGTTCATCCTAACAACTGACTTTTGGGATTGTAACAATTTTTTACTTAAATATAATACTACATGTTATATTATTCCTATTTTTATTGTATTCTAAACTTGCATTGCTTCTTTATTACAGAAATTTTCTTTGAATTCTTTTGCCTTTCTAAACAGCTTTCTATTTTCTTGTTTTTCGCACTGTTGCTTTTTTTTATTGTCTGTAAAGTCACCGTAACCAATGCTTGATCTATATCTCGTTTTTTTTTCGTTCACGTATGGGGATTCCCCTGACAGTTTCTAACTTTGGGGCTCCCTGTGTAGTACTAATTTTTGTACACAATTCCTTGTAAAACTGACATCATTGGCGAATAAACTTGAAACTTGAAAACTTAATAAAATGGAACTGTCACATGTTTACTTTGTTGTCAAAATAATTTCGCCATTATTACTATCTGCATGTCAAGAGTGCTGCATTTCATGCACAGGAAACCAGTGGATAATGGATAAGAAAATTCAACCTAATGGGTACCACACCCGTTTTCCAATGTAAATTTTGCTGACAACATGTGTATAGTGGCTCCATCCCATGATACATTTAAAGGGCGTTTGACAAAACAATGCATCAAAATACACAAAAGGCTCCGCAGTATTCTACCGCAACTTCTAACCTGAAATATGAGTGTCTTTAATGTTGCCTAAATGCTGGTTACATGTCGAACCACAGTGCGATTTACCAGAACTACAAAATTCACTCTTTCTTACTGACGAGGACCCGTGATTGCACCTCTGTCGTTAGTCATAAAACAATGAATCACGCATAAAGCTTGTACGTAGAATGTCAACTCATTGGTAACTCTATAGCACAAGGACATCCTAAAGAAATAATGCATGATTATCAACGGCTTCTGCGATGGACTTTAATTGTTTACATCAGGAATCGTTCTTGGCTCGTTGGGTATGCGCCACAAGGCATGTGACCATGCTCAATAAATCATTCACAATGTTTATGTGCCACGGTAACACACCGGGTGCAGAATCTCCAAATGTATATACACATGTGTAATACTTTTCTGTGCATGTACCAGTCATCACAATTCTCACATCTATGAATATCATTCATCATCTTAGTCCTCGGTATATCGCGGCGCAAATGTTAAACGAAATTACATGCATAGCATCCACTTATAGGGTATTTATTGAGCGCATTCACTAAAGCTTCATTTCGGATAGTTTCCAACCGGATATGTCAGGCCTGCGTAATTTTTTTAACCATTTCTAAGCTCTGAGACAGATTGAAGGCATGCGGCCTGATGACGTACAATCACTTTCACGTTTTTTTTTTTTTTTTCTCTCCGAATGGCTGTTCCCGATAGGGTTACAAGATGAAATGAGTTTTCCTATCTGCAACAACCGGTTGAAAAGAATCTAACAGGGAAGGAAGCCTTTGTCTAGAGCCAACTTCTCAGCAAGGATAGTTGTTTTCGTCAGGAAAGGAGCAGTTTTCCTCGAAAGTATTGTATTGCTCCGTCTGCTCCAAAGGCCGTGCAGATAGCAGCCCTTGTTTTTCGCGAGTAAAAACAATAGGCCAAAGCAGGCGCCAGACAGCTCCTGAGCTAGCTTTTTATGTCAAATAGAAAGTGCAAGCACGTGTAATACCCCTGTCAAGCAGGCAAGTTAAGTGCACTTACGGGGAGTGCACTTCGGGACCTTGAGTGACACTTTAGGCTATGCGGTGCTAAACGGGAAAACATTTTTGTTCACACGCATTGCTGTACTTCTGTGTTTCATTATGCTCAATGAAATTTCTTTTCATAGACACTGTATAGATTCTAATAACCTTTTTTGGTGTTCTATACTTGAGTTCGCTGCTTATAACTGGTCTATCAATGTACCGTGTATGGTTTTGCTGCCTGCCAGGCGCTGCCGCTCAAGCCTTCAAAGGCTTTGGCAGGCCTGTATGAATGTAGCGATTTGATCATTACAATAAAGGTATTATTATTATTATTATTATTATTATTATTATTATTATTATTATTATTATTATTATTATTATTATTATTATTATTATTATTATTATTATTATTATTATTATTATTATTATAGTGCACTCATCATTCATCACCTGTCTGTCTGGCGCGACTACGTCGCTAATCGGGAGAGGCTGCGCGTGGCTGACGCGTGGGCGAGACCAACAGCAGCCGCCGCAGACAGACCTCAGCTCATGCAGCACTTTGTTTCCACATATGGTATCAGTGGATGCGCTCGTCACATACCGTTGGTGAACAGACGACGGCGCGCTACTTCCACAGAGCCCGTCTTGCGCGTCACTACGATTTTCTTCTAACGCTTTCGCCATACCCTCCTCCTCTGCTTTCCGCCTCATGGTTCCGCTACGCCCTCCTCCTCCAGTTTCCTCTTCGCGCTGTCTTTGCTATCGCCGTCTTTCATCGCCCACTGAATTCCGCGTTCGCTCTTTCATCCTTCGCTGTGCTCGTTCACTCAGTTACGTCGAGGGACGCCGACGCTAAACGCAGGAATGGGTGCCTAAGAGCTGTGCTCTAATATACAACCTTCCTTCGGCGGTTCGCCGGCGCCATTCACTGCAGTGCCTTCACGTTCTCTCAAACGGCTGCTCTTCCTAGTTGGGATCCGAAGGTCAGCACTCTGTCTGGACTGACAGCATAAGGCACAGCGTGCCTTCTGGGAAATGCAGTTTAACTATGGCAACAAATTTTGAGCCATCATCGTGTAACAGCCTTCGCGCTTGAGCGGAAAAGACCACGTGGCCTTTGAAGAAGAACAGATACTTGACATACAAAAAAAGTCGCTGAAGAGACAAAGCCATATCCACTCTCCAGACAAGTGCCGCTATCGATTCAAGGACGACAGGGTCGAAAACGGCAAGCACGAGATGAAACAATAGAAACCTAACGAGGTAAATGCTTGGAAAGATGGCGCGGGGGGGGGGGAGATAGAATCAGAACGGCAGTCAAGAAAGTTATAGGTTGACGGGAGCAGACTCTTCGAACGAGTCAAAATCACATGGGGGCAGCTAAAGACCCGCCCTCGCTTCCCTTCATCCCAGATTTACTCCGCGAGCACGTGTAATCCGAGGCAAATGAGGCGAACAGTAAAGCACAAGGTTGCCGTGCCCCGGAGGCATCTTGTCCTTCCTTATGTCAAGTTCCTTCCACAGGGCACTACCTTTTGTCTTTTTTTTTTGTCTTCCTAAGTGCTGCAGATTTGCTATCGTGTTCTCCAACTTCTTTCTTGTGTTTGTGTTGTACTCTTCGTGCTTCCGTCTTAGGTTTCCGTGCCTCCCTTTTTATGGCGTGAACTCCTAGCAACATGCTCAGCTTTCTGTAGTTCTTGTTTTCAAACCACTGACGTGGCTTAACTTTCTTTTCTGTTTAAGCTCCGCTTTTCTTTTTATCTCTTTCTTTCTGAGAGTTCTTCTTCGCCAAGGCTGACGATCGCCTTGTTGTGTACTACTGGGAAGCCCACAATCAGGTCTATCTCGCGAAAATAGCGTCCTCGTGCCTTCCCTGGCTGTCCCCGGTCGTAAGGGGTGAACAGGTTGAATCTTCGCTTGCGTTTTTATTTTATTTCTTTTGAGTTCGCAGACAATCTGTTCTATCTTTTCCTGAGGCAGAGTGCCTTTGCGCGCTCCCGAGCTAAGCGTAGAGCCTTCGCCGCCACGTATTCCCCTGTTGTGTGCAAAAAGAGGCGAGTAGCTCAGCTTGCTTCTGAGAAGTTAGATCGAGGGCAAAGCTTGCGCGGCTGTTGGGGTGCGAGTCCTGCCATTCCGAGTCAGTTCATCCTGTTTGCTTCACCAAATAAGGCGCACAACATCTGACAAAATATGCCCAACAAGGCAGATAGCTCAGATTCTTGATCGCCTTCTATGATGTTTGATTTACGTTTCCCCAAGTTTTCCTTCTCTCTCTTTTTCACGTGATGTACGCGCACTCGTGAAGAGAGAGATGGAAAGGAGGAGACTGTAGGTGGCGCGACATTCTGCTAGCGCCGCCATTATACGAAGGCGAGCGCCTCGCGTATATTTGCACGGGAATAGAACAAGCTAGCGCGCCCTGCCGGACCAGCCAATTCAGTCGGCCGCACCTCTGGACCATCACCATCATGGCTGGCCGGCTCCGATAAACCACGGCTGTGGTACCCAGGCTGTTATTAGTGGCCAAGTGGTGATCCGGACATGGTTCGAACACACACCCTCCAAACACGCAAACAAAAGAAAAAAAATACGCAGCTTAACCGGCTGGGAATAACTAGTTTGTTACCCTACACTGGGGACGGAATTACCGAGCTGCTCGGAAGATAAAAAGGAGGAACACCAACCAAAGAAGAATAACCGACCTGCTTTCGCGCAATTTGGTTACTCTTCAGGAAGCTAACTGATGCTCGCACTACCTTCAGATGTGAGTAGAAGTCCCGTCGACAAGTTTTACATCTACTTACAGCCACCCTATACAAACTGGACAAACGCCCACTGACAGAAAATAAGATCCTTGGATACTGGCCTACGCGAACATCAGCGCGATCGGCTATGAAAGCGCTGCTGCGGTATTTAAAAGACACTGGACTTTCTGACAGATTGTGACTTCACTGTGTGACGCAGGATTGTACGGTGCACTGCATAACACTAGGAACGCCTTTGCGGGCTGCGTGACAGTGCCCACAGAAACAGTTTGTGTGTACGTGCGTGTGTGTGTAGTTTCTTTTTTTTTTAATCCTTCTACCTCTCACCTATCGCATCCCCTTTCCCCTCCCCCAGTACAGGGTTGCCAACCGGAGATAATCTCTGGTTAACCTCCCTGTCTTTCCTTTGCCTTTCTCTCTCCCTCTCTCTACAGGGCTTTGTCTTCCAAGAGAATGGGGGCGGGCACGTACGTACATAATACTGCCGGCCTGAATGACCTTTCGGACACATGCAGTGCGGTTAACCACTCCCAATCATAGTCGTCAGCGAAAGGCGTGCAACAAGCTGCACTGCAGTGCAGCCGTTTGTAGCAACGCTCCGGTGGCCCAAAAATATGAAATGCAATACAAGCCGTCAAAAAATTCGATGCGAGGTGGGGAGCCTTCCCAGGCAGGGGCTGGGGAAGTTCCTATGACGTAGGTAATCAATTGCGCCTGCGCACCACGTTGCAAGACTGCGCAACGTCGATACGCTGCCTTTCAGTGTCAGTAACTAAGACAAGAAGTTGCAGAGAAAAGCGAATTGTCTTCTTTTTTTTCCACAAATACGACAAATTTATTTCCTTTTTCGAGTCGCACCAATTCATTTAGTGATGTTATTGGTGGCCTATAGGCAACCAAAACTGATTATTTATAAATAATCAGTAAAATACCCTGGTACAATTACTCAAATTCTTCATTCGCCAATCTCTGCCTCGCCATTTTATTCCAAGGCGGATATGTGTGCCTCCATTTGTCACCACTTCTAAAGACATGAGAAAGTTTATTTGCGTACCATCGGGTTGAAGCTAAGCTAATTTCCAAGGCAAGAGCGTTTTCTTGAAACCTGATTCCATTTTAGGAAATTGGTTTTCTTTTTCTTCCCCTCATCACCCCCCACCCCATATTGACCATTCATTCGACACCACGGGAGGTAGTTTTAACTATAGTTTGAAAAATATTAAGACGTCTAGGAAGGATTACAGCATGCAGAAGATAGAATTCAAAGCAAATAACGGTAATCGTCGTCATTATTTAACGACTTTACTTAAAATTTAGCGTTTTGGACTGTAACCTGGTGACGTTGTTCCCCGAGAAATGGCATACACTGCTGCCTTCGACATAGTGTGATACGTCGAAATGCGCTGCAAGAAAGCCCCTCGTCTCTTCTTGCTCTCGACTTACCACATTACCTAGTTGATTTCGCTAGGTCAAATTCAGAGCAAAGCCGCCTTCTACAGCTTATAAGCTCATCTCGGTGATGGAACCACCAGCGTCTACTCTCTCGCGCCCGGCTAGACGGTAGATGTGGCGTGACATAGCATGGTAAGAAGCAACGTAAGATCCAGTCGTGCGAACAGTCTGTAGCTGTGTTGTTCACCGGGCGAGACATTGTCACCATGTCGAAGATTCTGTACCTTCTCCCACGCTGCCCACGCGTAGCTCTATTAGCCAGTTCCGTCAAGCGATCGGTCAGATTGCAGTTAAAACCTAACCCACTCGGTGTATCTTGCGAGGAGTTTGGGTGAATACAATTCCTTTCTTTTTTTTTCGGTTCCAGACGACTTTCTTTTGTTTCACCTTAAAAACTCAGTACTGCTGTTTTTTTTTCTTAACGCGGGACAAAAGACCAGTCTATGTGACGATAATCAATGCTAAGTGTTCCTTCACCTGATAGAGATACTGTTGCTCCGATCCCTTATATCTTGAATACTCCGGAGGACAAATCTGCCAAGAGTAAACTTCCTATAGGACCGTTCGATTATTTGTTAAGCAAAATTTAGGCACAAATTTTCGCGACTGCTTGGCCTAAACGCCACCTTTCAGATAGAATTGATAGATTAACCAAGGGTATACTGTAAGCATGCCTACGGCTGCTAACGACTTCAGTTTCGTGTAGTTAATACCTCCTTTCCTTAGTTGAGGGACTAAAGAATTCTTTTCGTAACAGCACCCGCTACAATATGATTCATTTCAGATAGCTCCACTCGACAAGGAAAGCACCTTCCGAAAGTTCACGACTGAAAATAAAGCAATATGCCTTTAATAATAAAACAGAAAGAAACAAAAGAACAGACCAAACCAAAGGGAAAATTATGCCAATCTGCAGCTTATATACTGTCTGATTGGTTTGTTTCCCTGATTTCTTTCACGTTAAACTCTAATCATGTAAACACGATGCCGAAAGCTCTCGGTTCTCTCCTACACTGTACATTTTCGTCTCTGTATAGCTAAACATTCCCCCGTCTATAGTTTATCGATTACTTACCCGAATGCAATTTGCAGAGATTGTATGCGCAATACTTCCGAAAGTAGGAGTGAAACCCAATACAAAGCCGTTACGGAGAGCATGATAAGGTCCGTTCCTATACTTCCTGGATGTTATCACATTGCAGAGCACGAAATTGAGTACGCGGACAAAGACAAGAACACCAGGCGAACGCCTGATACCCCATACAACGCGATACCACACCGATTCCGAATATGTTTTCACGGAAGAATAGAAAATATGCACACAGGTCATAAGTTCAGCCGACACACAATCGCCATTCGATTTTACCCGTTGCGCTGCCTGCACTTCCTCATCGAGCAGGAATTCCTCCTCGGAAAAGCGCAGCACCGATAAAACCTACACTGTTCCTCTCGTCGCCAGTAAACCCCCTCACCATCCATCCACCCCCGTCAACACATCTCTATGGCCTTTTCCCCAAACCGCGTCCTCCGCCGCAAATTTCGCGGCGGTACGTAATCGAATCCAGGGGCGCTATAACGTAAAACTATTCCAAACTTTTCTATTCCAATTCTGCTATCAGCCCTTCGCGATTGGCCAAAAACTTTTTTCGACCACCCCCCATTTCACCTGTCTGTCACGCGACGTTACAAAAACCGCAATACCTCCCCATCTGATATGATGTGTGCACACTGATTATGCATGATTTGACAGAAAAAAGAAAAACAGTTATTTCTGATTCGACCCCCTTTTCCCCATTAGCCCTCGGCTATTGGTAAAAAGTTTTCGGGCTGCACCCACTTCACCTGCCTGTCACGCGACGTCACAAAACCGCATGAACTCACCGCGTCAAAGTGACGTGTACGCGATAAAGATGCATTAATATGCCGAACAAAACTGAATTTTTTTTCGGAATAGCCGCAGGCTGCCCCGTTCCGAAAGGAATAAAAGATAGCTGCCGCCGATCGCTGAGACGCTGGCTACTCGCACCTGCCGGAGAGCATGGGTGTATTTGCGTATAATAAAACTTCTTGCGTGACCGTGTAACGTCTTTAAGCACTTTCAACACGTTTACTACCTCATTCTGCCAACTCTTCTTTGCTGAGGGTCAATTTTTAGCCTCATTCTTAAGCTTCCGTTGCATGCCGCCGCGATTTTCGACCAGCCACCACAAGCTAAGTAAGGGAAAGGCGACCAATCGCAGACGCCGGCACCACCCTCTTCATCCGGTTATCGGTTTTCAGTGCACTGGCTCTGCCCTAGTGAATCCCTCTCCACTTGAGCGTTCTCCTCGCCTCTTGTCGGCCAATTAGATAAAACAAGCGGCTCAGTGTAGGCAATGTTATTCGTTTTTGAAGCAAACAAAAGGGACCTCCTATGAACGAGGAGAGCGTTTGATTGGTCTGTTCAGACAACCCTATGGGTGACCGCCCGGTGCTTGCGTCGGTGGTTACGCAAATTTGACGTCAGGAAATTGGAATAGAAACATATTGGAATAGTTTTACGTTATAGGGCCCCAGGCTCGTCGCACACGCGGGACAAATGAGGGTCGCCTGTGGGAGAACGGGACGAGGCGAAATTCTATTTGTGGCCGTGCCCAGCCTATTGGGGGAAAGCGCGGCGACTATACGCTCGTGGAAGGGCGACCGTGACATAGTAGGTGACACAATTTCGCCGGCTGCTCGTGTTCGCGCTCGAAAGCTTCGCGCACAGCCGAGATTGCGCTTTGATCAGGACTCCCCGATTAGCACGTCGGCCCTCCTTCTTCCGCGACTGCTTGTCCGTTTAGTTCCCGCCGCCCATCCCGCATGCCGCCGCCGAAGGCCGCGAAGGAGTTCGCTTTGTTTCACGACTAGACGTGGCCGCTGTGGGGTAAGTATAGCTTGGATCAGGCTCACATTCGCCATATTTAGTCGCAAAACATTGCGCAAGTTTTCGTAATATGGGTCCGCCGAACTTCCGCAAAACAATCACACTGCAATACATGCACGTTAGGAGACTTGCGTAATACTGATAACCTTGGGCTGCAGTCAGGCGACGCTGGTTTTCAGCCACCATCGGGAGGATTATTCACGGGTGGGCCCTAGTAGCCGGTTGCCTAGCCAACCCTGTGCTCTTATTTGTGCTTTCTTCACCTGTGTTTATACTCTCTTACGTTGTTTTTCTCTTGTGCCGTTACTCAAGCAGTATGTCTACGTCGAAAATCCCGGCCATAAAGTACACATAAATAAAAGAGCGCAAAATTTAACACTGCGTTCAATGAGCCAACTTTTGAACTCCTCCAAGAACGGTTACTTCATTTCATTTCATTGATTGAAGCCTTAAAGGCCCGGAGGCATTACATAAGGTGGGGCCAAACAATGTATGAGGAACTCTTCATCACACAAAAAAGGAGGGAAAAGAGGAAGGAAAGATAGACGAAGAATAGAAAAGGAAAGAACGCTCAGGAAGGAAGCGAGCAAGCGGCACTATCATCGAAATCACTGTGTAAAAAAAAATTAAACATGCGCACCATCATTGATTCACCGGTCACACAGTTCACTAAAGTAAATTTTATAGCCCACCCATAGCTCGCTATTCGTTTTTCAAGCTCATAAGCAACTTCGCAGTGAGCAGCGTCACTATAGGATAAAGCGTTGTAGGGAACAGGGTTTCCCGTTTTTTGAACCAAGCACGCTTCACGCATCGGGCGGTCATCGATTTGGAAGGCTGACCCGATCACGTGGCCGAATACTCTATCGTTCGCAAGACCACTTCGGTCACGCTAGATGACCGCACGGGATCGCTGCGCCAGTACCCAAGATATAGCAGTATGCCGCGCTTTATGGTTTTCTGCCCTCATTTTCGCTGCGCTGTGTAAGGGATCCGGAATGTCGCAAGACTCGGCGTACGCTGCAGCTACTGCAGTCAATAGACACTTTTAGTACTGCGTCATGACGATACGTACGCAGAACGCATGCGCTTTGCGGAACTTTTAGCGCATGTCACGTTAGAGCCTTTTAGTACTGCGAACTTCCTACGTATACCTAAGCGGGCGGGCGTTGTCAGGCGCCGGCTGCGTCGGAACGCGTTGGCCGCGTCCGCCAGCACGTCGAACCATCGGTCTAACTATAGACGTTGTTGATCTCGCCAACGTTACGTCACGTGTGGGCGCGTTCACGCAACGTCGAACTAAATTTAGGCCTTTGAGAGATTCTTCTCTTTATACGGATGCAATACACGAATCATATCGAGAAAAATTAAAACCGAGTACTCGCTTTCTGAGGCTGGCACGGTCATTTGCGACGAACTGCGCCAACAGGAGGCCGAGCCTTTCGCGCGAACAACGTACACTGAACACTTTCTCAAAAACAAATTTCATTTTTTTGTTTTTGTTTTGCTTTGCTATGTATTTCCACCGTGCAGGATCTGGGAACGGCTTCGCCGCGTTATAGGCCATTCGTATAGGCCATTCAAAAGTACAGCCTTCTTCCGTTGGTCGACTTTGAAGCCGCCATCTTGCGAAACTCTTTTGTCTTGTGCACTCCCGAACAAACGAGAACCACGAACGTGCGTACGCAGAGGCAGCGTATGCGCATCACGCACCGTTCGTGTTGCGTTCTGCACATGCGCACTTTGCAGGACGTGGCGATCTTGCGTACGCCGTTACGTGCGCAATGCCTTTGTCGTGCGAGTGCGCGAGCATGCCGACATATTCCACCTACCGCACTGCGGGGAAGCGAGCTTGCGACGAGGGTGGCGAAATGGGCTTGTTGTTCGATCGTCGTTGAAGAGTATCTGTATAGCGCAACAAAACAAAGACACAAGAAAAAACGAAGACGAAGACTAGCGCTTGTCTTCGTTTTCGTTTCTTCTTGCGTCTTTGTTTTGTTGCGCTATAAAGATACCTTTCAAGCTTGCGAGATCCACTGTGTGATTATGAGGCACGCTGTATAGGGGGAGGGGGGGTTCCGGAAGAATCTTTACCACCTGGGGTTCTTTTGCGTGCACTTAAACATAAGTACGCGAAAGTTTATGCGTTTCGCCCCCTAAACAAAAAGCTGCCGCCGCGGCCGGGTTGGAACCAGCGACCTCGGGCTCAGCAACGCAACTGTGGGCACAGCGCTAACGCGGCGGGTTTCCGTGCAGCAGATGGCCAACGCCTGTACGTCATCAATTTCCTTCCGTTTCCCTCAGAGGAGTCGCATTACATTGTGAACATGGTGGGAGAGACGTTGACGACGTCAGAGAGAGAGAGAGAGAGACAGAGACAGAGAGAGGGAGAGGGCACTTCAGCAGCCTCAGAACTTGCTGAAAAAACACTCCCTAGCCAAAAAGAAGGATGTTTACTTGCAGACTCGAGAGCTTTAGCACCGAAGCACCTATCTGAGTACACGGGAACAGCACGCATTTTTATCGGCAACCACTGCAGTAAATCTGACTACATTTGTTATATTCAAGAAAAAAGGCAAAGCTTTGTGACTGCAGGAATTCTGAAATTCGGGCCATTACGTTTTCTTTCTTTTTTTGCAAGGTGTATTCAATAGTTCAAAAATCAGGTTTACAGCCCTGTAACACAGGAATACAAAATGGTATGCCATTTCTGCATACCCTAGTTAATTAGTTGATGATAGATCTAAAGTGGAGAAAATTTATTTATTATACACCGACCTCAAATATACCTCTAGTTTATCAGTAAGGCATTTGAAAAACGCTCATGAACATTTTAGCCCTTTCACATAAGCTGCAAAGTCACGCACCAACTTTTTCCGCTTTAGATGATGTAGAGGATCAAGTTGACGGGTCTGCAATACCTGCTTTATCTTTGCTGCTTTATTTTTGCAGATTTGCAAAGTTCGTGCTTCATTTTCATTTGAATTAAACTTTCCAGTGGGCTTTCATCCCAAGAGAGCACCGGACTGATTATTGGCTCTATATGAGACCAACCATCACGCACTATTGATGTGTATCACCGAAACCGGCCTACATTTGTATATTTAATAGTTTATGCCATTGGGCAAACATTCAAAACAAGAAAAAAGAAGTTACCAGTTCCTAGGAATTTATATCTTAAAAAATATAGGGCCTAGACCAAAATTCGCTCAAGTCGACACAGTGATTGTTCCATGAAAATATTTCTACGTTTTATACGTACTTAAATGGGGAAATAGAAGTTGGCCCTTTGTTAGGGCTTCTTTAAAACAAGGTCGAAAACAGCACCTAGAAGTACTGGGTACACTGTACTGGCGGGTGCACAATCGCAACAAACGGCTGCGAAGCACCAGGCAGTGTTTCTCGTCGAATCGCCTTTCTCGCCGCTCTTGTGGGCCCACTGCGCGGCAATGAAAGCCTTGCCAGATTGATCCTGAGGGAGGAAATGCTTACGAAGCCCCACAACAACGAAAACGCTAGCGTGGCGAAAACGAAAACGACGTCCTCCTTAACGAGCACGCGGGCTGTAGCACCGGCGGAAAACCTAAGGCGCCGTTTACTAACCAGCCCACCGCCAGTAATGGCCCCCGTTAGCGCCTCTTCATAACGTGCTGGAGGAATGGAGCAACAGCACGTCCGGTGGCGACATCTTGCGGCCTTGTCTCCAACCGTAACGTGCTGAACGCTTAATGCAATGAACGACTGTTATACTTATCTGCTGGAGTAACGGTGATGGCAGCGGCATAGTCCTATCGAAAATAATTCTGGCTTTCTTATTTAGTTCCTTTTCTTTTTTTTTGTCACGAATATCTGCACACAGTTTCACAGGCAGTGGCCACCAGCTACGTTCTTTCCGTACGTGCATCAAATGCCAATCAAGGGACAACCAGCAACGCGGCCTGCGCGGTAGCCCCGAGGCGGCCGCATGACCACGGCCGCTTCGGTCAATGATGGGTTATCACCAATAAGAGCCGGCAACGCAGCCATACCAAACCGACAGACCGCGTTCCCAGACGTAGAACCTGTAGAGCCTGCACTGTATGCGGGAATATGCGTCATGTATAAGGGAGAGTACGCGAGTACAAAGATCGGATATAACGAAGCGTATGAAAGGGCTTCGCGACAGCGACATAATTGCCACAGACACAGGCAGGCCTTTTTTGAAGCGTTGGGGTAGATTTTGGGCAGTAACGAAACATACCCCTAGGAATTTTAGAAGGTATACTCACTATCCAGCTTCGCTATTCGAGGCGAAAGGTTTTTTTTTTTCAATGCTGACTCTATGCTACATTGCAGGGACATTAAAACAGAAGGAACTATATGCGAGAGTAAGCTTAAATTGAGCTGATTGTTATTTCTTGACAAGTGCGCGCGCTGTGTTGCGGGTGATCTTGCACCTTCGTTTATGAAGGTGGCATTTCTATACCTCCTACATATATTGCGATTTCGACCATGCTTTGACTTGCTCGCTTAACACACCTTGCGTTTTTACAGTTAGATACCTATAAAGTGAAGGAAGTAAGCCTATAATGTGAAAAAGTAAACGTGCGTCCAGCGGTGGGATCGAGCCTCTGTCTTCCACCACAGCAACTTAATGCTATAACCATTAGGCCATGAACGCACGCAGGCGTGTCTCTCTCTCGTGCTAAAGTCACTGTGAAAGTTAATGCCAGTGCATCATGTGCCATTTTCTCGCATTCTTCCCTCGGGACAGGTGGCGCTGTGACACACTCTGTCAGACGGAACCTTATTCGCTATCGGTACACGTGTTTAGGTGGTGATGCCTACAAGGTGGGTGACGTCCGCCTTTATTGCTACGCATTAAAATAAACTGCCGTGATGCCATCACCGTAATAACATCGCCGTCGTCTTGCTTCTTTTGTCAGACACAAAGTTCTAGCTTTACGTAAACGCATTGGTTCACGTAGTAATTATTTGAAGAAACCCAAGCGATGTTTGGTAGCTAGCTAAATGAAATATACTTCGCATAACGACGATTCCGATAGCGCCTGGGATTTGCATATCTTTATTTATTTCCGGACTCAAGCAATAAATAACGGGAACTCAAATGACGGCTTGTGCGCTTATCTAACGTTAGTATACCCACTCAGTATTCATGTATCATTCTCCTTTGCACTGAACAGTTTCAGAGCCGAATGGTAATGCTAGCGATATGCAAAACTACAAACAGTGAACTGAGTTCCGGATGTTTTATTCACGAACGGTGCCCGATCCTGAGCCCCATTGCATGTACACAGTCAAAAGCCCTTTGAGAATTGCCTAACACTTCGTATTCAAAAGAAGAAAAAACGATATCGACGTCCGGTACCGCGGAAATGGGACCGCGTTCCCCGGCGTGAAGGTGGTCGAGCGCAGTGAATAGCACCGCACAGCATTAAAACCTGCATTCGCCGGAAGCAACGAGTGCTCTGTGGCTATATAATGCGATCACTCTCGTTTATTGTAAAGACTTTAAAAGAATTCTGCATAGATCATCCACAGAATAGATCGTCGTTAGATTTAATCAGACATAACCGACCATACATATACAACTCGAATGCACCGCACGTTTTATGCCGTGGGGTAAACATTAGAACAAATAATAAAAACATTGCATAACTGCACCATTTAGTTCAAGTTTCACGGCAAAGCGACACTTCTTTCTTCCGCTTTGTTCAACAAAACACAACTGCTGTCCTTGCTTGCCTTATCTGTTCAGAAAGAAAAAAAATGAACAAGCCACATTGCATGTGCACTTCATTTAGAAGAGACAACTTGTTTTAGATAGGTGGTTTGCTATCGGCCGCCGCCGGCAACTAAAAGGCCGGAAAAACCAGACAAACAACAGTTACGAATTCTCTTTTTTTTTTTCTAATGAATTGTGAGGGCCGGAAATTCAATCGTCGCGCTCATTTCGCGCAGTAAAGAAACGAAGAAGCTTTGGTAAGCGCAATATCTTTATTTATAGTGGCTAGAATAATAAGGCGGCAGATCCTACGCCCGCTGGGAATCTATGTTCTGCGAAGTAGTGTGCGTGGAGCCTACCAAGTTAAGGAAACGACCATTTGAGCCCCAAGACGTGGACGGACGGATAGATGGATGAATAGACGGACGGACGGACGGACGGACGGACGGATGGTGTCAAAGTAGCACATTCTCACCAAGAAATGCTTCGCACTTAATAAGCAATACGAAGTCACTATAGGACTGTGTGAAGTGAGAGAAGTTAAGCTTCTCTAGGCGAATAGAGGTCATATTCACACCACTGTTCATGCGTAATAAGTGTGCCAGCAAAGATTATCAATCTGCTTCAAAGTGTTTTCATTTCTGAGACGAGGGGAAGATGTGACTAAGGTCTTCCCCGCACGATTACTGTCGCTACTGCAAAGCCAGCTTCTCAAATGAGCAAGCACTCGCATATTTCTCTGCGTGCGGACCCCCATTCATGAGTCTTGTATATAATCTTCTTTTTTTCTTTCTCCCTCGCAATTAGAGAAGCCATAACCACTTTTGACAACATCTGCCAGTGAGGCACGTATCCATACGGAGATAAGGTTTGCATGCGAGCCAGAGTTTCATGTACGATAGAGCCACAAAAGAGTAATAGTTTGGAAGTTCCGGGACATGCAGGATACGTCGACACCGGTTGGAAAACCGAGGCTGAAAAGACCGCAAGAATTGCACAGCATAGTCAGAAACTTTAGCATTCTAGGAGTGTCACCGTTGTCTCAGAGCACGATGTCATAATTAACCGTCCATTGTTTCATCTGAGTAAAATTCACCACGTGGGCCTCATTTCACTTTCCAGGACGGCTCAAGTTCCTTGTTCGCTAACTACACGCGATCCTAACTAGGACCGGTTACTGTTCGCAGAGCAGCAAAGCGGAGCCACTGAGGTTCCATGACACTGTCTTTGATGACGAAATAACCGAAAATCACTCAAGCCCCTGCACACAACACACCAATTACGTGCAACGACCAAGACTAACCAGCCACGCGAGGCAACCAGAAAAGAGAACCAGAAGGGGAAACCAGTCGATCGTTTGCTGCTAATCTACTGGGGTGGTATGCCAGGAGAAGGAAATAGCCGCTGAGGGATCGCAAAGGATTAGTGGCCTGCTAACGCTCAAGACTGCAGTGAAGCCTTTTCCTGACCCAGGCACATACTTTTCATTCTCGAAAGGCTGACACGGCACTTCGCTGCCCCTAATCTACGCATATATGGTGAGACATGGTACAAAGCCGGGATCTGCTTCTGTAAATATTCGCGAGCAAAAACAAAGCACATTTTTTTTTTTTTTTGCACGCAATCAATGGTTTGCTAACATACCGCCGGTCGGATGACACTGCTGTTGTTGTTGTTGTCCTGAGTGGCCGTGGCACATACCCACAGTGGGGGATTGGCCATGCATCGGGTGGTTCAATTAGGTGCATAAAAATAATAATAATAACAAGGGAGTTAACAATTTGAGCGTTAGAGTTTAAAAGTAAACGTTTTGTGTTTGGTGAAAAAAGAAAATAATCAGATGAAAACCGGGTATAATAATAATAATAATAATAATAATAATAATAATAATAATAATAATAATAATAATAATAATAATAATAATAATAATAGATAAGAAATAAAAGAAAGCTATGGTTGGGAGGGAGAACGATAAGTCTAACATGGCAATTGATTGGTTTCAGTGAGGTAATTTTGGATCGCCACGCAAACATTTCTGTGGCTGAACCCAACAATGGAGGCTCCAAAAGATAGGATCACAGGCACTGATAAAGTTAGACCAATAGAGCGAAGCACGATTTCTAGTAGTCGTTTTCTTATAATAGAAAAACGTCTGCAAGACAGCAAGAAATGGTCTATTGTCTCCGCTTCGCCACAGAATGAGCATAATGGTGAGGGGACCAGACCAGACCTGTGGAGGTAGAAGTTCAATGCAGGTATACGGCAGTGCAGCCTCGTGATGGACACTTCAATTTTCCGTGTTCGGCAAAAATCTCTATGCCAAGGGTGTAGGAGATGTCCGTAATACACAGAGTT
The DNA here is from genome assembly GCF_038994185.2 of Dermacentor albipictus. Taxonomy (NCBI): domain Eukaryota; kingdom Metazoa; phylum Arthropoda; class Arachnida; order Ixodida; family Ixodidae; genus Dermacentor; species Dermacentor albipictus. The sequence continues at coordinate 127,218,484 of NC_091828.1, forward strand.
GGCAATTTCGGAGCCTGATACTGTCTGTATAATGACACTCCTGCGAAATCTAGCAGCAGTAACTTAAGCAGTCAAAGGGCAGCAAGGGAGAATCGGGCCACTTATCGATGCCTTGGCTAGACAGTCTGAAATTTCATTTATGATTAGTCCTTTGTGGCCAGGCACCCAAATCAAACGCACGCTTCTCAAGTACCCAGGTACCAATGAATGAAATGTTCTCATCATGCGAGAATCACTAGAAGCAGTCAGGGATGAGCACAATGATAACGAATCAGTGGCTATCACGGCTGACGTAATTGATGGTCCTAATTTGCGTAATGCCTGCACCACGGCCATGAATTCGGCTAAAAAGATCGGTATGAAATCTGGCAACCGAAGAGAAAATGTCTAATCGAGAATCGGGGAAAATATTTCTACACCTGACTTTTCTGCACATTGTGAAGCATCTGTCGCAATTACAATGTTTGTTTGAAGTTTTCTTCAGATGATCTTGTAATATACCGTCTAGAATACGGTGTGGAAGTAATTTTACATTATTAGGAAAAATGTCATCGAATTGAATATCCGCTGCAACAGCTCTATCGGGAATAGGAAGTACATCGCATATGCGCACGCCCAATGAGTCAAGTAATTTTTGCACGAATATATTTGCGGAGTATGTAGTCGCGGCCAGGTGACACCGAAAAACAATGCAGGTTGTGAAATAAAGATCGTTTGGGGTGACGCAGCGGTGATTCATAAATCTTTAAGAACGTCTGCACTGTCAAAAGCCGGAACCTGCCCGAAAGCGGAGGATCACTGAACTAATATTAGTTGTGTGGCTTTTTTTTTTCTTCTTCATTTTCGTTTCTTTCTTTTATTTTGCAAATAGTTTACACGGGTCGATACAGGATTATTAACTTTTTTTTCCTTGGACGAGATAACCAAAATACTTTACAAACAGCATTCGAGTGCCTGGAAATACGGCCATTTATGGATGAAAAAAATCCTTGAAGCATAGGCACACATGTCGCCGGTGCATAAAACAACGAGGTCATTGCTGCATTACCTCAAGTGGACAGGTCTCTGCGACCGCGTATAGAGGGACTCAGTGAGTACGTTCAAGTGTTCGCGAGACTAGGGCTTTCTCGGTTTCTGTCTGCCTCTCTTTTTCCTCTTCTATCCTATCTCCACCACTGCAGGGTAACAAACCGGGCGTGCGTCTGATGCACCATGTTGACTTTTGTTGGTGCTCTCACTCTTTTTTGCTTCTTTTTCTTTTATATTATCTTATTCACGCCCACTCTGCGCAGTATCAGACCAGCTTCGTCTACGATAATCTCGCTGCCTTTACGCCTATAACGTCTCTCTATGTCCTCTTACGGGCAGGTAAGCACGCCCAACTCCCGTGTATTGAGCTTCGATATCTTGCAACTTCTTTCATTTTCTGTCTCATGCTTTTACTATTTTTGGTATTGTTGTTTTGTTTGTCTGTTTGTGTGCTTTTTGTTTGTTTGTTTGTTTGTTTGTTTGTTTGTTTGTTTGTTTGTTTGTTCTTTTTGAGGGGTGGCTGGGATTCCAGCATATTTCAATGGTTTCACCTCTGGAAATGGGAAAGCAGGCAGCTGCCGGTACCTTGTCTTCGTCTTATCACACAGTTAGGGATGAAGGCAGTGTTATGAGACGTTCTCTGGAGTTCGCAGGCGAAGTCACTAACGTAGTCATCGTCTAAAAAGACATAACCGTATAGCACGCAGCTCGCAACCGACGTGTGGGCTACGTCAGACCTGTTCGGTGAAAATTCAATCAATACTTTTCATTCACTTCGTTCTGTGTTGCACATGTTGCATAATCGTTCATGGTCGCGTCGAAAAAACCATTCGGCAAGATCAGATTGTACGAGTTTTGTGACAGTTTCTTTCTCTGCACTTCCGAGAAAGTGGAAAAGAAACGAAAATCGATCAAGCTTGTAAGCATGGGGATCTCAGCACCAGAGGTGCGTTGCCGACAGAAAAGTTACAGAGGCAAACGGAAGCAGGCATGCACACTCACCCCCCCCCCCATACTCATACACTATCACACGCCCACAAGCATACTCAAGCAAAAACAAAAACACATGCACACTAAGTACAAAGAGATCAGAACAGTCACGCGCACGTCGGAATTCTGTCTTTCGCGCTCAGACCTCGTCGAAGAATTTCCAACTTCCTCGAGATTGCGCGTCCGCCTTTCTCTCTCAGGAGGCTCTTGTTTCGCGGGTACGGGCAATCACCTACAGGCATACAAAAAATGTAACAACCAAATACTCCATCAGATTTTCATTTTCGCGCGATCGGCGTATGCCACAATCGTGCAGGGCTAGGGCTCGAAGACGGAAACGAATTTCGTCGGCATGCCAAGCAATGATAGACATTTTAAAAAAAGACGGGCACATCGTGTTATATTTCGGTACGCAGATGGCAGTTTCCGATTCTCGTCCCCGGTACTGCTCGCTTCGGAGAGTGCGTGGCTGGTGACGTGGAAATTTTAGATTGGACCCTTGTTTCTGCAGCGCGGGAAACAAAAAAGGAAAGACAGACCACGTCACGCGAGTTGTTTTGGCGAGATTTATTATAAACCTGTTAGCACCTGCGGTAAACACCATAAAATGGAATGTCACAGCTCGGCGCTAACTTGGTTATCTGCGTTCTTTCCAATGAGGCTGCAGCTGCAGGGGTAGGTGACGAGAAGTTACGCGTTTAAAGCTTCTGCTACCCGCGGCGGTAGCCCGGTGACGGAGTCGTTTCGGTGCTGAGCGCGATGTGGCAGATTCAATTCCGACCACTGCGGTCGCATTTCGACGGAGGCGGTGCGCAAGAACGTTCGTTTACAATGCTTATCTGCACGTCGAAAGAACACCAGGTGAGAAAAATTAAGTCGCAGCTCTCCACTACGGCGTCCTTCATAATCTCAGGGTGCAGTTTGAAGAAGGTGAACCCTACAATAAATAAATGTATATTACAGCTTCGTGTCACTGTAGCTTCGTGCCACTGTCACGGTATATCACACAAAATATCCTTCTGCAAAAGCTTCGCTAAGTGGTTCCCTTTGTAGCTTAGCGCTACAGTCAGGTGGATTAAAATTTTCCCTTTTCATAAACCTATGTGCACTTGGCGAGATCATGCAGCACTGATTTCCCATAGTCACTCTCCCCGTGTTTCGAGTGGCCGAATAATTCACCCTCGATCTCCAGTCGGCTAGCCTCCTGATTAACTTAGATTTTATAGTGACCACACGGGGGATGCTTTAGTCCCCGTTTCAATACCCAGACCAGGAGAAAAGTCACATGGGTGTCCATCATAGATTCGTGCTACACTCGCGTGGATGACAATTGCAGAAAAAAGTATTTCACCTATTAAGTGCAACATCCTTATCTCAACCTTTACAACAGCTTCGAGCGCATTTAATTCAACGTCTGTTTATTTTTCGTTCGCGAACGAATGTATTGTCTGTAAATGGAATGTTTACGAAATTTTCTTACCCACTTTCAAAAACAGATTGGTCTTCCTTTCTTAAATGAATTTTTTTTTACATATCAATTGAACTTTGTTTGTGTCAGTCAAAAGAAGCTTGCAAGCTATCCTGATTCTTAAAAAGGAGTGATACTTGCACTTTTTAGGGAGAAATGGTCATTTCCCGTATTTATGGAAATAATTGAGTAATTTTCCTAATTTTCTCTAAAATCCAAGAAAAAGTAAACTCGCCCGCCCGGCGCTGCGAAAGTGGATGGAAAGGAACCACCCAGTCATTTGGATTGACTGGTCGAGGTTTACCTTCTCGAGGTATCGCAGATGCTAGGAGGTATTTCATGCAGTCGATGTCTCTGGAATCATTTTTGCATCCTGGAGTTCTTTAACGCGAACCCAAAGAGCAGTAGAATGGTGCTTAGAGTAACATCCCTATCGGAACGCTAGCACCGCGGGCGGGAATCGAACCCACGTGCACGTGATCAGCAGCGAAGAGACATTACCGCTGAACCACCACGGCGGGTCACTTCGCCCGCAGTGACTCCATCTAAAGTTCATTAGCAAAATAAAGCATTTTGCTCCGTGCAAATTCATCCTTCAACCTCTGCTGTCATCGAGCTTCACGATATGAATCCAGCGCAGACAAATTTGGAAGTGTTTTTCTCAACGACATTAACACTGTTGAAAGCAAGAAGGCTTGCTCATACACAAAGGTGAGAATTGCGGCGAGTGAAGATTTCTTTATGGTCCATAAATTTCGAAATTATTTACTAAAGGCATCTTGTGCGTAACGTGGACGAAATTTTAGAGCCTATGTGCATTATTACCTACCTGTAAACTACGTATGTAACACATTTAAAAACATCTCTGGTTGGTAGGTTGTTCATGTAATCATCGTATCGTGTGGGTGAAGCAGCGCACTGAGCAGGACAAGGTGCACGGAGAGAACACAAAGAAACACGAGTATCGCTACCCTCCCAACTACTTTATTCCCGAACAAACACTTCATATGTACAAACCCGTGTACATTCTGGCTTGAAAAATAGGCGAAACAGGATTAAAACTGCTTTTAAATTTATATACCCGATGATTCCAACGATTAGAGCCCACTGCGTTAGGTATGTTGGCCATCTCTGAAGCCCGAGCGTGCGCGGGCATTTAGGCCACACGTTTAGTCAGACAGATGGCTGCGACGTGACGTGTGCAGTGATGCGCGCACTATAGGCACAACTTTAGACAGCCAGAACCGTGGTGGCGCCGTTGCCTCGGGAAGCGCGTATCGTCTCGCATTCCGGAGGCTCGCGGTAATTCGACTCCCACCCAGGGCGAAATGTACCAAAATTTCCATTTGGAGCCAATAACTTACTTTGTTGCCAGAAAGCCTTCTCAGAAATTTGATGTCAATTCGAGCATTTCTGCGTATTTTTATTCTTTGGGTCGTCGGCCACTTTTGGTACATCTTTCGGTTATGCTGACTACGACGGATTTTCGCTCAATGGGGCATATAATGCTTTCGCGTTAAAAAAAAAGAGAATACAAATGTGATCGAAGCTAAATTCGCCACGGCGATAATGCCTCAGCCATGCGGTGGGTCATGTCGCGTTTTAGCTAGGTTAGGTCTTATACGAGCTGGAGTTCTCTCACCGGATGCCTTCCAGCAAAGCCGATATCCATCGCAAAGAGTTTTCAGTGAGTAATACAAAGTCAACGACGGAAAGTCTTTCGATTATATCGTCGTCTCAAAAAAACGCCGACAATACTTTTTTCCTGGGCCATGCATAGAACGAGAGACAAAGACGTCTCCAGGGACCTAATCCTATGCAAACTTTGCAAAGGCAAAGGCGATCCCTTCGGATAAAAGAAAGCAGAAGGCAGGGAAAAAAAATCTCTTATGCTAATCCTGCCACGCGGGCATTTCACTAATACGTGCGACTATGGGGCAGAGTACCGGAAAACGCGAGCGACAAAAAGAAAAGTGACGGGATGTCAGAGCAAGCAAACTGCTAAAAACCAAATGCACCAAATTTTGTGCTATATCATTCTGTATTTTTGTTTTTCGCAGTCTCACTTTTACTCTTTTATGCGTCGTTATGAATAGGAGGCAAACACGGCAAGAAATGGCATCAGCCAAGTTTGCTTTCTGTTCCACGAAGGTGCAGCAGAATAATCTGCAGAATCACTTTCTTCTTTTGAATCATGTACCCTCTCGCCCCCCCCCCTCCCTTTTCGTAGCACTTACCATTTGGCAGCTGCCCTCCCTTTAATCGATGCACTGAAATTACAAAAAAGGCGCTCATCTGTTCAAGCTTGCCCTCACGAAATCTGTGCATTGCCGCAGGAGCTACAACTAGATTTTCGTACATAACAAATGACATTTGGCGACTGTGCCACGATACAGAAAGCTAAGCTGCTACTATGACCACTATAACAACCTTCTTTATGTTTTTTTCACGCTCAGCTTAATGTTCAGGTTCAGCCTAGCGATGCTCACGGCAGGAGAAATGTGCACTGTGCATTAACATCATAGGGAACATGATCATTGCTGAAATAATGATTCCTGAAGATGTATAAACTTAAACTTCCGTTTTCGCGGTTTCTAACATAATTATCACGTTGACTAATCTAATCTGGCAATATTTCACTTTCTAGGCATCATATTTAGAAAAATTATGGGTGTTGAACGATAATCTGGCGTTCCTTTTCATATTGACGCAGAGTGTATCTCTATCTTTTCTTCCACTTTCCATGTCTATAGATTGCTACACATATTCTGTATTTGCCCTACACCAACCATGCACCTCATATAAACACTGATTTCATATCTAATCACTATCCATAGTTCCCGGCCCCAAACACCTACGTTTTCCTTTCTTTGTCATCGGTTATAGTACTTGGTATCAATGAACCAAAATGGCATGAAAGTAGGGTTCACCCATTTCACAATTATTTAGGTAATTGGCACAGAACTACAAAAATGGCACCAAATTAGCATTTCCGTCGTATGTATTTTCCTATTTCCCTTAAAGCACCGTAACGGCACCGAAGCGCATCTCAACGGCATCAATGTATCATTGCCTAGATGAGTCCATTTTGGTATTATATATAGATTTATGCCCAAGCAGGAACACAGTGCGCAGTGTCACCTCACACCCATCCTCTTTAATTCATACCCGCCCCCATACGTGTAACACGCTCACACACAATCACTCTCACTCACGTTCAAGTATAACACTCTTTCACTCAGTCATGATCGAATCATCTCAATCTCTCAAAAAAAAAAAACACTCCCACAGAGACAAACATGAAGAAATATGAACTGGCGAATACTCCCTACAATCTTAAACAAAATAACACCCTTCGGGTCGCATCTTGCCACACAACGATAGTCGTCATCTGTCTTGCCTGCGTTTCCACTCTTGAAAGCGCTATTTTCCGGTCGAGAATGCTGTGTCACGCTGATAACGCGCACGCCATTCGTGACTTGGAAGTACCGGGCTCGCAGCGTTAAAGAAAGGAAATGCGGCCAAGGCAGACGACGGTTATCGTTGTGTGGAAATATACGACCCAAAGGTTATACTTTTGTTTAAGAGTGCAGCACACATTCACCCTAAATCTGGTGGAAAGGCGCGTAGACAGAAAGAGAAGCAAAATACTAAACATGCACACCAAGCAGTGCAAGCGCACTCACGGGTGCACGAAAATGTGGAGGACGCCTAAGCTTAGGCCTTAAGAGCAGAATGCGGTAGCGTTCGAAGATACATGAGTACTTCTCACGCTTCCCGGAATGTAACCTTAATGTTTACCGAAAAACGCTGGCGGCGAACGCTATGCACAAAGGCAAGCTTTGGGGTTGTTGAGGGTAGGTTAAAACTGCGCGAAAAACGAGGAAAGCGAAAGCACCACACAACACACCACGAGCGTTGTGTGTTTCTTTCGCTGTCCTCGTTCTTCGCACAGTTTCAACCGACCTTCAAGTATGAACAACTAGCCCTCAAGAACGTCCTCATCTTGTGTTTCTTTTTTTTATGGCGCCCAAGCAACCTATGTGGGTCGGGCCGCATCTACTAAGCCAGACCTCAAACGGCAGCTGGAAAACGCTATTGCGTGAAAAGAGGTTTGTGTTGAGTTCTCGCGCATCAGAATCATTTTTTCTCGTATATTCAAATTATTATCTGACACTTTCATATATATAAGCTGTGTGTAAGTCATACTTTACGATTTTTCTGACGTGTTTTACTTTGAGAAATTCAATTTGTAAAAGTTTACAAACTTCCTTGCGCTACATGGAGAGCCTGCGTGGTTGGGCATGCGTGGTTAGAAGTTACGTTTGCCAAACACAAACTCGGACAAACACTGACAAACGGACACACACTGAAACTCGAAAACCTATATGAAAAAGAAAATGTTCGAAATTTTTAATTAGAATACTGGCAAACACCAGTAAATTTTCCGTTTCAGATATTTTTCCTACGCTAAAGGAATAAATGTTAATTTTTTTCCATTTTACACTTTATTAGTTATTTCTTGGCAACTCCTGCCCATCAGTGATTCTGGCGCAAGACTAGGTAACGCTGCGCAAGCCAGGTATTACGTCGTGAGGAATGGCGTTGCTCGCTTGAACGCGGCCGTTCTGTCCGAGTTCTTTTCTTCTTCTTCTTCTGCTTATTATTATTATTATTATTATTATTATTATTATTATTATTATTATTATTATTATTATTATTATTATTATTATTATTATTATTATTATTATTATTATTATTATTATTATTATTATTATTATTATTTCCTTGCGTGTTTCTTCAAATTCACGTCACTTCAAATTTTGCGTGACCGAGCACACTGACGAAAGGTGTGAGTGCAGGTATTTTGTTATCGTTCAAGTTCACACTGCGGCATCCAACGCGCTTGTCTTGTATGGATAAATGTGGAACGCCCCACGAAGAAACCGTCGCGCTATGCTTGTTTATTCTCCGTAACACGGGCTCTGAGTGTCCGACGGGCAGCGATATTAATACGTGGAATGTTTTCTAAATGATCATGTGGGGCAATGTTAGCTGATAACTGCTGTATATGAATACATAGTGTGGCACGGAATCGCAAATGATTCTGTGAAAAGGATACGCGTAGGTTGCTATGCATTACGACTGTGTGCTGGCCATAGTACTTTTCATCACTGAAACATGTTTTATCAGGTCAGTTGTATTGGTTGCATTATACAAGACGAATAGAAGGGAAGTTGATATTGAAAGCTCCTTGGCAGTGTCATTTATTTCCATCCTATTCACTCACCTTCCAAAGCAAGCTACTGGAGCTATTGCCGTCAATAACAACCTAATTACGTTCACGTTAAGACATACGCCACTCCTAATGGTTAACGGACATGCTGGTGTTTCAGCTGAGGTGAGTCGCAAGCTCTCCTCAGCCTAAAAAGAAAAATAACGGCTGTTGTAGCGGCCGTAAATTCTGACGCTAAAGAAATTCAAACATTCGCGCCAAGCAGCGTAATATCTTGGCATCACAGCCATTTCTGGTTGTGACGTCCCTTTTTTTCTTTTTCATTTTTTTTTGCTTGCTGTTAGTTGTCGTCACGATACGTACATGGCGACGGTTACAATGAGCCCCATTTTCTAGACATGTGGGCTTCTATGGAAGCTCCGCTACCATTTTACATATACCTTGATCTAGCAATGCAGGCAGAATGCGCGTGCCTTCTAGAGTCACCACGTGGACCCTTAGTCGGACAATAATAATATATGGTACTGGGCGAGTTGGTTCATCCTTGCTTGGCATAATAAGCGCAAACTCTAGATCCCTTGTCTGTCTAGGAACATTACCTGCCGAGAGAGTCTTTGTGAAACATGTCTCTTTCTACGTCATAGTGCGAGCGCACAGCGAAAGGCACTGTTTTACGACATCCGCCATATACCACTGGGCACAAAGCTAGAAGACAGAGGATAAAATTACAGGTTTTAGAGCAACTTTCTTCGTTGTCTCAAAATTACTAGCTGCCTGAAGCAGACGACACGCGAACGTATATGAAGAAAGCACATCCGAACCAATGTCACATGTGCATCTGTCTCGTACCATTTAACACGTAGTCTACTTTTGCGCACATGTTAGTTTGAAGAAGCCGAGTATCACCGTGCTTTAGAATATGTTGGCGCGCACTCTTATGCGTTCTTACACTAGCTATAATCAAAAGTTACTCCATCAACCACGCACTCACGCATACGCATGCATGCGCGTATGGTGTAAAGAAACAAGCTGGCGCGGATGCCATGGGAAACTGTTGCCGTAACGCATTTGGTAGGTATAAATTTTCCTCTCCACCTTCCTGCAAACAATTAAACCAGCATTTGCGCTGAGTTACACTATCTGCAGCCTGTCCGCCTTGAAAATGTTCATTCTCCTCTTACGAACGAAATATTGTCTCCTTGCGGCGTTTCACCATAATTCCACGATACCGCGAGTCCAATTATGCGAACGACGCGGTGTCCTCGAGGCTTGTTTAAAACAAGCGTGCAACTGCTGAATCTCGCTACACGCAGTTTCTGAATCTCCCGGAGAATCTAAAACGAGCTCTACTCATTTCGTCTCGATGAAACAAAGGCGTAATGACAAAAGGCGGAGGGGGGGGGGGGGGAGTACAGTCTGGAGTTTCTGCTGGATTCTTTTTATACTCGTGGGGCTTTTTTCGAGGTGTGTTCAAGTGTCAGCGCCTTGTTGCTTTCCTCGGGGGTCTCGCGCTTTCGCACCAAGCTCATGTTCGCACATTATACTATGGCGCATATATATTTTGTTGTAATTGCAGATTGTAATCTGCAAAAAAATAAAAACAAATATTAAACGTTGTTCGCATAAAAGTGCGATTGATCCGATTTGCGATCCCAAGTTGCAGCAGCGCTTACAGATTGTTCCGGTTACGTAAAATTGCGAGCAAACATTTAGAGACACATGGTGCCGCAAAAATTCCTTGTAGGTTGAGCGTGTCTGCGTGTACCCGTGTTTGAGGACTGTAATGCTTTGCATTGGTAATAACCGCGGTGCCGGACGAACAGTTTATTTATTTTGGCTGGGCTGCTACCGCGGTTTCCAAACATTTGCGCAGGACTGTTGCTCTAAGCATTTCCTCGAAACATTTGCTTGAAACGCGCGCGCGTTTGTGTGTGTGTGTGTGTGTGTGTGTGTGTGTGTGTGTGTGTGTGTGTGTGTGTGTGTGTGTGTGTGTGTGTGTGTGTGTGTGTGTGTGTGTGTGTGTGTGTGTGTGTGTGTGTGTGTGTGTGTGTGTGTGTGTGTGTGTGTGTGTGTGAGAGAGAGAGAGCTAAGACATATGACAGAGGAGAGGCTTCATAGATGACTTGTATCAGTCTCAACAGTAAATATAACTAGCTATCGCAAGCAAATCAGTCGAATTACACATCTCGGATGCCCATACGACTTCAAAGAGGCTTCACATAAGGCTTCACGAACTAGCGGGAATACTGAACTTGCTCACGCAATTTAAGCTAGTCTCTCCCGCGGGATGAACTTAGTGCGCAGTGTCACACTAGCTTCGCTTATTAGTTCACGCTTTCACAGCATGGCTCTATAGCGAGACGAATTGCAGGTGCGACCCGCTAACTCTACGACATTCCTTCGTCTGCAGGCCATCAGGAGGCTGGACAGTCTCATGTTTCTTCGGGGAGAAGATTCCAAAGAAGCGAAATGTCAGTTCGCCTGTCGGAAATTCCTTTGTGCACTTAAGGGTTTCTATTTCGGAGAACTGTACCTCCGATGACCTGTTATTTGTCTGGGATAGGATTCAAAGCGCCTGTCATTGCCTTTTCATTGACTATTTTTGTTGTCACTCTTTTGTGCCTCTGGGTTTCGTGCAATAAGCAAACATCACCCATTTCGCGGGAAAGAAATTGATCGTCGTGTTTTCTACGCCCGTCCACGGATCATGTTATTTCTTAAACTCACGAAAGTGTGTCCGACGCCTATGGCTCCTGTTTCCCTATTGAAGAAAACAATTGTTATTGTTTTCAAGAGAATACGTATATCTTTCAAAGCAGGAACATGATAAAACAAAGTTGCTCTGTTTCTTTCTTCATTCTTGCTTCTTTTGTTTTACGGATATTACTACAAAATATTTATGTTTGCTTGACATTCGCACAATGTTTTGAGAGAGGAGTAAGTTTTGTTGAAATTCATGCTTTCGGCCAAAGAGTTGAAAGTTAAAATGCGTTGTAAGTGAAAGCTACCGCGATAAGAAACTTGAGAACGTAGAAGCCTGGAGAGCGTAAACTTTAATTTCAAATCAGCAAGATTTGAGTCCGGCGTCCTTTAGTGGGTCTGGGCACCCGCCGCGGACGCGGTTCCGAGACCTTGTCTCGAAGCGGCTTCCTCGGCTCGCTGGACGGCCCAGAGTTGTTCTGTCAGGTCAGAGCTGAGCAGTGCGGTCATCCAGCGTGACTGGAGGCTGGCGGTGGAAGAGACGGAGGGGTCGGCACTGCCCGACTTGTTTGTTAGGTCCCGACACTCCCATAGCATGTGATTTAGTGTGGCAACCTCGCCACACGATGTGCATCTGTTTGTAGTGTACATGTCTGGATACATGGCGTGCATGAGTCTGGGGTTTCTGTAAGAGTCTGTTTGTAATTGTCTGAAGTGTACTGCTTGCGTCCTGTCTAACATAGCGTGAGGGAATGGGTATATGCGTCTTTGTAATTGGTAGTGTGCCGTGATGTCGTGAAAAGTGGTCATACGATCCTCCCATGCCCAGACGTTTGCAGTACCCCGCGGGGGCTCTTCCTCCGATGCTGCTCGGTCAGTCAGGCCTCGAGCAACGCCGTGAGCCGCTTCGTTGGGGGTGCTCATTCCAGTGTGTGCCGGGATCCACAGCAAATGCCTTCGGGTATCAATGTCGGCCTCTCCCTGGTGTATGGGATGTCGCTGGAGTATCTGATACGCCTCTTGCGAGATGCGCCCATTTGCAAAATTGCGAATTGCTGTTTGCGAGTCACAGATCACGTATGTAGCTTTGGTTTGTGTGAGGACCAGTGCTATGGCCGCTTCCTCTGCCGCTTCGGCATGTGCCGTGTTCACGGTGACGCTCGTGAGGTGGTTGCCTCGGTGGCTAGTAACTGCTGCCACGAAACTCTTCCTGTCTCGATAGCGGGCTGCGTCGGTGAAGACCGCATCCTTGTCGTTAGAGTAACTTTTGTTCATTTGTTGTGCCCTGGCTTTACGCCTCCCCGTGTGGTGTTGGGGGTGCATGTTGCGAGGCAATGGGGGTACGTATAGTTGCTCGCGTATGGGTCTTGGAATGTCTACTTTGACGCCATGTTGCGAGTGGTATGTGATGCCGAGATTTTCAAGCACGTGTCTGCCCGGGCGGGTCTTGGATAGGCGTTCAAGTTGGGACACTTGTTGCGCCTCCACGAGTTCTTCGAGCGTATTGTGTAGGCCTAGTTCTAAGAGCTTGGTGGTGCTGACTCCAGGCGCAAGTCCCAACGCACATTTGTACGCCTTGCGTATGAGCGCGTTGAGCTTGTTTTTTTCCGCAACCGTCCAGTTGTGAAACGCTGCCGTGTACCTTATCTGGGAAATGACGAAGGCTTGGATGAGTCGGATGACGCTGCCTTCGCGCATGCCCGCGTGTTTGTTGGTGATGCGTCGAATGAGCTGCATCGTGCTGGTGGCCTTTGCCGTTATCTTGCGAAGTGCTTCGCCATTGCCACCCTTATGCTCTATCATCATTCCTAGTACCCGGATTTTCTCTACTATCGGGATGGGTAGGCCATTTGATGCCGTTAATTGGATCTTTTGCTTTTCCTGGGGGGTGTAGCATTTAGGTGGGCGCCCCTTTCTGACTGGTCTATACAGCAGCAGTTCGGATTTTTCGGCCGAGCAGGCGAGTCCCGTGCCCACGAGGTAGTTTTCTACGCATTGGATGGCCTGTTGTAAACGTTGCTCGATCGCTCCGTCGCTGCCCGTTGTCGTCCAGATCGTAATATCATCCGCGTATAGCGTGTGATGCAGTCCTTCGATTTGAAACAGTTGGTCGGGCAACCCCAGCAGGACGAGGTTGAAGAGCATTGGCGAGATCACCGAGCCTTGCGGGGTGCCCGAGCTGCCGATGTTGATTTGCTCTGACTGTAGTTGCCCCACTCGCATGCGAGCGGTTCTTCCCGTGAGGAAGTCTCGGACGTAGTTGTACGTGCGCAGGCCGAGATTTAGATTGTCTATTTGTCGCAATATGGCATCGTGGCGAACGTTATCGAAGGCCCTCTTCAGGTCCAGCCCGAGGATGGCTTTCGTCGAACGCCCCGGATTGTCTATGATTTGGTGTTTTAGTTGCAGAAGGGCGTCTTGCGTGGAGAGATGTCTTCTGAACCCAATCATGGTGTGTGGAAATAAGTCGTTGTCCTCGAGGTAATCCGTGAGTCTATTGAGAAACGCGTGCTCCATTAACTTGCCCACGCAGGACGTGAGGGAGATGGGGCGCAGGTTTTCCAGCTGTAATTTCTTTCCGGGTTTCGGTATCAGTGTGATATTTGCTTCTTTCCATTGTCGGGGTAGCTTGCCGTGCGCCCAGCACTCATTAATGTATTTTGTTAGTTTCTCGATCGATCCGTAATCGAGATTGCGTAGTGCCCGATTGGGTATTCGATCGGGGCCAGGGGCCGACTTGGTGTTCAGCTTTACGAGGGCCGCCTGGATTTCGGCTACGGAGAATTCCTCGTCTAGGGTGGCGTTGCTTTCTCCTGAGTAGTCTGGATATATTTGCGGTGGCGTTTGGGATATGTAAAGGCGTTCCGTATCCCGTAAGAATTGTTCTTCCGTTCCCCCGTAAGCGTGTATGATTTTGTATATGCCTTGCATGTGTGTGGTCTTGGTGTTGGCGGGATCGATCAGGTACCGCAGTATCTGCCACGTGCGACGCGTGGTGAGTTGACCATCCATCTCCGCGCATTTCTCTTCCCATTGTTGATGTTGCAGGTTAAGCGCGTGCTTTTCTATTTCTTTGTTGAGCTGTGCAATCCGTTTACGCAGTCTCCTATTGTGTCTCTGTTGTTTCCATCGGTGCTGCAGGTTAGTTTTGGCTTCCCACATGTGCAGCAACCGGGAGTCTATTGTCTCGAGCCCAGCTGTCGACGGGATCGTTTGCGTCATGCGCTCGATATCCCACCGCAGTTGGTCGGTCCACTGTTCTATATCTGTGATGTCTTCCATCTGTTGCTCATCACGATGTTTGCGTAGCCGATTCCAGTTGGTGATCTTCATTTGACGACCGGCATTGTGTTCCTGCGGACCGCCTTCTGCTTCTATGGAAATAATGTAGTGATCGCTCCCCAAGTCTTGCATGGTGTTTGTCCAAGTGACTTTGCGTGTGTTGCGCGTGAAAGTAAGGTCCGGCGTCGTGTCAGTGCTTACGCTGTTGCCCTGCCTTGTTGGTGCCGCGGGGTCGGTGACCAGCTCGATTCCGGCGTATTGCGCCGTTGCCCATAGATTGGTGCCTTTGGGGTGATCGTGCTTGTAACCCCACGCCGTGTGCGCTGCGTTAAAGTCCCCCCCAATGAACAGCTGTTGCCCCTTGGCGATGTCGATTGCCCGTTTGAAGAGGACATGGAAGCGGTGCTGGCGGCATCTGGGACTGCTGTAGACGTTGAGTACGAAGATGCTATTGCGGGTCTTGCGTGGTGGAATTAATTCTACGAGAACGTTTTCGATGTCTCTGATTTTGGTATCGTGTTCGATAACTGTGTGCGCTCGCTTGACCAGTATGGTGACGTTTGGTTTCTCCGCCTTGCCTGTTATAGACTGGTACCCCGCGAGTTTGGCGGGACCATTCGTTTCCTGCAGTATGATGACGTCTGGGCGTTCGGGGATCGTTTTCAGGTATTGTTGTAAGTGCGCTCGTTTGTTTTGGTAACTTCTGCAGTTCCACTGCCATATCGTGTGTTTTTGTTTCGATGAGTGTCGGGCCATGCTAATATCTTGTTACATGTGTTGCGCCGCTTCCCTATGCGACGGTACGATCGTGCTGTTTGCGGCTTCTAATCTCGACAGTCTGAGGTGAACACTCTCCAGGCTCCGCTGGATGGTACGCGTGATGGACGCGATGATAGTTTCCTCGAGATTGCTGAAGCGAGCCTCGAGTGCATCTATTCGCGCGTCGCGTATCGCTGCGCGCGTGCGTTTGGGTCGTGTTGCCTCTGTAAGGGTGGGAGTGGGTCTTCGTTTGGTATCGGGGAACTCGACCTCGTCGTCCTCTATGGGTTCCTCTTCTGTTCCCTGCGTGGCCTGAGTGGTCTGTGAGGGAGCGGGCCTGCGTTTAGTGTCGGGGTATACGACTTCGTCGTCGTCTATTGGTTGTTCTTGAGTCTCATGCATGGCCTCTGTATCGGTACCGCTCTTCACGGCATGCTGGAGTTGTTGTATGAGGTCGTCTTTTTCGCGAATCTGTGTCTGCATGTGTTCTATTTGCTTCTGCAGCGCTTGTATCGCCTGTGTTAATTTAGTTACCTCCGTCTCTGTTTTAGCGGGTGCTTTGTCGCCAGCCTTCGTGGTTGGTGCTCGTTTTCCCGTGACCGCATCTGCCCAGCTCACCTTCTCGGTGGTTTCGGTGTCTCTTGTTGAGGTCCTTCTGGGGGTGCGGCTGCGAGACCGGCGTTGCTGCTGCTGCTGCCGTGGGTTTGGGGTGCGGCTCCGGGACCGGGAGCGGCCTCGGCTGCGGGTCCTGGATCTCGAGCGTGGCTTGCCGGCGGGGCTGGTGGCTTTGGCGGCCGCCTCCGCTTCCTCGTTGGCCCTGTGTCGTTCCCATTGCCTCTTCGTCACGACGTAGGGGGTCTTGTACCTTGCGCGGCAGTTGCGATCCGCTGTCATGTGTGTTCCCCCGCACAGCTTGCAACGTGGGGAGCACTGGTGGTCGGGGCCTGGGTTGAGGGCGTCACAACCACGGCACACTTTGTCCTGAGGATTGGGGCACACGTCCATGCGGTGACCGAGTCTCCCGCAGCAGTGACACATGTCGACTTGCTTGCGATACAGGGTGCAGCGAAGTAGGGCGCCGCCGTACCTGACGTAGGAGGGCACTCGCGGTCCCTGAAAGGCCACTATGACCGTCTTGGTGTTACTGAGCCGTTTGGCTGCCAGGGCGTCGGGGTTGCGGGCGTGAACGATGTTGGTGTGAATGGACTTGGCGTCCTCCTCCAACGGGATTCCCCTGATGATTCCCTTCACCGTGTAGTCGGGGGCCGTCTCATAGGCACTGACCTCGTGGCGGCGATCACCGATGGTGATGGCTTCTAGTTGTCTGTACTTAGCGGCGTGAGTAGCGTGAGGTGTACTCACGACAATGATGTTTTGGCGGTTGTTGGTGCACACCGTGTCCTCCCCTGCTTCTTGCCCCGGTACGTTGGCCGCCCGGTAAATGGCCGACGCGAGGAGCACGGTTCCGGTGGCGGCAACGTCGAGGCCTCCTCTTGGTCGTATCACGACCTTGAAATCACTTCGTGGGAGTAGTGGCATTTTACTGTTCCTGATGATTTGCTGCTTGACGTTACGCTGTCTTTGACGCGAACGCTGTCGGACGCCGTTCGCTCCCTCGCCGGTGCGGGAGTGGGTTCCGTTCTGGGTGTTGCTTTGCGCGGCCTCGCGGTTGAATTGGGTCTTGTATCGAATGGTGCACCAACCGTTGCCTTGGAGAAACTCTTCAGGGGAGATGTCCTCCCCGTTCACTTGAACTTCCATCACCGCTCCGGCGAAGCGAGCTCCGGTGAGGGTTAGCGTGGAGCTGGTGAAAAGCCTCTGTGATTGGGAAGGAAGTCGTTTCCCACCTTGAATATGGTGCCAGTAGAATCTTGGTGACTTCCTGCACACGCTGGTGTTACATTCATGAGGTGAATGAGCGATAATCACAGCGAAATTCTTGGAAAACGGAGCCGACGTGAAGTGCGTTCGCTCCCTTCGGCGACTTCTTCTTCTTCCTCTAGAAGCCTGGAGAAAGTTTAATAAAGTGTGGATCTCCGGCACATCCCTAAACACTGCAGCAACTTTTTTTTGCGTTACTAGAACGCAGGTGGTGTCGAACTTTTTGAATAATTTTTATAAAGCACAAAAAAGAAAATTAGAACTGATATCTCCGTGTCTCTTATCGAATATTTCATGGTATGCTTTTCAGTATAGACCGATGCAGACATTCCCATAGATGAATATTCCTTAAGCCCCCTGCCCGCCTACACCAAACATATTTAGCTGGCTTTATTTGCATATAGGAGAGCTGCAGAGAGCTGTAGCTGGAGAAATGTTCTTCGTTTTCTCTCACTGAAATACCACAAAACACAAAACTCTATTCATTAAGGAGCCGCTCTACCGATTCCAATAAAGTTTCTGGCACTGAAAAGAATAGCTTAAATTCAAGTGATGACTGTCCGTCGGGAGCAGTTTACTTTCTTAGAGCGACAATTGCTTACAATTTCTGGATCGGTACGCTTTATAACAGAAAAAGAAAGAACGAAAGAAAGTCTCGAGCGCGAAGTTTACAGTTGGGTAGCTAGGCGAGAAAAACACGGCACAAAATGTATATAAACTGCAGCCTATAGAAGCAATCACCCCCAGATATGAAATTGAAGCTGCGTCGTCTTGCATCGCCGCTGGGCTAACATCTTTCAGCAAAGCGCTGACATTTATTAACGCGATAGCGTTAAGGAGACCATGTCGCAGAAAATCCGGCGACGGCGTCGGACGTCGTTTCGGCAAAAAGATTTTCGAACCATTCATACTCAGGCCATCCATGTAACGCAAGAAATTTACTAAACTACTTGAATTTTTCAAGCTATGGTACGTGGAAAAATCGTAAACTACGACATACACACAACCCTCGGGTTGTTTATATGTATGTGTATGTATGTATGTGTGTATTGCCCTCGGGTTGTAATATGACTATACGAGAAAACATAATTATGTTACCCGAAAACTCAAAGAACCCCCTTTACCAGCGTTTCCACAATTCACAGACCGGCCGCGGCGTCCGCCATTTACGCTCGCCGGCGCATGAGTATCTCGGAGGCCACGGAGCGGTGCGGCCGGTTCCTTGCAACACCTACAGATGGTACTCGCCTCCGCCGCACCGCGGCCCACGCAAGAGGCCGCGTTTCTACCACAAAGCCCTCCCTCGTGCGTAGCGTTCGCGGCCAGTGTTTCCCGGTAAACATTACGGTTACGTGCGCTCCAGTTGCCGAGACGCGTGAGAAGCAGTCAGGGATCTTTGAATAATATCGCGTTCGCCTCCTAAAGCGTCCTCCAAATTTTGCAGCTAGAGTTTGAGGTGCGCCTTATGAGAAGGATATGAAGAACCGAAAAGAAATCGATAACGATGGGCAAAGCTGGCACAGCGATTTTAATTTCCCCATCGCAAGTAAGAACGGGTCACGCCGAGTTTTGAAGAAGGGCGACGGAAGTCCACACTTTTTTTTTTAAATCTTACTTTCGCGTGCCAAAGCCGTAGCCAAGGCCGGAGCCGAAGTGCCGAGGAACCCTTTTCTCTCGTCTGGCGAGTCGAGCGCGCAGCAGTAGGTTGATGGGATGCGAAACTCAGCAAAGTAAAATGCTGCGGAATTTGAATTTTCGCTCCAGCGTCGCTATCGCACTGCGTGATTCACTTTTTTTTACGTAAAAATAGTCGTTCGCAAGAAGAAAACGTTTAGAACTTCCAATTGCAAAAAAAAAAATGCCGTCTTTCTTCTTTCTGTTGTTTTCGGCAGTTTAAGTACCCAGTCTAAGATCAAGAAAAAGATAGATATTGACTTTAAAGAGCCCCTAAAGAGAAAACATTATTTGAGCTGCATTACTAAAATACCCCGCTAAAGCATACGTAAGAGTCACTGTTAGCGTAAGGGGACGCTTGCTCTGACAGAAAGTGCGCAATTCGAAATACGGGTGGCAACGGGACCTCGAAGTTACCGCAACAGCTAACCGAGACGTCAGTGATTTTTACAGGTCCTGCGAATGCTTAGGTAATCTTAAAGTGAAAATTTCCTTGCCCACCATCCTGTGGTCTCGCATGGGTCAGTCATTTGTCGTTCGGTTAGTCGCTAGTCCGGTTCTCCCTGCGTTGACGCTTCCTCTCCATTAAAAAAAAAATATATTCACCTTTCATTCATTCATTCACTTCTCATTCAAAAAAATATTCATTGCCGACAGGAGATGCTATCATACTGATAACGCGCATGCCGTTCGTTACTGGAAAGTACCGGGCTTGCATCGTTAAAGAAAGGAAACGCATCAATGCAGATGAGGATTATCGTTGTGTGGGAGAAGGGGCACTCCAAAGGGTGTAAACTCTTCTTAGATTGTATAACAAATAGCTTTGTGTAGGCAGGTGGAGCTACACTTTCTTTACTCCAGTTGAAAAAACATGGCGACTTCTTGTACTATACATGAGTGTACTATACTCGTGTAGCCAGCGTGGGTAAAGAAATAGCCCTACTTTATGCTAAAAGGACTTCTTCTTGGGTAAGTTGGTGCTTAGATTTCCAAGGTATTCTTTGTGGCGCAAAATACATTTCTTGAAAAGGGACAGAAGATTGGCACTTCACTGTCTTCCTTTCTTCTGTCCCTTTTCGAGAAATGCATTTTGCGCCACAGAGTATACCTAGGAAATCTACTTTATGCTTCCCATGCATGGGGGGGGCAGCACGTAGCGCATGTAGCATTGTCACTTTTGCATGCGCAAAGCTTCTGCGCATGTGAAACTAAAACTTTCTAGTCTCTAAACATTTACTTGAGCTGTCACGTGAAGATGATCCTGTAAAACCGCCAACAGACTTCGATTTATTGATAACAGTGGTTCTATCACTTTATCGTTATTAGCCGCAGTTACAAACACTGCGTTATTTCTGTCATGTTTTCGAGCACTGGTCTAGTGAACAACGCAGTAACGGAATTGTTGTCTGTTGCTAAAGAAAGAACAACCTTTTTCCGTTATTGCGATACCCGAATTGTGCCGTCACGGATCAAACCTCTGAAAAGGCATACAGCTATAGGACACCGATCTTACCTTGCGTCCCACCGGAATTCGTAAGAACGTTTGGCCAGGCGACGGTTCAGGCTTTTTACACAGCCTCTTGATATGTACGAACCACTGTCGACTTGTGAATCACTCGAATTCTTCCGAGATACATACAGAGCAGCGGAAACATTCAGATTCTTTTGTCGCAATAAAACTCGCTATTCGCGCACTGTGCTTCCGTCAGAAATGTGACAACGTCTGCCGTCGTCTGCAGCCGTCTGTCTCGGCAGTTTCGAACAGACGCTGCGTCATGGCAATAGCAGACGGCAAGCCGGCTATCGCATCTTGCGAGAGCAGACCGCTGCGTCATTCCAACACTGGCCGTGATATAAAAACCGTGACATGGCAAAAAAAAAAGAAATTGATAACTGAGAATCGTAATATGAACCGATTGGTTTCATTTGCCGTGTCGAGAGTAAGTTATATAGTTTCGTGCCCGAAAACTACTGCCTATAAGTCATTTTGCAAAGGTTCGATGGCTGGAGCCGTGTTCGTGTATGCGCTGTTAGGCTGGCTCGTGGTAACACAGCTGCTGAGAGTCGAGGCATGCGTGGCAGTACCCGAAAGTTCGTGAGTTTGTTTTTCGCTTCTATGCCGTACGAAAGTCCTGCGGCGCTCCGCGGAGCGCCGGCCGCCCGAAGCCTTGTTCAAATTGGAAGTGGACGACCGTGTACCATAAAAATAAAAATAAATTGATGCTTGAGACAAAGGGTCACTGCCATTCCTCAAAGTGAAGTGGAGGTGCTTCTGTGAAAGTGGTGATTTGGGTGAGTTGGTTAAGTACAACGAAGTGTTTTTCTTTTTTGCTCTAGAAGACGCGGACAAAGAGAGGGGGTGTGCTGTATCCCCCCCCCCCTGCTCTTTCTTTGTCCGCGTCTTCTAGAGCAAAAACCATTTCGAAGTGCTTCCGTACCTTCAGACTTCGCAATTATTCTAGCTTCGAGAAAGCTATTAGGG
Organism: Dermacentor albipictus; assembly: GCF_038994185.2. NCBI lineage: Eukaryota > Metazoa > Arthropoda > Arachnida > Ixodida > Ixodidae > Dermacentor > Dermacentor albipictus. Next base: position 127,239,985 of record NC_091828.1, read on the forward strand.
CTACGGAGGGCGTTCTCGTCCATCGACGTCATCAGCATATGCGGAGTCCAGCTGGGACCATAAATCATTGCTGTCGAATGGACACGCCGCGTACAGCGTGTAATTAGTCTAGGTGAACCGGCAAGGAGCTGCATGAATTTCTCACCAGGTCGATGAACTGCACGAAATATTGATGCCTAAGGTATGCAGCTTGCCATTCATTCTTTTCTCTTTCCTCCGCAGTTGCTGCTAATCTTTAATAAACGTTCTTGCCTGTCTCGATTTTTCTCTTCTAGTTGAATATTGAACGCCCGCTTCACGAAACTGCTCGTTCTTACTTTGGGTATTAAACAAATGCTGCTTCATGCAATAAGAACAGAACGTTGAAGAAGAAAAAAGAGTGGAAACCAAGGCGCGTGCTTCAGTTGTAAGAAAGCAAATAGAAGAATAGCAATTTTAATAGAATTTTCATGGAATGGAAGGCGCTTCGAAGTGAAAGGGAAATAATTTCGCTTGAAGGATTCGTTCCGCATTTTCATCGCACCTGCAGACGTAAGACGTTGTCTGCATCATAAGAGTCCAGCTGGCAAGATTTTAGTACAAGAAAGTTGCATGCGATATCTTTAGGGAGTTCGCGACGTTACAGTGGACGTTGACGATGAGAGAAAAGAGCCATAAATAAACTTTTATGCTTATGATGTGTACTCTAAAGCTGGCAGACGTTATGCAAATATTAAGCTAAGTGTGTCCTTGTGTACTTGCGTTATTGGGAGTTAGTGCATGCCAGCTCAAACACGAGCCTGTATGAGGATGAGCTTGTACGGTTGCAGGGGGTTGTGCCCGTAGATAATCCATCCGCATACTTCCGGTAACGTGTTCTCCACGCTGAAGTACGCGAGTCGCTGGTTGCGAAATACGAGCAAGAGCAGCTCTTTTTGACGGGCGAACAACATGAACTCGGTGCCAGGTGTCGCTGTTCCAGGCTCCGGAGAAAATTCTCAAAGAGGACTCGGGAAGGGGAGATGGGGGGGAGGGGGGGGACCATAGGTTTCAGAAACCATTGTGCGCATTCTGTTAGTACGACACAGTACGCATCCAGCGATTGATATGAAGGAGTTCACATGACCGATGCATTCGGTGTTAAGGACAGTAAGAGAAATTAAATGTCATTTATTTTAATTATTGCAGTCTTATAGGCCCGTAGTCATTACACAACGTGGGGGCGGAAACATAGTACTACAACATGTAGGACAATGAGAACCAATGGTTGAAGAGAAATTCGCTATGGACATACGAATAGCATTTAGCTATTATATATGAAGCTTGTGCGTAGACAAGTGAATGACGGGTGGAAAATAACCAAGTGAACACTCCGCTACGAGTAATGTTGTTCAGTGTACCACGGTATTAAAAGATTTATGTGAAACAAAGATTTAAAATGCTGGCATGTGCCACCACTCCATTTAAAAAGGGATGCACATATCATGATTATTCGCATAATCACGGTGTATCGTATTCGCGTACACTCTCAAGGGAAGCGTAAAGCGGCCTAGAAAAACGAAAGAAGGAAACGGTTCTTAGTACAACGCTTAAGCTCTTAGTGCAATGAACATGTCACAAAAAGAAATCCCAAGCGTGGCTTGCGGAAATTGCGTGACGTGGGGTCCTTCACCTAAAATTATGGAAAGAAATTGGGCAGCTTTTCTTTCTTTTTCCATTTTATGCCACTCTTCTCTTGCAGCGTCGTCTGCTCACGTCAGCGCCTGCGCTCGTCGTCTGCTCAAAATTGGAAGAGCCGTCAGCGAAGCAGCGGTGCAGATGAACCGTCGTTTGTTCAGTAAAGACATTCTCCCTAAAATGTTGAACTTCAGCGTCTCAATACGTCCGGAGCGCAGAAGTCTTCATGCTCGTTGAGGCCATGTTGGGCAGACACTAGTGCCATATTCAATTTTCTACAGAAAGTATCAGAAGCTCTATGCTCACCGCTGACTGACGTCGTATTCGCCTTCATGAAAACTGTCCGCTTTTCCCTCAGACAAAATGCGGGGCGCCGAAATGTTATAAGAGGGCTAGTTTTTTCCGAACGCAATGACGCTCTTCGAGAAAGTTTCAGAATTTTTTAAAAATAGTTAGCTTCTAGAGCTGATTCTGCTCAGGCATACTGAGTTGAATTAACGTGTTCGTGCTTTCCTGCACGCTCGCGTGCGCCAACACATGTCGCCGTAGATCAGCACACAATTTTTCAATTTCGCTTCGTAATTACCTCTGGATGAGTGCGTACACAAGAGTTTAAAGTATATCTCACGAGTCGCCTGCAGCACTGTGGAAGCTGCAGGAATCTTTAGCCGATAGGAAGACCGAGAAGTTTCATCAGCGTCGGGTCGTCTGCTCAGCGGCTGCTGAATTCGCCGTCTACGACGTGCATGCGCAAATATCCTGACATATCACGTATCGCTGAAACGTATCGTGTACCAAGCAAAAACAAAACTCTCCAATCCTGCCATTAATAACACAGTTACTTCCGGAACTATATTGCGCTGCGCGAGGATATTGCCTGTGTACGCCTCGTACCATCGGCAGCGCTGGAAATGACTTGTGAGATGGAGCATAGTTCTCAGCTGGCGCGTGCCACTTGTACGTCTGCGAATAAAAAATAAGCATACGCTCTGCGAATAAAAAAAAATGGGAGGCGCAGAAAATATAACACGACACTGTTTAATAAAAACTTTGTTATGCGGGCAGGCGTTCAGAGGAAGTCATGCATTCGGGTTTGTTCACGATTGACAGAAAGGGCGACAAGACCGTAGTAAAGGAAGGGTGCTTATACTAAATTGATGATAACAGTGCAGAGTCGGGACTGGATGCACGGGTGTGTGATCGTGATGCACGCTTATTTTCAACGCGGGCGCCACAATCGCGCTTCATGCCTCGAGTAAACTAACTGCATTAACCACTGGGTGTGCAGCCCGGATAGATGGATATCTTGGGCGATATTGAAAGTGTATATGGCTGTACGGATCGCAGAGCTTGCTAGAAAAATTGCTAAAGCCAGCTAGGGTTCTACGATCGCTCAGTTGCCATGGGAATTAAGAGTAGATCTCTCTTATGTTGGCGCCTGTGGTGTGAAACGCTCTTGCGACGTTATTTCCTACGCTTTGCCTTGCCTAATTTACAAATTATTACATTTTTCAGAACACGGCAAGGTAAGTAGTGTCTGCGCACATGCGTAAACATTGCGAACTGTGGTCCTCATAACGCAATATTTTGTATAAAACGAACAATTTGCATTGCCAGAAAGCAGTTCAAAGTACTATTATTCTACTACTAGACAAAAAAAAATCACATATTTTTTATTCGGTTCCACTTATGAAATGTCTGTTCTTACGTTTTTAAATGCGGGAAATTCGCGTCATCCCTCAAACAGAGATATATACATACTTCTTTGTATAAATTTACGAATAAATTAAACTGAAGAATTCTGATTAGCTTCAGAAGAAAACTGTTTAAAAACGGCCGGTTTCTGTTTCGCCGCCCTGATACTTCTCGCCATTGTTTTTTCTACCCGCTAAATTTAGTTGGCTATTTCGGCGGTCAAAATTAAAAGCGTTTCTGGGGCTGTTTGTATAGAGAGAAGGGGTTTCTAGTCAGCCAACCAAAAAAAAAAGAATGAGAGAGAGGATCAGAAGAAAACTTTCTTCACTGCCTTATCTCCACGCGGCGTCAAATGATTAGCAGGTTCACGGAGGGAGTAATACTGCACATTGGGCAGGCCCTGCTATTCTTTCAGGAGTACTGGGCTGGTGCTCGTTGCCGATTCGCCGACAGGAGCTCTATTGCCTTCGCTGCATGGCACGAAGCTGGTGAGACGGATTTGAGGCATTCTGCGATCGGACGCCTATTGTGGCGTTTAGATGTGTGTGACACGCGACGTATGGTATCTCATTTCAGGCGCATCACAATTATGTAAATGAGGGTAGTGCGCTAGGAAATAAAATCGCAATCATGCGACAGAGAGGGTAATTAGAGATTGGTAAAGCCGTCTAACGCAGTGCATGTAAGCGCTAGTAACGAATAAATTAATGTAGTAGCTGTAATGCAGACGTTGTAATGTAAACGTGGCTTATCCTCTAAATACATTTGCGCCTTTTTGGTCTTATGCAGTCCCTAAATTGTATGCACCATTTACCTTGAGTGCGTTTCTATTTCTTTTCATTCTTTAAACGCTCAGCGCTCGCTACATTTCTGACAACAACGCTGTGTCATGCTGATACGCGCACGTTGATTGTGACTTGCAGGTACCGAGAGCGCCACGTTGCAGAAAAGAAATGCACTCAACATAGGTGACGGTTATTGATGGCAGACAATGTAAGCCTCTCAAGAGTTCAAATTATTCCTAGAGCGGAGTGCTTTAGTGTTATCGACATTTCTTCTGCAGTGTTTCTTGTTGTTACAGTTAAAATTAAAAAAAAATAGTTTTAGTCCGCTTATAATGGTGGCAGCTAACTTTCTTCTCCTTGTAGTGTAAAAAATATTATCAGATGCCAGTTTTCAAAAAAATTACATTGTAGGGTTTACGTGCCAAAACCACTTTCTGATTATGAGGCACGCCGTAGTGTAGGACTCCGGAAATTTTGACCACCTGGGGTTCTGTAACGTGCACCTAAATCTAAGTACACGGCAGATGCCAGTTTACCTCCAGCTAAGGGTTTTCTGGTGAATGGGACAAGATATCAGTGCTAAAAGATGCTGCGCATTCTTTCTTTTCTTTTTTCTCAAGCGACAGACGGACGAATCACTGAGCAGGCCAGCCGTGATGCAATGCGGATGCAGTCGGAACACGAAGAATTGCACGATCAGACTTGCTTACAGAACCTCTCGACGCGGGGAGAGGAGCGAAGAACAACGTGTGGACAGATGATCGGGTGAGCACTCGCCTCGCGTCGCGTCGCAGTAGCGCGAGAACGCGACAGTGCGCAAACGAGCCAGCGCGCGCCGACAGTACCAACATTCGATGCGAAAAAAAAAATAAGAAAAAGAAGGTGCAGTAGACACTCGGCTTCGTACGGTAGCGTTTAGTTTCTCGAGACCTGAAAGCACCGCTACAGGACGCCGGGACCCAAAAACAGACAGGAAATGCGCAGCGTAGGCTTTACACGTAATAAATCGTACGAGTGCTCACAGACTACAAAGGCTTGAAAAGTCTAACCAGAACAATGAATAGGGAGTAAGAAACTCAAACATCATGGATTTGTTGACGTTGAAAGGCATTCACACTCAAAACGTCGAAGAAATACAGACTGCCAGGGCATCGCTCATTGACGTTGTCCTACCAAAGTGTCCTTCCTTGTACGTTCACAACATGATCTGTGTTGGCCGTCTGACCACCATGGCCAAGTTAGAGATCTTTAATGAGAAGCTTGCAGTTGATGTCACATACCAGTTAGAAACCTGTGATTTATTTATTTATTTATTTATTTATTTATTTATTTACCATGTGTTGACTTATTGATCTTAAGAGGAAACTCTAGCGCGGGAGCTCCCATCTTAATGCACGTAAACGGAAAAACCATTTTTCTTCGCCATACGTCACCGATTTCGGTTACGCTTATAGCGTTGAAAATAAGTGAAAATTTAGTAGCTGCAAGGAGGAAGTTCTCAATTCATTCCAGCAATTGCATTAGAAAGATATGTATATATAGTAAAATTGAAAGAAATGAAGACTTAAGTATCACGTGTACAACGCTATAACTCAACAATAAGAACAATACCAGAATTCTGAATACTGGCCTTAATAATATAACTGAATTGGACAAAATCCATGTATCATACAATGTGCTGCAAATTTGAGATTATAAATCTTGCAAGACTCTCGTTAACACTGTAACCCTTTTATGTAAACCATGAGCAAAACGAGAACGAGGTGAAAGCCGGCTCCGGCTTTCACCTTGTTCACGTTTTGCTCATGGTCTTGAACTTCCATCTCTCGCCTTCCGCGTGTTTTCCTCGAATTTTATGTAAACTTAGCATTAACATCACATTTTTGCTTGAGATGCTCTAACGCATGCAACTGACAGAAGAGCGATAATCTGTTTTTGGTGCATATAGTAGCGTATAGTTATGTTTCATGCTTCAATATTTTGCTAATCTCTTTGATCACCTACCGTTAGGAAACGTGCCCCTGCGATTCACGCAGACATGTTCAAGGACACGATGACAACGCCCACGTGTACGCCTGCTTTTCCCTGCGCTTTGTCTCGGCATTACTCATCCAAATCTGTGGCAATTGACGATCAAGCGAGACCAGGAAAACATGTACTGGTCGCCTGCAGTGACGAAGCAGCTTTCGCTACTCACAGTTGGCGAAACCCCGCTCACGCGTTGCTCAAAAGCACGAGACTGGTGAAAGCAGCATGAGCCTAAAGAAATTTCGTTCTGTATATTTTCGTGCAACACCGTATAGAGTGAAAACTGGCACTGCGACGATGTCGTCTGTTTCTGGTTCTCGTCGCTCGCTCATGCACTGTAGGTCAGTAAATTTTATTGAAACATGTAAAGCGGGTCAATCAAAACCTGTTGGGAAGATTTAACTTTGAGTAAAGATTTAACGATGCAGTCATGGCCCCTGTTTTAGGCCAGGCAACCTCCGAGACCAAGCCGCGCACAACCACGTGCTGGAATTTCTAAGACAGCTAAGCACCCATTAGAAAGCTTGCATGGACCGTGGGGCCAGATTTCCCTCCAGGTAATATTTTGAGAAAGACTATTTTTGGTTGAAACATGCAGTTTGGTGTTTTCCTTGAGATAGGAAGAAATATTGACCGAATAAAGAAATTCATAAGACAACATATGCGGGCGAATGAAGACCAGCCTGTTTAACTATTTGCTGGGTTCTAATCATCCTTGAGGGAAAAAAAACGGTGCTCTGTATTTTTGGATAGCGAAGTCAAGCCTGTTGGAAACAAAGCTGACTAAATGCACGAGAACGAGGAAATTACTTTCTCGATTTTTCAGCTGACTGCGGTGACCGCGAAGAAAAGATTTAAATGTGAAAGAAATAGATACGTACTGGTGTGAAGAACATTTTCCCATCTAATTAAAGTATCACACAAGCAGAATATAAATGTTTCTAAAAGAAAAAAAAATAAACATGCTCACAGCACTATAATTCCAACGGCGTTCATCAGAGCACCGAAATGTTATAGTTGACAGTTCTTTCTGTTATTCATGATTTGTTGTGCCCGCGTGTTTCAATAACGAGGCCATCATATATATAGCGCAGGATGTCACCTGTTTGTTATTGATCTTATTGTTACTTTTTGTCGATCCTAATTTCAAATGATTAATTATAAACGCACTTGTCCCGGTATTCATCTAACTGTCTTGTTACTCTTACAATATCATGAATGACGCTATATAAGGACAGCAATATCAAAGCATGGCCACTATATTTTAATTAGTAGACCCATTCAACAAATCAACTCAGTGATACGAGCCATAAATCGTGAACATTAGTTTAGAGAACTTCCTATGCGGTAGATATACTCGTAGCTTAAGATCAACTACCAGTTAACTATTCTCACACACGTTAAGCGCATAAATGCTCTTTTTGGATTACTGTGAAACCTACTTGGAAGTGCAACCATTAAATTTCGGAGAGAAATTTAGGTTGTAGTGGAGGTTAACCAATATGTTGATTTGAAGCCTCAATTGAAACAAACCCGTAAGCTTTTGGCATAAATATTGCCTAATAGCGTAATAAATAATCTAAATTACTAGTTAATATTAATGACTGTACGTAACAATATTTGGTGGTTGATTGATCGATATAGTCATTGATTGATTGATTGATTGATTGATTGATTGATTGATTGATTGATTGATTGATTGATTGATTGATTGATTGATTGATTGATTGATTGATTGATTGATTGATTGATTGATTTGGTGCACTGAACACTGCAGGAGCAGGGGCAGAAAGTCGCGCTGTGAATTGAACTCTTCCGCAAATAACATCGTTAGTTGACCATCAATACAAGAAATAGTTATGACTGCGATAATATACAGAACAAAACAAACACAAATTCTTGCGAGGACCACTATAGTAGGAAGAGTCTATGATGACTCTTTGATAAGAAGTTGACAAGCAAAAAGAAACCGACATCAACAAAGAAAAGGGCACGCATGACCAAACGTGTCCACCAGTATGCACATTAGTACGAATCTCATTGGGATGTCATTGACAAGTCATTTGCTCCGCTTCAAGCACGCTGTCTCTTTAATAAAACACGGACCGCTGAACACGTGTCATGGACAAGCAATGTGTGAACAGGACGCTTACGTCATCCACCATAGCTCATAATTAAAGTGTTTATTGTGTTATAACTAAAGTGTTTATTGTGTTGATATAACCGATAGCCAGAGGCGAGTATTTACTGAGGATAAACAACGCCATATGAGAAGCCCAGAAATACTATACCATCTCGTTCTAAAGAAAACAAAAATATCTTGTGTATTTCTCAATACGGATAAGAAGAACTTTATCAAAAGGATCCTGAGAAGCGCCGCCCCTCAGGGCGACTCCGTGAGCGGCTCCCACGTGGAAAGAGTTAGGCCTAACCTAACCGCCGCATCGCAGGCTCTCTCGACAGCCCAAAGCTGACGATGGTATTCCGAGCTCTTGATGGCCGAGTTCCACTTCTATTCGGTGGTGTCCTTATCCTCGCGTAACGAGGGACGCCGCCAATCATTTTTTTTTTAAATTCAGTTCAATTTGTTTCTCATCATTCATCCCGGAAAAAACAGCGACGTGGGAGATTATACACGAAACAAAGAGCAAAAATAAGAAAACAAAAAGTAAGAACAGTTTCTTTGCGAAACTCGGCCGCAGTCTACTTCAAATGCGAGCAGGAAAGTAAGGAGACTGTGGTGAGCAGATGGCTAATGAGAGAGCAGTTACGGACATTGTCGTGCAGCTCCGTTCATCCTTTGCAGGTGGATTTCATATCGCACATTCAACTCGCTTCTACTTCTACACGCGTACAAAAAAAAAAAAAAAACTCTGGACAACCGAAACTCTTGATTGGCTCCGGACCCTGAATCTTCCCGCTTTTCATTGCCTATGCGTGCGCGCACTGCGGTTTCCATTAGAGTGGCCGTGTTCATTCTTTTTGGCTTCAGAAACACGTCACAGTACATCTCATATCTGCGCTGTAACTCTAGGACGAAGCAAAAATAAATAAATTGCTAGGGACATCCAAACGTCATCAACGTCCTGTTCAGAAGTCAGCGGCAAGAAGGCATTACGCAAATCCGGAAGTTGCCGGTCCCTTTCGTATAATGGGAAACACACATTACGGGGCCTCTCTAAGTGAAGACAGTGCCGGACCGGACCTGTACGCCTGAGAGCAAACTTGCTATACGTCGTGGTTTTGGCATTACGTTATATCTCGCCCAATACATCATGTAAGTGAGCCGGCTAACATCTCACACACAGACCATGCATTACGGTATGGGGGAGTGAGACGTAGTGGCAGTAAATTGTTTTGTTAACCGTATTTAAGCAGAGGTTGGTGCCTCTTAGTGGAGCCAGCTACTCCTCTTCTCCGACATGCTTGTAGTTGTGCTCTGAATTGTAATTAAAGAAACAACAATAAAAAGAAACATAGGGACATTTGCGTATACAAAGTTCGCGTACACAAAATATATATGTTCAAACAAAATGAACGTTCACATTATGCAAATGTTCGCATAACATAAGTAATGCTGGGAAGAGCCCCAGAAACAAGTAATCACTAGGATACACCTACGCAGGAATATCAACTATTTGAAGATAATAATAACGAAGCAGAAGAACAAGAATAAGAATAAATAGATGAAAGGAGCCGTTACCTCAATTACCAGCTTTATTTATTATTATTTCGGATTGCTCCAAGAAATGTAGCATTCGTATATGAATATAGAGTGTATTTCCATGTTTTAAGATGCCAAGAAGAATAAGACCACGAAGTGCGGACGTGCTTCGTGTCGGCTCTGCTATTTTCCTATGCTTTGGCGGATTATCGAACTTTTCTGCAAATTCTTACCAGTGATCGACGGAACCTACAAGAAACATGGGGATACCGGATTTCTGGCGGTAGGCCCATTTTTTCGACTTTTACGGACATCTGAAGTTCGAACTCGGCCAGCTGAGTGCTAGGCCTAACCGAGCTCCACACGCGAAGGGGCCGAGCCGAGGCCTAGGCGAGGCCCTACGGCGCTAGCAAGCTAACATGAGCCTGGAAATTGATTCATTATGCAAAAAAGAGGTGAGGCGTGCAGACAGGACACAAGAGTAGAGAAGTGGACAACACGAATGTTGTGCACTGCGTTCGTGTTGTCCACTTCTCTACTCTTGCGTCCCGTCTGCACGCCTCACCTCTTTTTTGCATAATGAATCCTTACCAATTAGCTCAGCTTTCGGTCGTTTTAATCTGGAAATGGAGACAGCGGGCGATGCCGCTCCCCCGGAGGAGCTCTCAAGCGGGGGAAAGTGGTTTATTCGGAGAAAAGGCCGTTTCACGCTCGAGCAAAGCGAAGCATCCGCCGTGCGTGAGCCGACGGGGAGCGGTACGAGGCCCAATCCCCGGCTGGGGCAGAAGCTGGCTGCAAGATCGGTCGAGAAGCAGCATGCGGAGGTTCAGGAAGGTGCTGAGAAAATTATTATTCGCCCGAAAGGAGGTATCAATCGCATCCTGGAGGAAGTTGAAAGACTGCACATGCGCGTCTACCTGGCCCAGGCGACGGAGTCGACGTGGAGGCTGCAGACGAAGACGTAGCATCACCAAACCTGACGCAGCAGTCGATCATGATAGCTACGCTAGACGCGGCACGGGCAAGCAAGTACGCTGCGATCAGGCACTTCGGGTCGGTGGATCGATGGTCGAGACGAAGGCGTATATTGCCATGCCGGAAAGCGGAGGGAAAAGAGTGATCCATGACGTCATGCCGGATGCAAATCACGAGGAAATCCTTGATGCACTTAAAAGAAATAAGAAAAACCCGTCGATCATTGGTCTCAGAAAACTTAGGGGGAGATTCAAATCCGTATTGATCCTGTTTGAAGACTGGAAAGTGCCGATAGAAGTTTACCTCCGATGCTTCCCCACACGCTGCTACCTATACAAGAAAAAATATGAAGTATGCGTCGCCTGCAGAAAACTTGGCCATCGGGCGGACGTTTGCCCGAATCACGACGATGTCAGATGTCGGGAGTGCGGAGCCGAAAACTCCGAACCAAATCACAGCTGCGAACCTCAATGTTTGCTATGCAAGAAAGCCCACCTCTTAGGCGACAAGTGCCGGGAGATATATCGCATGCCGTACATCATCAAGAAAAACATTATTGGAGAAGAAGATGGAACAAGAAAAGCTCCAGGTGCAAACCCCGACTCAAGGCGAACCCCAGGCCACCATCTCGGCATCTAGAAAGGAGCACCGAGGCAGAGCAAGGGATGCTACCAGAGACCAGGCGGGGCAACAATCGAGAGCGAGATCTAGCTCGAGACCCGGAAAGAGGTCCAGTTCATGGTCCAGAGGGGACCGCCAGCAGACCCCAGCCAAGAGGCCTGCTGACCAGGTCCGAGGACCTGCTAACCAGGGCCGGGGACCCGGCTTGCCGCCCAGGGACCCCAAGGACCCGCGCGGAAAAAAGAAGAAAGAAGAAAATGCCCACTTGGTAAGCTTTGGTAGCAAGGGCTTCCAGGCTGAGACAGATGAGATTAGCTTACTTAAGAAAGAACTAGAGGAGTAGAACAAAGCAAACATAAGGTTATAACGATTGCTGAGGGAAACCCGAAATCAGCTGATCGCACTAAAAACAGAGAAGGTACCTGCGGAGGCTCCCAAAAAAATGCGACACCCAAATCACTCCTTCTGCTCCTGTTCCAGCGACATCTGGTCAGGAAGTAGAGGATATGAATGTTGATTTTACGAGACAACCCCCTTCCAAACGTAAGGCGGGGGAGACCGACCCACTGGTGAGCTGTCAAAAGAAAATTGAACCGTGGCTGATGAAAATGGACCAGGAGAACGAAACCATGAAAGCAGGACAGCTACAGAATGGAGGATCGATTGCGCTATTACAGGCACAAGTGAACCAACAATCTTGCAAGATAGACGCCCTAGGCACGTCGATGGATACCTTAGGCACGACAATAGCTAGCCTGGGCGAGAAAATCGGCGCAATAGAAGCGATTCTTAATAGAAATGAATGAGCATTCGGGTAAGAAAAATGCCTCCACATTCTGGCAGTGGAATTGTAGGGGCTACCAGAGGGAAAGAGCGTTGCTGCAACAATACCTCGAGCTGCAACAGGAAGCACCCGTAGCCATAGTCATGCAGGAAGCGGGAAAAGTCCTTGTTCGATTATCGCACTACCAAAGCTTTGACAGCGGCAAGGGGGATAAATGCCGAGTCGCCACCTTCGTAAAGCGAGACATTGCAACCATAGTCCTTGATGTCTCCCCAAGCGAGGCAGAGGCTGTTCTCACTGAGATTATGTCAGGCGAGAAAAATAGAGATAGCATATTCGTGCTGAATGTGTACAGCACACCCAAGCAAAAGAAAATTAGATTCATTACTTTATTCCGCAAAGCACTCAAAGCCGCAGATGGGAGACCTCTCATCATTATGGGAGACGTCAACGCGGCTCACGAGGAATAGTGATATCCATACAGAGACCCGTACTAGAATAAGATTGGTGCAACACATTGTTTGCAATATAATTAATTGACATTGTAACGAAATGAGGTAGTTGTGTAAATTCCTTTTATCTATATTAACTGTGTCATTATATTTGTCAAATACTGTCGGAAAAATATGTGTTAAGGACAGCAACTTGTGGCTAAATCAGAACCACGGTAATTTCTACACCCTCGGTGTTTCGCGCAAATTCTGTATAAGCGTGGTACTCTGACGTATCATGTGATGCGTCAAAGTTTCCTATGTATCGGTGCAAAAAGTAGGTTATTTTTTGTAGTGTATGCTCATCTAATTCGTCTACGCGAATAAGTCTATATTGAAGAAATATAGTAATTGTTGGTGCATGTCGCTAACATCATTTATATGTTGCATGATATTCTGTCGTAGTGTGACCAGCCTTTGCACATTAGGCTCAGATGTCGTCGCCCAGGGAAAGGCAACAGCATCTTATATGCAGCGAGAATATATATCGGAAGTTCTGCCCCCGGAGGAAGAACTGTGCGACAGCGTGACACAGCTCCAGTAACTGCAATACGCTTACCGCGCAGGGTATTTTACGAGAGCATCAAGTCGTAACGTGGAGGAAAATACGCACGTAATAATTTAATACTCCTCAACCAAATGAATGCGCTGATTGTAAAAGCAAATAGCGTCATAAATACAAAGTGGCTCATTTCTTTTTAAAATTCTCTTGCAAGAAATATAACTTCAATTTTAATGGAAGTTACTGTAAGCTTGTCTCAGGCCTGCTACCTGGTGCTCAGCATCAAATAGCCGTAGCCACTAAGCCACCATGACGGCGAAAGAGGAGTGAAGGTGGTGAGCAAGATATGTGCACATCACGCTAGGGAGTTTCTTCTATAATGACTGTAAGCGTGTTTGGGACACTGGAACATAGCTTTTAAAATACTGCGGTTGGATTCCTTTAATGAGACAATCCTGAACACCTTGTTATATGCAGAAAGACAGGGGAGCTCAGTGCTGACGGCGCTTCATTGAGAATTGGAAGCTCTGAAAAACTTTCCTTTTTTTTTTTTACGAGGCGCGTATTGAGAAAATCCTCGCTAATAGTGGCGCGTGACACTTTTCGTCTAGTACACTTTTCGGCCTTGTCTACGAAGAAACACGGGAAATTGTAACAGATGTTTCTTTGGAGACAAAAACAATCTAGCAAAACGCATTTCCTTGACTCGAGCGTACTCTTCGATGAAACAAACGAAAACGAATACCCGAAGTGCGGCAAAGCCTCCTTGGCTTGCAGTCAACATGCCGTGGTAGCAGTGTTCAGTGAAACTCAATATGAAAATGGCTGTGTCGAGCTCGATGTCCCCGATATGAGAAAACCGTCCAGAAGGCCATCGCAGAAACGCGATGCTTCTCCGCTTGTGCAGTAGGTTCGCAGAGAAGAAGCGTTCGCAGGGGCCCAAAAACTTCTTATGGATTTTGTTCGTCATGCGTGCTTGTCGGAGCACTTGCCAAGCCCGAACGTAGCGCTGAGCAGCAAAAACATCTTTAGCTTGGCGTGAGGCATATTACGGTAGACCCTCCGCGAGTGCTCATCGTATACCGTGGACTACCGTTGCGGCTACCCATGGTTACCTTGATTGCTTGACAGGATAGCTGCGCGCAAACGGACCGGACGCCTGCTTCCATCCGAATTCGCCATTGATACTTGCACCCCGTAAAAACAGCAACAGATTATAATTGGTAAAAGCATCCATCGCCTGATCTCATGCTGAGCAGAATGTGTCAGCGATGTTTTGTTGTTACTGTTGCAATCGGCTGTTTCCTTGACGGCACTGAGCCGGGAGACATTTCGATCTAGAACTAACAGATGGCGCCAAACTGTTAGCGTTGGTGGTGCGTTGAGAGGGAGTGAAGTACCTCAATGTGAAATTATATGTGTATAGATGATTCAGTGCCGCGCTCTACCACGGTATACAGGATGGCCCTACTTTAAAACGTTGATATCTCCGCATGTGGAAAGTCGTGCAGTGGAAAGGTGCACATGCTCTGCGCTTCAACGTATCACGTTTCATGCTAAAGTATCACTAAGCGCGTGCAGCTAAAACCGCATGATCTGTGTGACTTCTCTAATCTTAATGTATTAGGCTGCCATAAGCGCTGATCCTGAGCTCACGAGCGAGAAATGAGTGCGCGGCAAGGTTAGAAAACACACGTGCGAACTTGCGCGTCCACGTGAAGTCCAAAAGCACAACTCTAAAAGCGCACCAACAGCGATAATAAGAATACGGTAGCTAATCGGATCAAAATCACGCAATTTGACTGGGTAGTTAAGCCAGTTTATATGTTAGGTCAATGTATTCGACGACTTCTGTTAGGGCTGTCGCGGCATTCTAAGCTATCGTGCCAATTAACTCCTTAAAAAGTCCGTCCGTTAGGATGATTTCTATTACCGCTGCTTCATTGCCTACGAACATGATGTGTGTGATGCTACTGGCGTGTTCACGTTAGGTCTAGTTGAAGAATGGAATTCGTGTGGTAAGCGTGTAATAGTGTTTTTTTTTTTACCGCACAGAGGTCATGAACTTGTTTTACTTGACGCGTGTGCAGATGCGTCGCCTGTTTGATGTCTACTTTTTTCTCATCTTCTGTCAAGTTTACATTAATTTTTTTGTAAACTTAGTAGGCTTGCTTGTTTACGATACGTCAGTGGTCAACATAAAGAAAAATGGGTGTTGTCAATTTCTCGAGTGTGTCTCGGAATAATCGGATGTAATGTAGCCTGCCGTAAAGAGGTGTGCAAATATATGACACTTTTTAATATCAATAGAAAAACATTATATTCGATTCGTTGTTTCGAATTGAGTAGTCACTATTCTCCTATATGTATGATCTAGAACGTTAAGTGTACCAAAGAAAACACGACATTGACGCAAAGGTATAGCAAACTTATCTACGTTGGCATATAAAGGCATAAAACACGAAAACCAACCTATTGTAGCGGGCTACGTATAGTTTAGGGAGCCATTCTTTACCGACTATGCAGAGATCATTCGCACTCCCGAAAAGTTTTACGCATGCGAGAGAACTGCTTGTTCCTTCCCTAGACCCCACTTATACTTTTACTAAACAACGCTCCATATCCTGCCTGTTTGATGACAGACACTTGCTGGAATTAAGAATACTAAAATGTGAACAGCTATATAATTATTGTGAGGACGGCTGCTGAGCATTTGAAAACTATTTGAGAGGTATGCAATATTTGATGCCATTCACTTCTGTCACTATTAAATTCGCCCTCTAAAATATTATTCCGCCGCCCATAGTACGCTTTCTCATTTCTCTGCAGTTAATAAACGACAAGAAAAATTGTAAAAGCATACAATTTATATAATGAAAGAGGCCGAATCGTTCTGCATCGTCTAGTGACGTGAATATAGCCGAGAAAGGGAGGTTGTGGTGTCATAGCTGCAAGGCAACATTAGCTTGTAAGTGTTTGTTTATGCTAGCGTCTACTTCTTTTGGCACAAGTCTCCTGCCTAGGACCTCGTCTGTGTCCTTCAGTTGCACCACGCTCAAAGGCTATGCGCAGCACGACCACTCATCGAGTGTCTCAACGATCTCGCTTTAGGGTTCGCCAACATTGGTTGCAATGACAGGGTGTTTTTCGTTTAACCGAGAGCAAGAAACTGCAGCGCAAACACGGATGAAAGCCTTGATGACAAAGGTGATGTTAGCTGTTTTTAGGCACACGTAAGAATTCCAATTAAAAGTGTCTACGAAGCCTGTAAAGAAGATGATAAAAATTACTTCACTAAGGTGTCGGGTCATGGGAAGAAAAAATATAGGGCGCTCTTTTATGAAAATTATTGCTGACGTTTTCAGGCTTACTCGCATTATTGGAAACAACGTTTGCTATGATGAACAAGTACAAAGTTGGTTAGATCCGCAACACCATTTTACTTTTTTCTATTCTTTTTTATTCTTTTTTTTACAGGCAACCGCGGTGGGCCTTTGGGACAATGCGCCGTGTACGATGGTGCGAGTTTAAAAAAAAGTCCGATACCTGAAAGAAAAACTTCTAAAAACTTGAAGTAATATAAGCGCCTACCAAGTTTTTTGCGCTAACCGAGCCTTGATCAGGGTGGAAAAACCTATCGAAGCGCCCACAGGCGTGACATGACGTATGAAAAAAAGAAAGCTAGGTTATAAGTTGCTATATAGGTTCATGAGCACTGACCTTGTCCTTCACACTTGCGCAGAAGCCGATTATATTAACGACTGCGCTATAAGTTTGTACAACGGAAATGAAATTTTAACTTAATAT
Organism: Dermacentor albipictus; assembly: GCF_038994185.2. Lineage (NCBI taxonomy): Eukaryota > Metazoa > Arthropoda > Arachnida > Ixodida > Ixodidae > Dermacentor > Dermacentor albipictus. The sequence goes on from NC_091828.1 coordinate 127,256,993, forward strand.
TTTTACCAGCTAGTATGTGTGCCCCACAAGATTTTGCACTTAACGCCACTAGCTCTGGTTATGGCTCTGTAGTAACAGTAGCTGTGCCGCGATCGAGACCTGCCACTCGTTTGCTGTTAAAAGTTAGATTTTAAAGTTTGAAGCAGAAAACTTTACAAATCAACTTCTGTACATTGTCACAAAACCATTCAACATAAATAGCTTCCAGTTTATAGCTATAGAAGCTGTTACTACGAACAGGTGTAGTGAGGATGGCCGTTCGTGAGATGTCACTGCAAATAACGAAGAAAATTTATCCAGCCAACCATTATAGCTTCTACCAAAGACGGCGAAATTCGATAGGTAGGCTCATCTCGCATGTCCTTCTTCAAACAACGTCTTCAGACGCCAATTAATTTTGCACATTAAAAATTTATTTTCTACACATCTCTCGCATCGTCAGAATCGTGAAGTTCATGCAGCTGCAGAACAAATTACGAATTATCCGTTCTTCAGTGAGTTTTCTTGTTACAGACTTGGGAGTAGGACATCAGATATAAGAACGTCACCTAACTCGCCACTATAAAACTTGATAAGTGCCTAACTGTGCACTTGAAAATAAAACGTGACGCAACACATTGTGAAAAACAACAAAATAGTTTAACCACTTGTATTACGGCATACTGACACCGAGAGCAATGTCACCCATCAGTCTACATTACAACTTGTCTTACTAAAATACATTAGACAGATTAGCCAAACTCGCTGCAAAGGTCCAACTAGAAGGGTTATAACATATATGCGAAGCTTGCTAAATGTCAACATTTTCATCACTGCATTTGCATTTATAGCGCTACTGAGGCGTGCACAATTAGGTGCTTTCTTGTTCACACTCATCCTTAACAGCGCGTATATGCTTTTGTTCGTTAGATGGCCCAGTGGAAAGAATAAAAAGAAAATTGTGCCACAATAGACAAGCCACAATAACAAAATGAATAACAACAACCTAAGGAAGCTGCTAGTTCTCGCAAATTGCGCAACACTGTCGAGTGTTATCAAACGGCCTGACGTAACGGATCGCACATGTCTTTATCAACTAGCGAGGTCGTCTGGAAGCTTGTTGTCAGGAAACACACACGCACGAAAAGTGCAAGCCCGATAAATCCCCTTCCAGAACACAATAATACGTACAGTCCTCAGAAAGAATCACGAAACGAAATATACAGAAAACAGAAAGAAGGACAGAATACTGCACTGGACGTAGAAACGAGACGCCTGTAAACAGTGGACCCATGATTATCAGTTATGGCGGGGGACGCCGCCCTGGGCGACGCACGGCGAGGGGAGGGAGAACTAACAACAAACCCCGTAAAAACAGCGCCTGTTGACGCTGTTCCACGATAGCCTGATCGGTTCAAACAAGGGGCCAGCTATTTCTCTTTCTTTTCTGTCGCCTGAAGGGCTGTTTTGTTGTCCGCGCGTCCAAGTCTATCGTTACGAGCTACACAGCAATTACTTTTTTTTTGCGCTCTGATCTCATTTTGCGACACTCGCCTCTCGTTTGCTTCTAATAATTTCTGTGTGCTATCTGGCCATGAAATATGATCAGAGGTCCTTGCTCTTTCTTACTTGTGGGTTATTGTTTGCCCAGTTCTATCGTTTTCGACGAGATCGGCAGATGTCAGTGCGGTCAACCCGTCCATCGTAGCGCTCGCGAAAGGGTCGCACCTGCTGCGCAAATTAATGGGCTCAAGCTGTCGTTATACCGCATCAACGATCGTAAGACATGTCAACTCTTACGTATTGTATAGTACGTTTATTTCCTTCAGCACCCACGAACGAGCTTCCTAATGTCCACACGGCTGCTTTCTTCTAAATGTCATCGGCTTAACTCCACTGCGACCAATTGCGACATGACGATCAAAGCCTCGAATGGTTAACGCTGTATGCCAAAGTTTTTATGAGAACACATCGATACTGACTTATCTTTCTTCGGAAGAAAATGGAACCATAGGCACCTTCGCATTCTGTCCATCACCTGACGTGGCTACTCTGCACTGCCACACTGCAGATGAGCCCGGGGTCCCGGGTTTGACTCCCAGCGCCGGGTACCTGATTTCGGTGGGGGGCAGAATGACAGTACCGATAGTGCACTTATAGTTAGACTCACGTTTAAGAACCACTGCTAATCAAAACCAGAGTGCTCAGGTGCAGTGTGCCTCGTGGGTCTAGCGTTGCTTGAGAACGTTACACGTCAAAAACTGGCCGATTTTCCAATGACCACTTCATTTGGTAAACACGAACACTGTCAATCAAACCAAATTGAACCAGTGGCTATGGCATTTCTGGGAAGTCAATCTACTAAGTCTTGCTTAGCTCAGCTAGTAGAGCGAGCAAGTCGCCCAACGGGGAATCTCTGTGTCGGGCTCGCTCCATGGGCCAGAAGAAACCTTTTTGAAATAATAGCAAGGAGGAAAAATTATTTGAGCTGTGTTGGAAAATTACCCTTTTCGCTTTCCGCGAAGAAATGCTTGGCAAGCCATAAATGACGCAAGACTTGAAGACAGACGCCGAAGCCGTCTTGAAGGCCCCGAAGCATCTCGCGGTATGGTATGAAGAACTTTGTTTAGGTCCTGAGGGATCGGTCTGGGACTGATGCGGGCCGATCCCACGTCGATACAGAGAGGCCGAGCCCCTCTGCCGTCACACGGGCCCTCTGGACAGCCCTGATTTGGTCCGCCAGCACTTCACTGTGCTGGCGTGCCACCACTGATCACATCGAGAGCCATCACAGGCCAACGACAAGCAGCGCCAAAGCATGTGGTGACGCCATGAATATTTTGACGCTGTCTGGTTGGGCCTAGCTAAATGTTTATGTGTAAGAATGTAGGGCATTCTTTGCGTGAAGACTCATAGACTGAACTTAGGAAATGTCACGAACCTTTAGTGAAACATGAAAGCCAGAATGCGAAAAAGAATTTTGCAATCTTCGATGTCACATTGACGTACCTGTCGTGGTGTTTCAGACGGAACTTTCTGTCAAAGTGTGAAAGGCAGAACTTTGACCGTTATTCTCCTCTTTAAGAGGTGGCAGTTTCGCCCGTAAGGCGAAGCATTGATTGCGATAGCAAATTATTGGACAGATACGTACGCAGTAAGGTTAGTAGGTTTATCAGTTGTATAAACTGCAGTGGGCACTCCCTTCCTAACTCAATTAACAATTATGGTGTCAGGCGCTCTCAAGCAAAGACAAAAATATATAACGGCGGATGGCGGAAATAATGACGGCGGACACTCGCTATCAGGTCGCTGGCGTCAAGAAGAGTGAACTCCCCTTCGTCACGCCCCTCGCTTTTACGCGAATCACATGTGCGAGAAAAGTGCTCAAAGCCATCAGATATCTCAGGTCGGCTAGCCTTGGATTCCATTTTAGACTACTTAGGTAGGGCGCGCGCCCCCGCTGAAGAACCGCGCGTGAAAACCGCTCGGATTGACGTCAAATATGTCAGGTAAATTTCTGTAAACACACATGGCTCAGCCCCATGAACCGCTGATGAGCCCCCATGTTTTGAACCTATGAGCTTCTATGGAACCTCCGCTACCAGGTATATTTACATTGTGCACCATTGCACACGTCACATCACTGCCTTGGGATTTCATCGGTGCTGTGCCTACTGGGATGTCCTCCGAAGTGTCTACCTCAGCACCTCAGCGGCAGCTGTGAAACATGGTTGCCCACGGAAGCACGCCTCGGAAGACGAAGCAAGGGAACACAAAAGAAGACGACAGAGTCAGGACGGACTTGCCATTAGGCATAAAATAAAATTCATCATTCTGCAGAAATATGGTCCGAATGTTTCCAGCCTGAGGCCAACGTATACGCAAACACACACACACACACCGATTCGACAGAAGGAACTTCAATGCATGTCGAAAGCATCAATCGAAAACATTTCACCTAAGCGATTATAATGCTTTCGCATTCCCACACGTAATCAGTCTTAAGTGTCACTGCCGAATTCTTTGTGCGAAGCCTTGCTGTTTTGCACACTAAACTTTATCGCCGTGGTAATGAGCGTTGGCCGCTATGTCCCCGGCACAACAGACCATAGTTCGAACGTGTTGGACTCGGAGATGCCTATATTCCTACAATTAATTAGTCTAAGACTTCGAGGTGCTAGTATCTCCTATATGTACCATCGATCTTGGATCCCTTCTTATATCTCTCCATCGTTGACCAATATTTGTGCATAAGCACTGTCGCCGCGATGTAAATTGCTTTCCTTCCTTTTTCTACCAGAATTCTTGTTCTTTTCTAGCCCGTTCTGTTCCCTAAAGAAATCGGTCTATTAGATAACAAGCGCGCGAGACAAAAAGCTTCCGTTCTCGTTTTCTTTCTTCGTTATCCAGAATAGTGACGTACATCATGTTATCGCTGAACGTGTGTTTGTTTATTCGTTCTTTTTTTTCTGCGAAACCATGAATGTAGGTCACGTACAAGGTAGGGTGCTTGTGGCTTCTAACTTCTTTGGCTGTTTGTGCCGTTATACGCTGACAAACAACAACCGTTATCCTGTCCTAATTAGCCCGAGCCAGAGTCTTCATATGCAGCGTAGGAAACGAGGCCCACTGCGGGTCGCCTTATAGTCGCTTGGGACACCAAATGAGAAGGGATCTCGATAGCTCGAAAAGCTTAGCGACAGTAGAAGCCGAGATTGCTCTTGCTTGGTACTCGTACCACATTCACCCGAACCCAAGTCGAGGCTTTCGCCTAATACCGCAATCCGGAAACGCAGTGTTCAGCCATGAATTTGGCGATGCGATGCCACCAGTCATAGGCTTTACGGGTGCACCCCTAACATCCCGGATGTTGAAATAAAAGTATTCGTTTTTTGTATTTGTATTTAAGTGGCAATTAAAAGAGGCAACAAAGTTAAACTATAAGCCAGTTTGGGCGCATATTGTGCTTGTTCCAAACTTAGCTTTCATTATTTTACAATAAGAGGTTAGATTAGTAGAAGAAAAAAATTAAGGTTAAACACCCTTGTTTAAGTTTCTTGCTGGAACTAAACAGCGCCGAAGCCCCACCCTGACGTCATAAATTCCGAGGTATCTTCTCGTATGTAGTTCATTCTCGGAACTTGCTAAGTTCACTCTTCCAGTAAGTACAGTTCAGTCTTCCATCTTTTTCACTAGCTTTTCCTGCAAATGGTGAACTATACGGCCTGAATTTCGACTCTCCTCAGTCTTTGGCTCCTTCAGAATACAGTCTAGTTCATATCTATAATAAAAAAATTACCTGGGCGCGAGCGAACGCTGTTAAAATTAATGACGTAACAGTTGGATGCAGCCGGAATTTTAAAACGTCGTCGCTCCCGTTTTTTGTTGTTGCGTCATCTCGCGGAAATAGTGTTTTGCTTTATTTTGAAAGGGCAATTTACATATACATCACGAATTATTTATCTTTACAATTAGGGACGCCGTAAATAGATTACATAACTTGGTTGCGACCAAGTGGTGTTTAACACCACCTGGTCGACATTAAATTTTCTTGCTGAGAGAAGGATTAAAACCATGTCGAACCGCACCGGTCATGCCACACATGCATCGCTAATCAGAACAGCAAGGGGAACCTGATAGCAGCTTCGCGTAATATGTTCCTACGGAACCCATCTCATGAACTATTCCGTTCTTTGATAGGAACTGTAGAACTTAATTAAGCAAATACAAACGTGACAGGGAATCGAGTGATCCGCTGCCACGTCATATTGCATGAGAGCGAAGAGAATGAAACCTTTATTTGAAGTCGTGACTTGTCAGTCGAGGTGGGAGGGTCCCTTATTCCAGGAACCCTCTGGCTTGGATCACCCTCCGGGCCCGTGCGACTAGTTAGCGGCATTTGAATCTTTCGATATAAACATTAGCTTCGGCATTCACGTCAAAAATTTTCCTGCGCGGGATTGCGAAGCCCTATTCCATGCATAAAATTCAGAAACACCGCACAAAAGGCCGAACATCCCTCGCGTGTTTTCGTTGCCTGTAAGAAATGCCATATTCTCGGTATATTCATGCTTCGTTCTGTCGGCTTTTATGCTTGAGAAACATGTACGATTACCTTCCGACTTTTGGTGCTGTGTGTTGGCATCGATAGGAGCTAAGGTTATATAAAGGTAAATACGGCATTCGCTGTGCATGCTCTGTCCTTCCTGCGTTTTTTCCGCCGGTTGCACGAACAAGATAATGAGGCGGTCTCTGAGGATCTGTTCGGTGCCACTGGGATCAACAAGCAAACTCTGTTGGAGCTGCGCAAGCGACATCTAGTTCAAACTATCGGCCGGACGTATAAAAAAAGAGATCAGGCAATTTTCTCCGGTTAGCTAGATATTGAAAGCAATAACCCAGTTCATCGCTGCGCTGAAGCTCCCGAGAGGGTGTTCTAAGAATAGGCGGGGACCACATCTCGGCGCAACAAAGCAGGCAGGGCAACTTCTGCTGCATAGTAAATACAGCGCCCTTGCAGATACCGGGTATCTCAGAACGCTGGCACTACGAGAACCACCGCCGTCGGCATTACAGTCGTCGCACTTCAATGGTGCTCCAAACGAGACAGAAGGAAAACCGGCAGCGTTTGCAACTTGAAGTGTACTGTTAGTTTCGCTCAGACCACTGTATGCACAGAGCAGTATTTGTGCGCAAACCACAGGTCTTTGTGCATATGTGAACAGCTGGAACATTGCAGTGTTTGTGCTTACTACGCTTCGTGCTAGCAGTTGCGACCAGAAGGCTGCCCTGGCTCCCCTGCAGAGTTGACTGAGTGGAGCTTGAGGGGCAGTATACTTGGCCGCATCGTTCTTGTATCCAAACGCACTGCGCGTCTCTTGCATAACTAACCTTCTAACCTTACTAACATTCTAACCCACCTCCTAACCACCAATAAGGTTAATAACCTTCTAACCCACCAAGCATGTGCCATACGTGTGCCGTCAATACTGTGACTGCACGACGGCGGTGGTGCGGACCCGTCTAAACTGTGTCAGTTTACTTGCTGAGATGGGGTGCGATCGGAGATCGTTGTTCGAAACGCGTGTTCAGTTTGCATTCAGTTTCGTCTCACGCGATTGGCCGACGGAAACTGAACGCCCGTTTCGAACAACGATCTCCGATCGCGCCCTTGCTTATGCATTCAAAGGTAAAGTTCTGATCAGTTGCAGGTTCCTCAACGACGCCAGATTCATGAAAGCAAATGAGGTGATACGAAAGGTGATCTTCTTAGGCTTATTTGTTTTATTAAAAGCCGCCGACTTTCTGCTTATTACTGTAGGTTTTGACGTAGCTTCTCGCATTCGTTTCTAGCCGAGTAAACTGGCCGATCCAGGAAGGTGTGTCATACGCGGCGCGCAGGTGCGTGGATGGCAGAACAAGAGTAAAATATGAGTTTGTAAAATTAAGCAGAAAATTAAATTAAGTTATGGGCTTTTACGTGCCAAAACCACTTTCTGATTATGAGGCACGCCGTAGTGGAGGACTTCGGAAATTTGACCACCTGGGGTTCTTTAACGTGCACCTAAATCCAAGTACACGGATGTTTTCGCATTTTTGCCCCCATCGAAATGCGGCCGCCGTGGCCGGGATTTGATCCCGCGACCTCGTGCTCAGCAGCCGAACACCATAGCCACTGAGCAACCACGGCGGGTGAAAGAATTACGGCAAGCGAGGCTTCGGTTAATGGTGATGCCTATTTGATGCTGTACAAATACTGGTGGTACTTGATTTGCTTTGATTAGTTTTAGGGCAGAAATCATGATGGGAGATGCCCGCTCTGGCGGATTGGCCAATAATGGACACGCACCCCTTTCCACAGACTCGTAAGCTAAATAAATAATAAAGCAAAGAATTATTTAACCCTCATTCACCATTCCGTTAAAAAGCCTGTGTTCTTGATGCCTGTGAGAGACGCCGAAATGGCGAGATGCCTGTGAGCCGAAATTATATGTTCAGGTTTTATGTAGCAAATTATTTTGTGGTTACACAGAACAAAAGTGGTCTTACTTGAACGTACAGAAGTTACGTAGGTCATTTCGCGGGTACTTTCATAAATCGTTTGCATCTGTATCCACAATCATAACAGGCAAGATATCGACTCAACCCAAATACTGACAGCCACGCCAAGCCCCGGAAAGTAAGGGAACTTCGCTTTAAAACCTGCAGTGAACGAATGTGGGGCATTTCTACATACGTCATAGGATGACGCGCATCCTGGAAGCCAAAAACGAAGCGTCTTGTCAGGCAAGCCCGTATTCGCGATGGTGCAAAACACGATTCAGTCACGAACAGTCGGTTACATCGGCGTTGCCACGAAGCCTAAGTGCACGAAACTGCGGTGACGTGATAAGAAGGAGAAACGTTTTTTTATGCGAAGTCGGCAATAAAATAAAATGTCTCTCTTGTTTGGTTCCTCTGCATAGAATATATTTAAAGCGTTTGAAGAAAGCTTCAGTTAAGATCGGTAGCAACCAATGTATTGGATTTTCTTACAGCGAAGCTGTACATGGCTAGACAATTTGATCAACCGTCCATCTGTCACCTGTGTGCCGAAAATCCCTCCGGCAACCTCGTGCGCATGCGCGATAAAAAAAAGAAAAAGACAGGCACGCGATTGGCTGCGTCAGTAGGGACGTTGTTGCTCTCCGTCGCAGCCGAGTGCGCGCGCAGCAGTTTCTCTCCAGCTCCGAAATTGGTAGGCCACACGTCATACGTACTCCTGAGGAGGAGGCAGCTTTGAATCAGCAACGCCACCAGCAGAACCGAGAATGAGCTCGTGTGCACCATGCCGATGCAGCAGCCCGGGAAGAACAGGCTCGTGCAGCCGAGCGCAAGCAGCAACTGCGTAATGAGGCTCCAAGCCGTCGTGTAATGAAACGTCGGGATTAACCCAGTGATAAACTCCGGAACCGCACGTTTCAGCTTCGCTGGCTGACCATCTGTACGGAGTGCTTGGGTGGTGTGTTTCTTTTTTCCTTACGTGCCCTTCTGCCGCTGAGTTTTCATCTATCCCTCTAAGTGGGTACGCGCCACAATTAAGGGTCATCATCATCGTCAGTTCGAACTGTTCGAACGCAGCCGCTGGAGTGCACAATCGGCAGCTGACTACGTTCTTTTTTCTCGTGTTGGTTTCTAGACGCGGCGACCGCCGTGTGCCAGTAATCATGTCACGCGTTTTCTTCCTGCGGTCTCGTTCGCCCTCCATGGCATCGCTGAGGTGAGCACTGTCTATGCTTTCTTGCTGTCGCAATAAGCGACTGGCGTCCGGGCCAGATGTGATCTCACCCTGCACTCAAGCTCTGTGACTCGACAACGGACGGAATCGTTTTTAGAGCTGTGGAAACCCGTTTACCGTCGTTTTAGAGGTGCGTCATGAACCGACTTTCATGTATTGTCATCGATTTCTTTTTCTGTGTGTGTGTATTCCCCGATTTCATTTTTCCTATTTTCTCTACGTCTATTTCATTGTAACTTTCCTCTCCCCGGTCATTTTTCTTCACCTAAATATATCATGGCCGCGGGGCAGTTCAGGCGTCCAGTAATGATTGAGACAGTTACAAAGCCCACGACCTTTCATTTCAGTGCCTCTTCCCTTCTAACATGGAAGTACCACTATTACCACTACTACCAACCATAACGCATCGACCAAAAAGAATCTGCGGAACCGAGGGTCCGATTTTCTGTTAGTGAAAACGATAACAAAATAAAATTGCGGCATTTTGACCTCCGGAAATTGCCCTGTGGCTTACAAGGGACGCCGTAGTGTTGGATTCGGCACAAATTTTGACCACTTCGAAGTCTTTAACCTGCACACAAAGCGTATGTGATACGGGAGCATTTTTGAGAACGGTGACTGAACCAATGACTTCGTGCTCAACATGCCATCCCCACATAGTGACCTGTGGGTAGCAATTATGTGATAACATTCGAGAAGCTTCAATACAAAAAGGCGCCTCTTGCGCTGAACGCCAACCGTTAACATCTGTTAGCCGACGAGAAACGTTCACCGAGGAAGATAGGCAAGTACGCGTCGCAATACAATTGCTTTCCTATCCATCTCTTGCTACCGACTTGTATTTTATAAAAATGCAAAAACAGTTTTTTTTTAGTAAGCCGCGACAAGATGCGCCCAGTAGCAAGCATTCCGGTAAAACGGATTTTGTGCACCCTTGCACCTAGTGTGTCATAAAATGGATATTATAGTTTGCTACGCTTACGTTTCCCCATAACGACATGGCGTCTAAAGCATACACTGCGGACATTTATGTTATATTTATTTATTTATTTATTTACTTGTGTGTTTGTTTGTTTGTTTGTAATTGTAAAATTAGTTATTTACTGTTATTCAACTGTGTGAACTGCAGGAATGCGAGGAGGTGGTTCGTACGATGAAATTGCATGGACACACCAATACGATGGCGTGTCAAGTCGACACATTAAAGGGAAACAGTGATTAGTTGATGCGGACAAAGTATTCTTTCAAGACT